>NC_139721.1:158186742-158582481 GCF_964211835.1 Anser anser
CTTTGCTTTTCTTCTTCATCTAAAGTGAAAGCAGCCCCCACGAACTGATAACAACTTTTCTTTCTGTGAGTGAGAATGGTGGTAAAAGCAGTCAGGGCTTCTTTATGCAATAAAGCTGGAAAACAAAATTTCACTGTTCCTTCAGGCTTCCCTTCCGCTTTTTTTTTTTTTTTTTTTTCATCTGGCAAAAACCCCATTGCCAGAATGGAAAGCTTCACTGTTGAAATTTGTCCTTCAAGTTTTAGAAGGCAACAACCACTACAAAACTTTCCAAATACTTCAGAGAAAAAAAAATACACACAAAAAACAGTAAAACCTATCAAAGCTTTTTTTTTTTCCCCCCTCCTTATTTTGGTTATCTGCAAAGAGGAGCCCCTTCCAAGGGAAAGTATGTCATGGGGAGAGAGCAGAGGAGGAAGCAAAGCAAGAAGAAGATAACATGTGGACAGAAGTTGCAACAACAAATAATATCCTGACTCGAAGGATGTTGCAAACACATTGTATACACTTGGACATATTTTGAAAGCATTTTTAAACCAAAACAGAAGCTGAGGAGAGTAGCCTGGGGCTGCAGGAGGAAGGCGTGCAGTCAGGAGCCCAGGCAGGGACTAGGACCGTCAGCTGGGAGGGGGAGCCTCAGGGCAGGGTGAAAGGAGGCTGGGGTGGAGGCAGCGAGGTTGGAAAGGCACCGCCGTGAGCCCACTGGTGTGAGACACGGCAAATCACTCGTGGCCAGAGACCCCTGGGCCATGGAACTGATGCCCACGCTCTTAAAATCTGACTTCACGCCACGGTCGCGCAGTAAGGGGCTCTGTTTCCCAGTAATTCTCAGCTGAGACATTCACAGTGGGTTTTGAGTCTCCTTTACCGGTGGTCAAAAGGTTATATGTTCATCCTGAGCAGCAGCAGTTCCTCTGTTCACGTGCAGGAATGGGGCTTGATATGTTCCTGTCCGGAGGGCACCCGAGTGTGCAGGATTTGTGCCATAGATTGCAAGGTGTCAGGGCCAGAGATCATCTGTACGGCTCTAGGCACAGCTGCCTTGGGCTGAAATAGCGGGTACAGAATAGCTGGCTGCTGCCCAGCTCCTCCATCCATGGCCCAGCCCCAGGTCCATGGAGGCAGAGTCCTGGTAGTCCTCATAGTCCTCGTAGTCCTTATAGTGCTCTCCTTGTTCACCTGGGAGAGGAGAGGAGAGGAGAGGAGAGGAGAGGAGAGGAGAGGAGAGGAGAGGAGAGGAGAGGAGAGGAGAGGAGAGGAGAGGAGAGGAGAGGAGAGGAGAGGAGAGGAGAGGAGAGGAGAGGAGAGGAGAGGAGAGGAGAGGAGAGGAGAGGAGAGGAATGCCAGTGATTTTTTAAATATATTTAAAGTATGAAAGTGTAGCAAAGCAAATGGCAAGACAAAAATGTGCTGGTTGTGTTTTCCTCTTTGCAGAAGCAGCTTTCTGGCTCTGTGCTCCAGGATGGTCACCGCCTGTGTTTTCTTCTGGCTGTGACCTCCCGGTCTCTCCAAACGTCACTGCAGTACGCGGAGCCGTGGCTCCCCCGCAGCCCACTCCAGATGGGGAGGACATGGCAAGCAACTCAGCTCCAGGGAGCAAATTGGTGTCAGAAAGAGCAGAGCCACCAGGAGCAAGAGATGGGGGAGCAGATCTGGGGGCCTTGCTCTCACCCATCCCCTTATGGAGCAGCATATCCAACGCCGATACTCCATGTGCTGCAACACCAGCCCAAAATGCCCCCAAACCCCTTGAACACCAGCCTCTGCCATTCCTTTGGGAAGGTTTCTTCATGCACTTGTGTGCCCTTATGGCACCGTCTCTGTTGGACTTTGCACCCCACAGACAGGAAAGCCTCCAGTTTCACCAGCAGCACGTGGTGCTGAGCAGGGTCTTTCCCGGGCCTTATTTTGCAGTTGACCTTTAGCTATCACCGAGATGGCATGTTAAACCCACGATAAGGCAAATATTTGCCCAGCATCAAGAGCTGTTGACAGGCAAATTGTCTGGCACCTCCAGCAGCACCTCTCACACAGCGTGGGCAGAGGGGTTGGACCCAGGAAAATCCCAAGCTCCCCTGACCTATCTCAGGTTATTAAAGATACCAGCTACTCCTCTGGCAAGCTCGTCTCCTGGTTTAAAATTCAACTTGCTGTGTGGGCAGCCTTGATTTGTAAGTATGAGGTGCAGGATTTATCTACCTAAACCAACTGAAATCCTGATGGAGCACTTGATGGAGGCTGGGATGTACTTGTCCCATCCTCCAGCAGAAATCCCAAGTGGAGCAGATGAGTTACGGTGCCTCCAAGGTGCCTCTGTGTCCTGCCGAGGTGTCTGTTGCACACAAGGTTTGGTGCGGGGGAACATACGCTGCTGCCCTCCGAGTGTGTCCTAATCATTTATCACCATCCCTGCTAAAAAAGTGCCTCTTTTCTAATGCAAATTCACCTGGACATCAGCTTTCCAACCTGCTTCTATTGCCACATTTTTCTTCCCTAGAACAGGCAGTCCTTCATCCTCTCCCCTTGCAGGCAATACTACACTGTAATCAAGTCCACTCCCAGTTTTAATTTGCATTCATTAAACCTCTCCCTGTGATGAATTAGCCCCAGCTCTCTGGTTATCTTTGCGACTCCCCATCCCCAACTTCCCAGCACTGTTTTACCTGCAATTTTGTCATTAGCACCTGGTGTGGAAGCAGCCCTACCTCTGCATCCCTCTCATCGACTGAGCCCTCCACCTCCAAGACAAAACACTTCTTTTGGGTGAATTCAGGGTCTGCTGTTTGTGCTCACGCTATTTTTTTTTTTGCACCATCACAGCTCTCCCCATGACCAGATGGGACTCTCCTTTCTTTGAATGTCACTGGCTAGTAAACACTGGTCCCAAGGCAATCATTAATTTTTCGTCCAGCGTTGGATTCATCCATATTCACCATACTGAGCTCCTAAACTGAGTGATTTCATTTTCAATGCAGGATACTTTGTGTTATTGTTATGCCAGCTCAGGTTTTAGGAGCACTAATGCTGTTCTACTATTACAGGGCAGGTTTCTCAGACTGAAATCTCCGTTAACCAAAGTCTTTTCATTTCTGCATATTAATGACTGGAGCTCTTCTCCACTTGAATTCAATGGCTCATAACAGATCTCTGCCATTACCCACTCTTGGGTAATGTTAGCTCAGAAATGCGAAGGCATGAAAGACTTTCTGCTCCGAGCTATCAATAAATCTTATATGGAATGTGTTTTTTCTATTGACAGGTGTCCTCTGTTTCCTTTTCTCCTTTATTCCTTCCTCAACACATAGCACTCGCGTGAATCCCTCATTTGTCACTGCAGACTCCCCACCGCACTTCATGCACTAGCGGAAAAGCTCTCGTCCTTTGTCGCATCGATTCAATCTGCTCTTGTCACGCAAAATCTGGTTTTGTTTTGCACTTGCCTGCTTCACTCCTGCCCATTTTGTTATCAGTTTAACACCCTTTTGCTGGAATTCTGTAGTCTGCAGCCAAAGGAAAAAAAAAGAAAGAAAGAAAAAAAAAGCCTACTTTCCTACCCAGAAACGATTGGCTTTTGTTGTTTTCTGCCCACCTTTGTCTTCTCCCACAGAACCTGAACTTTCAGCCGCACATCGCAGACGAGGCAGCTCACCCCACTATTCTTTTTTCTTTCTCCATCTCTCAGAATAATCTCCCATCCGCTCCCCCCTGCCAGCTTATTTTTTTCTTCAGGCTCACAGGGTCTCTCTGAAGCCTTTTGCTGACCTGCGTAACTCCATGTGATGCTCCATCTGTTGTTGACTTCTACGTGTTTACTTGCTAAAGGGAAATCTGAAAAAGTGACTTCGAGATCTGGCCAATGTCACTGTCATTCCTCAAAAATAAGATCTCGGCTCGTGGAGACGCAGGGGTGCAAGCCAGGAAGGAACAACGCCGCGCTGGCTTGCACGGCCCCCAGCAGTGAAGTTACGGCTGTTTAGCTCAGAGGGGTCCCCAGCATGTCCGATCTGTCCCCTCTGCTCCACCGGGGGGGTGCGAGGCATGGGCAGCATGGTGGGCACCCTGCCCAAGGGCAGCCAAGGACTTTCTGCTCTCCAGAAGAGTCCGTAACCCTCTGGTTTGAGCTGGGACCAGCACATGTGGGCCTGTTTTAGAGGGATTCAGAACCTGATATTTCGTCATTACCAAGACTCCACATTCTGAAGGTGTGCCCTGGTTTATGTGTATATAATTCCCTCTCTGTTCTGTCTCCATACAGCCATACGAGATGCCAACAACAGGACCTCCAGGTCAAGTATATTTATACACACAGGTATATGTGCATGGCCGGTGAGGTGTACTTAAAACAGTTTATTTCAGAAATAGCATCATTTTTCCAGGTGGAGGAGAACAGCCTCTCTTATTTTTCTGTGCCACTTGTATTTTTGGGCTTGGCAAGGCAAAATGCCAGGGAACGACAGCGTGTTTACCTAAGAGCAGTTAAAAGAGCTGTGTAGCAATCAAGGTATTGAGTGGGCCGGGCTGAAAATAGATCAGCTTGGAAAGGCTTTGATCAGAAATGTTCAGCAAGAGACTGGATGGCCGTGAGCAGTGGTAACAACCCACAGAGACTTTCACTTTTGGGGAACGTGTCCATCTTGCCGAAGGTAATTAGCTGTGATGATTTTGGGCAGTGTGTCTGTGGCGTGTCTCGCTGCCTCACGGTGCCACAGTTCCCCCAGCTGTGGGGAATGAGTTGTCCTCTTCTGTCCTTTAAGGTTTAACTTTCTAGGTCAATGCTGAGGTGAGGAGAGATGTGGAGGATCCCCCTGCCCAAGGTGCATGGTCCTTCCTCCAGTCACTCCTGGACCTTATCGTGAAATGGGAAGCATCACAGGGAGTGTGATATTTGGGGAACAGGAATCATCTCTTTCAGCAAAAACCTCCTTTGAAAGGTGTTTGTGGCCCCACTGGGACAACACTGAGTCCTTCACCTCAGCCCTTCTGGGGAAATTATTTTTGTTTAATCCCTTGAAGCTCTCACCAGGAAGGCCTCCAACACTTCTCAAGGCCGATAAAGTTTTGCCTCGGCCTTTCTTGATGAGCGGACAGGCTCTGCCCCCTGCCAAGCCTAACCTACCCACGTGCTCACCAAACTATTCGCCTGTGGCTTCACGTATCTCACTTTATATATCACCTCGTGCCAGCTCTCCTTTCTGGGCATGTCTACGTCGCTATTTTGGCCCGGGGTCTGGCATGTCTCTTGGTATCCTGACAGCCACGACAGATTACAGGAGAAGAAAGTGCTCGGCAGGTCCAGGAGAGCGCTCGGCCTGTGGGAGGAAAACACGGGCACAGGCCGGGCGCTGGCAGGTGTGGGTACAGGACAGGGCTGGTCACAGGCCCTGGGCTTGAGCCGGGCAAAACAAACATCGTCCTGTCTTTGTAGCACTTTGTTTGGAAGTGTTTCCGGACCCTAATTAACTTATTTTGTAGCAAATGGCTTGGGATGTTGCACTGGGGGGGCTTTTCCAGCTGCTGGGTCTGTGACCAGGGAGGGACAGGACGACACAAGGCCCAGAAGATACAAGGCCACGAAACCTGGGGATCTCCTCAAACCACCATCTGTGGAGCTCATTCTGGATGTGGGTGCCTATTGTTACCACAAAAGGCACCTTTAGTTCACGCTTTGCGTTTCCAGGCCCCGGGCTCTGTACGGCACCGGTGGGGAGGCGCAAAGGCTCCATTTGAGGCGGGTTTGAACGTGGCCCTGAAGCTCTGCACAGGCTGCAGGGCTCATGGGGTCGGTGCTGTTCTGGATGATGCCGCTTGCATCTGTCCCCTCGAGCCCTGCAGATATGTAAAGTTTTATTTTTCGGACTCCACAGGGAGTAGCTTGAACGTGGTCCAAGCGATGACCCATCCAACCTCCAGCGACACATCCGCACAACCAAGCTGAGGGTGTCAGGACTGCTGGCTCCAGGTCTCCCCCTCCGTGCCATAAACCCCAGGGTACTGTAGCACTGTGAAGGAGGCCAGAAACCAAATTACTGTTTGAACACCGTGACACCGGCCATGCAACTCTCCTTAACGGATTTTGCAAATTGCCTTGCTACCCACATCGGTCCTCTCCTGGATCAATTAACAGCACAAGCCTCATTGACTGCTGCACGCACTGCCGCATGCCTACTGCTCTGAAAAAAAAACAGGGAGGAAAAAAAACAACTGTCGGCACTTCTGGTTTTAGCAAGAGGAAATCAGTATGAAAAATAAAAAAAGACAGACCTTTTCAGTGCCACTATTTTCGTCCTGGGCTGTGCTGTGCCGGTTTCCTGCTCTCTAGTAAAGATGAAGAGATTTCCAAACGCACACGCTCTACAAGGATCAGCAGTTTGCCGGCTGACTTCTGCTCGTCAGAGAGATCTGCCAATGGCAGCAAGTTCGTGACATCTCCTAAGTGAGCCTGGAGGGGCTGGGTCCTCAGCCTTGGGAAGCAACGGGCTGCAGTGTGGTGCAAAACAAGATAGCAGGGAAATGCATGACCTTCCATCGTGAAGCTGAAGGTCCTGCCTGCCTGGTGGGGGGTGTGGTGATGGCACTTTTCTATCCAGCAGCCATAGCCAGGGCTACGTTTTCTCTTGCATCCTCAAGTTGGAAGTGAATGTGAAAGGAAATATCAAGCTCAGCTTGGAGACCAAGCACAGGTTTTCGGTTTATGCCTGAATATTGCAGGTTTATGTGCAGTGATGGCCATCAGAAATAGAGGAGTTGGAGGAACACCTCCTAGCCCCTGGCACAGCCATTTGCAGCCTGGAAAAGACCCTGAGTCTTTCTAGGAGAGAGCCTATGTTAGTCTGGGTGGATTTTCAGCTGGGGGCTCTTTTAGACCATCCCAGATATCACTGGGTCACAGCCCAGGCATTGGGGTTGGAGAATGACTGCTTTAAGGGAGATGATTTTGGATGTTGAGGCAGACGGCTAGAAGACATGGCACGAGTCCTGCATGACCGCAGCGTGAGCAGAGCAACAACACCCAGCATCGCAGCTGGGGCAGGAAGGGGCAGCGCTGGGGCTGGGGGCTCGGAGGTCTCTTTCCTTGCTCCTCCAGGGTCTGGCCAGCTGGCTGTGGTCTGTCCCTGATCCTGACGAGCTGGTTGTGCTGTGACCCTGGTCGCAGTGAGGCTGCAGCACCATGATCCAGCTGTGCATGAAGCTGCAGCAAGAAAATAACTCTGGGACACGGCGTATTTCCCTCTGGCTTCTGTCTGTGCCTTTTGGGTGCTCAAATTAAGGCATTTTTAAATTTTCTTTCTAACATCAGTGTTCCTCTACTTGCTACAACAGTTTCAGCTTTAAAATGGACAAAAGTCAAAACTGGAAATTCGTTAGTGCTGTTTCAGTGGGAAAGGTACTCGCCAACATCACAGTCCCAGTCTGTTCACAGCACCCCAATTTTAGCTCCAGGAGGACTGCTTGGACTGCCTGTTCACCATCTGGGGCAAAGGTATCACATGTAGCACACTGCCTATGAAAAATAGACACTGCTCCTGCCCAGCCCACTGGCTGTAGGGACGCTTTAATTTAGCTCCTGCTGTGGACACAGAAACACTCAATTATCTGGGCTCAGGGGCCTGATCCTGCTCCCAGGCGAGCTCCCCAGAGGTGCTCGGTGCCTGCTGTCCCCAGCAGCGCAGTGCCACTGGAAATCCCAGGTGCCCAATAATCCCTGCATAAGCAAGCACAGGCGTCTGCCCATCAGCCTGCTCCATCCCCGTTTGCATTCAGTGCGCATTTAGAAGCAGGCTTAATAAAAATACCGTGGCTGGATAACACTCTCCTGCAGACCACACGCATTTCATATCACCTCGGCCTAATGCCACATTCAAAACTTGGCTGCAAACCTGGGAAAATCGTTTGCAGGGCTACTGAAGCTCAAAGAAAAGCTCCAGCTGAGGGCTTATTGGGTTTTTCAGGCAGGGCTTACACGGTTAACATAGGGATCTGGTTATTTTTGAGGAGAGAGTTTCAGGGAGGAAAAGCAGTGGGTACTAGGACCCAGGCACGATGGCTGCATTTTCCCCTGGGTCCGTATGCAAAAATACCAGGAACTATTGCATCTTCTAAACAGGGGACTTATTTGATGGTGGGGAGGACAGGGTCTGCGGTACGGGCATGGACAGGGTTCGGTCCCCCACTAATGCCATATTTGCCCGTTTCCCTTTCTAAGTAGCGAAAAAAAAAAGCCCCATGCGATGTTTGTCAGAACTAGTGAAATTTCTTAGTGAAAATTGGGGTTTGCCATAGATTATCACAGCTAACATACCCAACGTCTTCATCACCACTGCAGGAGGGTGCTGGCTTTTTGTCATCCAGCCCAGAAATCCCTGCCATTTTGGTCGGGGTGCCGGGCAGATGTGATCGGGTTCTGCCTGCCTCCCCACCTCGCCTTCTGCAGGGCTGGAGACCTGCAGCCTACAAGGCTTGTAGAAAGAGGCGTGAGGGTAGAGAAGGAAGGGAAAGAAAGGGGGATTTATCATTTATTGGCACATGGGAACCCATCCAGGGGCTCAACCTGAAGCCATATATCTAGGGAAGGTCCGGTCACTAGGAGAAGCACTTGTCCCTCTAAACACCAGTCCTGTGGCTTCCCAAGGAGCAAGGGGACCTGTTACTGACCCCAGTGTCTTGTTCTTTGTATCACCTCAGGTTTTCTTTGGGCCCCAGTAGGTGTCCACATCAATTTCCGTCTCTCCCCACTTCACAGCAGGGACCTGCTCCGTGCTGCCTCCACTCCAGGAAGGTATTTTCTGACCCAAGTGGGTTTCTAGGTGCTGATGCACCACAGATGGGCCTTTCTGTGGGTCCACATTTGGGTCCACCTGGGTCCACACCAGCATCCCTTCAGCCTGGATGCAAACAGCAGCCATGCTCCCGCGTGGACATAAAACCATGATGCTGTGAGCCCTGGCGGTGATCTAAAGTGCAGCGATCAGCTGTAGGACCAGGCACGAGGGCACACGTGTAGGTTTTGGAGGACAAATGGGCTGCTTCACTACCAGACCCCGTCCCCGGCACATCAGGCTGGGGGTTTTGCCTCCACGCGGAGCAGCTCAGCCATCAGCGGAGCTGCGCAAAACAGCAGGCTGCAGGAAGGAGCAAGCAGCGATCCTCGGCCCCGATCACTGCTGCTGGTGGATTAATCCCTGCCCTGTGCTCCCGGCCGGCCAACAGGGGCTTGTTAAGCTCATTTTGTGTCTCTGGCTTCAGGTTGCAGCCTGGCACCTTAAAATAAACCAGCGCTGAGTTCGAGTTGACTTAAAAAACAGGGTGGTAGGTTAGAGATGGAAAAGGAAAGAAATCATGGAAGGAGCAAATCCGAACCATTACTGCTCTTGTTGCCATTGTTTCTTGTCACCATTGTTTCTCTTGTCTCTTTTTTCTGGAGAGCCATCCTCTGCCGGAGGAGCAGCCGTCCTGAAAGCTTGGAAGCATTGTGGAGGAAGGGGGAGAATTATTTAAAAACCAACCCCCTTTCTTTAAAAAATGTGAAATTAAAACCATAATCAGATGTTTTCACTGCTCAGGAAATGTGAGGGCAGAAACAGGGGAGAAACGCCTGGAGGGAAGAAAAGCTTTCCCCTAGCTTTGTTGAAGGTTGGCACCGGAGCAGACAGACGAAGAAGAAATAAGAAAAGGGGAGTTTGAGGAGGGGGCTTGGGGGCTGGTTACTGCTTCTCTGCTCCCTCGGCACACGGGGCTGGCAGCTCCAGGTAACGTTTGAGCGAGTCTCCCGGCTCATCTGCCTGTGGCTTTGGGTTGTTTCGGAGCCGGGCTGAGGCTGCCAGTCATTTAAAGTTTGCTTTTACGTGCTCACACCGAGGAGAGCTGGGCTGGTTGGAGCGAGCGTTACAAAGCCTCTTTCTAGGAAAGGAGCTTTACGCAACAGAAGGCAAAATAGGTCGTTGTCAAGGTTTAGGGCATTCGCAAAAGAAAGTAAACAAGCGGGTGAGATGGGAGGTCGGCTCGGCGCGGTGCTGGGCAGGATCTGGCCCTGGGCTTGGTGCAAGGCCATGCGTGCCGGAGGGTTTCCTGGGAGGGAAGTCAGCCTCATGCCTGGGGCGGTGCGACTCTGCCCTGATTCCCTCTGTGATCCCTGGCAAACCAGTCGATCCCAGTGCCCCATCCAGACAGAGGGAGGAATCGCCGCCCCGTGACACCCAAGGGTGTTGTCTGGGGGTAGGGCTTGCAGCCGGGCAGCCGGAGCAGGAGCTGACATCGCTGCTGGTGGGAGCAGGAGGGTAACAGGGACAGGAGGATGGCGCTGGGGCTGTTTGCTGGGGAGGGCAGGAGGCTGGAAGGCCAGATCCTGTGGGTCCATGGGTGGGATGGACCCACCGTGGGTGTGGGATGGACCCACCGTGGGTGTGGGATGGACCCACCTGTGTGGGGTGGGATGTGCTGTTGCCATCCCTTCCCGTTCCCCTCAGGAACCTGCCGGGGGTCCCATCCAGGCCACCTCCAGCCTCCCCTCTGTCCCTTCCCCGCCACGGTCCCCCAGAGATTAAGACGCAAAAAGACCCAAACCCAAGCCAAAAAAAATAACAACCGCCGCCCCACTGCAAAAGCACCGCAGGTCCCTAAAAACGCCTCTCAGCCGTTCACCAGCCAACCCTCCGGGATGGTTCCCAGCCCAGGCACCGTCCCACCGCCCCCAGCCCTTCGCGGCCCCAAAGCTTGGGGTCCGGGCTGGGGGGGATGCCGGGTCGTGCCCCCGTGCATTGCCAGGGAACACTCCGTGCTGGCGGTTTGTGGGGCTGCGGGGGCTCCTCTCCCACCCAGCACATCTGCCAGCCGCCTGGCCCCGCCGCCAGCCGCCCAGTACATCTTGTTTGTGTTTTTCCGCGAGCACACTCCCAGCGGGTTATGTCAGAGGTGAGGAATGCAGGGCCACCCTGTGTCATGAGATCAGACTTACAATTTTAGGCTGAAGGCTTTTTTTTTTTTTTTTTTTTTTTTTACCGTATTTGCTGGGAAGCAGCGCGCCCGCGGGGGCCCCGGAGGGGTGGGAGAGACCCCCTCGCCTCCGTCCCTCCTTCCCGGCCCTCGCTCCTCGGGAGGAGCGGATGGGGCCCGGCTGCTGGAACAAGCTCTGCCTCTGTTCCTCGCGAGGAGCAAGAGAGGGAAGGCAGGGAATTGAGGCGGATGAAAAGGCAGCAGTGAAAGGCTGCCGGGCGCCGCGCCAAGCTCTCCGAAAACGCTGGCGGAGAGAGGCGGCGGCGAGCTGCAAGCGGGTCACCCCCCGGGGGGACAACGTCCAAGCCCCGGTGCCCCCAGAACGGCATCGTCCCAGGGGCTGAAAGCACCGGGGGAGGCACGAAGCCACCCGGGCTGGCGGGGAGGCTGGGAAGCTGGGCTGGGAGCTCCTTCCGTGAAGGGTCTGACCCAAAGCACCACACGCATCCGTGCCTTCCCCCCGTTGCATCGCTGGGAGCCAAGCCTTGCACCCCACCTTTCTAAAACGTCTTGCCTCTGCCCCGCACAAGTCCTTCTGCTCCAGGCGAGCGGGTGCAAGCAGCGCTGCCGCTGTCCTGGTGGGCTGCTGCCACTTAGGGCGCACACCCCGCTCCCCAGCTAGGGCAGAAAGAGGGGCGGGTTGGGTCTGGGAACCCACTGGGGTGGGCAGCAGGACTGTGACGGTGCCCAGAGCCCCCCCGGACCTTGGTGCAGGGAAAGGCTCCCTTCTCGGCTCCGACCTGGATTTCGTTTCCCTTTTTTTCTCCCCCTTTTCCTGACATAGTTGCGGCGGTAGGTATTCTGAGATGGGAAAGCCAAAAAGCGAGGAGAAACACTTCCACCGATCACGTCCAAAGCGAACACCGCTGCTAGCTTTGTTTTTCTTCTGTGTTGTTGTTCTGTTTTGCCTTACGGAGGGTTTTGACATGGTGGTGTTTTGTTCTTTGTCAGAAGGAAAACAAACCCTGAAATACCAAATTCTTTCGCACAATGGACTTTCCTTTCTCTGATCGTCCCTGTGAGATGGGCCTCTTGCAGCTCTCTCCTCTTCCCAGAACAAGAGAACAAATACTAGGAAATCTGGAGAGATGAACTGCGAGGAGCTGGCCGCAGCAGAGGAGTGTGGACCAGCCCCATCCTGCTCAGCACCCCCGCTTCTGGCTGGTCCCCCTGGGGGGCAGCTGAGCCTCCAGCCAGCCCCGACGGACCCTCTGCTGCCAGTGGCTTTCTGCTGAGCCCCTCGGGCTCCTTTCCGAGCCCCTGCGAGTGATGGTAGGGGACAAATTCTGGTCCTCATCTCTTATCCTGGACCCTCTGTCGTCTGCTGCCCCCGTTTGCCATGTCACCTCCATGTGCCTTCCCAAACTCCTTCAGAGTCCCAAGAATCTCGTTGGGAAGTTCCTCCTTTTGTGGCAAATCCTGGTCTTTGGGTCCTCTCCGTGCTTGTGGTCCTATGGAGAAGCGGAAGGCACTGGAGGGTGTCCCGAGGGAATGAGCAAGGTGACCAGCAGGGACAGGAGGAACCAGCAGAGAGACCCTCGGACTTGCTGGGCAAGGGGGTGGAGATCCCACCAAAGCTGAAGGTGATGAGCTGAGAGCGAGGGGCTGGGTGCTGGCTCACAGAAGTGAGGAGAGGGAGGCTATCGGTCTGTGGGGTCCTTGGGGAAATGAGGCTTGTGTAGCGGTGCGGGACGTGATCTTTTCTTTCTTCCCTCTCTCCTTGTCTGCCTTCCCTTTCATAAAGTTGGGCTTTGGTAAGATTTCCTGTTTTATCACCTGGGGCGGAGGAAGCAGAAGTCACGGGATGGTCTGAGACTGGGTTTAATTTTTGGAGGGGTTTGTAGGGGGAGAAAAGGGAGGCTTGAGGCAGCTTTTAGCAACAGCCCTACACACTGAGCCAGCACCTTACGACCACCATGCAAGGGCTGGAGAAGGGATTGCAGGTCCATCTGCAACCATCGGATCCAGAAAACTCCTGCACTATAAATGCCACGAAGAAAGAAGCTTGGCTGTCATCGCATCTTCAGGTGCCCGGCATGCTTTGAGGAGCAGAAATCACCATTAGCAATGATAATATATATTTATACTGCTTCACTTCAGCTGCAGAGAACTCATTTACTTTCATCACTCTCCTTCAGCTTGGGGGAAACAGACGGACACCGCTCAGCAGCCTCGCGTCACTTGGCAGCGAGCAGCACCCCTGGGAAGCCGGAGCCTGTATCAGTTCCCCTGCCCCAGACGGGGACTCCATCTCCCAAACAAGAAGTTATCTGGCCTTGCCATTTGCTTATCTAATCAGCGCTATTTTCCCAATTGCAAATGAATATCCTGAAATGCGTACTGCTTGACTTCACGGCCGGATTTTTATCCACGTCTTGGGCAGACCCGAGGATCCAGGGCAGCAACCTCCCTCCCTGGCTGAGCCGGGCAGGCGGCTGCTGGTGCGAGAGACTCGGCAGCGAGATGTGCTGCGCCTGCCAGAGCAGATACCGTGGGTTCTTTATTTCCTAATTGTCGCTTTTTCGATGACTGCTTCAAAGAGATACGAGGAACACGGAAAGAACAGTGCTTCCCCTGTCGGGGATAGGGAGGAAAAGGCAGAAAAGCGACCGAAAGAAGAATGCGGTGAAAGGCACCACCACAGCCAGGGGCCTGGCTCCGGCCTTGCTTGGAGCAGTGTAGACAGGCAGGTTATAAAGCCTACGAGATCTGACTCAGGTGCTGGAACTCGAGCACTGAAAGAATGAGGAAAACTTAATTTAGAGCAATTACTCTGTAGAATATAAACGGGATTTTCAAAGCACCGAAGTCCATCAGCATCGGGCAGTGCAGTAATTTCAGTTTTAGGGTCAGATCTGACAACGAGGGGCACAAGAACCAGCTCTTTAACCTGATGTGAAGTGGCTCAGTTGGATCACTGTTGTTGGAAGGATTTTCTGCCACAAGCTCTCCGTGTTGTTCAGTTATCTTCCTGCTGGGCTTCCCCGCAGCCAGCCCAGGCTCATTTCCCCAGGCTCCCAGCTATCACTCCGCTCTCTATACCAAATACCTACACAGCTCTGCCACCCCCTGACAGCTTGCTTGGGTTTGTCCTGTTCTGCTGGATGCCCACCCAACCTTTCCCAACCTATTTTTTCCCTACTTTTTGTAACCATCTTGCTCTCTGCTCAGATTCACGATGGGACTGCCCTTGCCCGTGCTCTGCCCTATGAAACTCACTGGATGAGCATCCCACAAGCTGGGATGGTTGAGCAACTCGACTCCTTTACACAGCGGAACAACGAGGTAGAGAAGGTAAGCCTGACTGTGAGGCCCAGGCCAGCCCCTGTGGAGCAATAGGACAGGGCTTGCAGGGAGCTCTCGTCCCTTGGTGTTTGCCAGGTTCCCGTGGGGAGCCAGGCAGAGCTACCTGGCTCGCTTGGGTTCAGCTGGCTGTCCCTTCTGGCCGCCTCTGAGGTCACTGGTCCCCTTGTTGGTGAGGAACTTGAGGCTACACCTTGGAGGAGCATCTGGTCATGGATGATCTATCCGAAGGCTGAGGACACTGGAGGATATGAGGGCCCTGGGCTGGGACATGCATCACTCCAGAGTACAGCCAGGGCTCTTCTACACCATCGCTGCATCCAGGAGCACCAGGTAACCCGGTCCCACGAGCACATAGATCTCCACGCCTCATAATTCCTTTGGTTCCCGTGGGGCAGTGAGGGAGCCCCAGGATCCCCTGGTGGTTTTGGCTCTCCCCCACTGAGATTCACCCCTCTACTCCTCCTTGCTCTTAGGTCCTGCACGGCAAAGCAGAAGCGGTCCCAGAACATCCCCAGCGATGGACATAATGCGTAATTCCTTATGCTAGCTGAGTGCGTGGCCATTGCTGCCTCACAGTTGGCCACAAGGAATCAAAGGACACCTGCAAGATGCCCAAGGGCACTTAGTGAGCTCCTGAGCAAGCCACTGCAGAAAAGGGGCGTAGGGAGGCTTTCGGGCAGCAGCAGCTCGGTGATTTAATCGACTTCTGCCGCCTTTTTCCCAGGCATATCCTGTCCGGCTTGCATTGAACTGGCTGCCAGCGAGGCGAGTCAGTGGCAGCCAACTTCCAGTGACCAAGACTAGCCTAATTTCAGTCCTCGGCAGCTGATTCATGCTTTGGTCTTCTGCCCCACCCAGCCTGCAGTGAGTTCAGCACGTCTCCCCGAGCACAGCCTTCCTGCCTTCCAGGCTCTCCCTCCTCCAGAGATCTTCCCACATCCACGGCCCAGCCCTCTGCCACCGGGCCTCTCCGTTCGCCTGGACTGGACACCACGCAAGGCAGGAGCCAGCAGCTCGTTGGCTTTACTTCGTCATCATCTAGGAAAAATGCTAGCCTATGCTGGCGGCTCTGCTTCCTCTTGCACCATCTGCTGTTCGGCACGGCCATCAAAGCAGGCGGGTTTATCTCCATCACCCCTTCTCCCGGCGAAAGGCCACTTCTGGGGTCACTGCTCCTGTCTGGCACTGCTGAAGGTGGCATTTGGGAAGTGGAGCTGCCCGTTTCTTTGCATTTTCTGAGGCTTTTGCTAAGGCAGTAGCTCAGAAACATCAGGCTGTGCTCAGACCAATGACCTCCACAAATTTCTCCACCAGGCAAGAGCACCCACATGTCCTGCTGTGCTGCCGTGGCCTGTAAGATCTACTCATGGACACTGCAGCATATACTCCAAATTTGGAAAGAAAATAATAAAAAAGCATGGCGATGGGCTGATGGAAACACTTGGTATCCCACCAGCTCTGCACCACCGGGTAGCGCTCACGTTTGGTCCCGGTGACGTACCCGTCTATAGCGTGAGTTAAGAATCAAAACCTGATGGTTTCCTGCAGGACCTGGACCTAAACGATGCGAGCATGTGTGGTCCCTTTCCTTAATAACCACTGAGTGGAGCCAAATGGTTTCTCTCTCTGACAGATGGGCTGCTCACAGGTGCTGTTGGAGGCTGAGAGGAGGAAGATCACAGGAGATGCCCTGATGGGCTCTGTCACCAGCTTGAAGAGAAAGGAGCAGATGAGAAAGGGCTCCCTGCTTCTACCAGGCTGTTCAGATGCAGTACAACAACACAAACATTTATTATTTTTTTCCCCTCTATTCTTGTGGGTCAGGAAAATATTATTGCTGCAGCTTAAAGACGGGAGACTGGGATATGTCTTAAAGACAGGAGGCTGCGATACGTCCTCTGGGACAGAAAGGATCTGCTCACGTAGCACGGGGCCCAGAAGAAGCAGGGTTGTGTCAGAATGGCATTCCGTAAAATAACAGAAAACAAAAGCTTTTCTTTCTCCCTAAATAAATCAGTGCTGTGTTTCCTTTGTGGTTCACTTTTAAAGGCTTGCTGAATTTAAGGAGGATGTGGTCACACGCATTGGAAACTCCAGATGCAAAAATATATAAACACAAATCTGCACTAAAGTCACATTTCTGAGGAATTAAACCTCACGTGCTTTCACTCTATTTTTCTTGCAGGGCGATGGCAGGCTGCTATAGTTATCATGTCCCTTGGAGAGCATTTGCCCACTCCATCTGATATCTCCTCCTTCATTTCTTTGTCAGGATCCAGTCTTTTATTATTTACTGATGTCATTGTAGCCTAGGAGAGAAATCAACACAGGAATGAATTATGGCCTGTGCTGGTAGGACATTTCACTCTGATTGTTTGATTTTAGTGTGAACAAACTCTGGGTAATTAAAGATGAGCTCAAGCTACAACACTCACTTCTGGCTTCTGAGTCGCCCTAAGCGGGGAGGAGGCTGGACCGATTATTTCACGTGTGTCCTTAGGAAGGTGAGATCCTTCAGCAGAACCCGGACCTGCAGGTAGCTCTGAGTTTTGAAGAAACCTAGCGTTAGAGCAAGGCAGCTGCATTTCCACTCAGGACACTTTTACCAGATTTAAAATCAAAATCAAAATACATCTCAGAATCACTGGGATGAAAACATCATTTGTGGCTGCACGGCTGCTCCAGGCATGGCGTCCTCCAACCTGCAGCACTTTTCCATCCCACCTACAGCACCCGAGGGAGAGGGAAAGCAGCACCCTGGTGTCTGTGTCTGAGATGGGAGATGCACCTGGGCACCGACGTTCAGGCACCATTTCTGCAAAGGCTACCACCAGCATCCTTGGTTCCTGCACAGAAAGTAACTCCAAATGTCACCTACAAATAAATAGAGCAGAGCAGAGCAGAGCAGAGTAGAGTAGAACAGAGTAGAGGAGGATAGGATAGGATAGGATAGGATAGGATAGGATAGGATAGGATAGGATAGGATAGGATAGGATAGGATAGGATAGGATAGGATAAAATAAAAGTAAAATAAAATAAATAAAATAAAATAAAATAAAATAAAATAAAATAAAATAAAATAAAATAAAATAAAATAAAATAAAATAAAATAAAATAAAATAAAATAAAATAAAATATGAAAAGGCCAGAGTCTTGTTTTCTCATTGAACAACAAAACTTCCTTACTCCAAGCAAAAACAAAGTTTCGGGGCTTTAGCTTGTGGTTTGCAACTCCTGGACATCACTTAGACAAACGCTCTGCTGTCAGATGAAGGCCACAGTTTCCAGCCAAGCGTTTGACCTGCAGAGTGAAGCCCATTCCTGTGTGACTCACAAGGTAAAATCACCACCACCAAAAGTCTTGGGAGCACAGCCTGGCTCACCTGCCCTGTAAAACGTTGCTGTGGCACAAGCAGGTATGGGGCAGGACTTTTCCCACCGGGAGGAAAGAGGACACGGTCCCTCTTTGGGTGTGACAATTTTGGGGTTGGCAAGGTGAGGGGCTTTCGTGGTGGTGGGTGGAACGAGGAAGTCACCGAGACGCTGAAAACAGATAACGAATAAAATGAATATTTATGCCTCCGGGGGGAAAAAAAATGCAGGACCTGGGAAAATATTTTCTATTTATGTCCTTCTATAGGGCAGTGGTTATTGCACTGGTGGCCACGACTGCTCCCGGTACTTGCACACCTCAGGGTGGACACCTCGGTCCCCAGGGACCCAGAGTCGGGTGACGCTGGTGGCATTGCTGAAACCCAGAGGGAAGCCGCTCGGGGAGGAGAGCGCCCCAGCCCAGCAGAGGCACCACAGCCCCTGGGGGCACCTGGAAATCCCGGTGGGCTCCGAGCGCCCTCCAGCCACCGGGTGAAGGCCCTGATGTGATCGATGGCCTGTCCCGCCAGAGGCTGGATGGAAAATATGGATTTCCTTTAAGTGCTCAGGGGAGGGATGGACTCTCAGATGCAGTTGTCTCTGCTCACCAGCAGTGAGAGTGAGGACTGCCAGGGCTCGAGTTTGCCTCGTATACACTGACCCCCACGGGCTGAGCACCAAATCTGACGTTGCAGCACCCGGCTGGGGCCCTCTGCTTGTGGTGGGCTTGTCTTTCCTTGGGGACAAAGGCATTACAAGGACAAAAACCCTTCACATGCCATCTTGAAGGCTCCATTCAGGCACCAGGAGGATAACACTGAATTAAATCCCCATAACGCACAAGATCCCGTGTTTCTACACCAAACCTCAAGGCAGACGCCTGGCTCCCATGGGGGCCAGCCCTGAGGTGCCACCTCCTGCTGCTCCTTCTCCCAAACGCCTTGTCCTCGCTGGAGGAGGTTTTCAAGCCAAGGCACACTTTTGGACCCAAACTTCAAGGCTGTGTGGGATCAGGCACTGAGGCAGAAGAGGCTTTAACCAACGCGTTTCAATTAAAAGTCAAGGCTGAATCACTGCAAAGTGCTGGAGACGCGAGTCATTAATACTGGAATGCAAGTTCGGATTTATTTATTTATTTATTTTTTAATAAAAAGCTAAAAAGGCCCTTAATCGACAGGCACTTGAGTTTCCTGTGCTAGGGTGGCAGAGCTACCTGAGCTCTGGCAAAGCCAGACCTGGGGCCAAGCTCCCAGGCAGGTGTGACCAAAGGGATTGTGCCAACACGGACAGCCGGCCTCATTCCCTGGAGAATGAGCACATCTGGGACACGGGGGCAAGCCTCTGAGCCTTTGGGCTGGTGACGGCAACCGGCCTTTTGCCTGGGCATCTCGGCCAGCATCAAATCTTCACGGGTGCAACCGGCGATTTAAACACAAGGTGAGCATCCTCGGGCAGAGAGGATGAGGATGGGCTGAGCTGCAGGCGTTGGCTCTCAGCACAGGATTTGCTCTCAGCATTCAGGGTTTGGTAACTCTCTCCCCACGTGTACAGGGCCGGTTTTGTGGCACAGCAAGGCACGCTGATTTTCCTGCCTTCCAGCAGCAAGAGGAGACCCGCAGCAGGAGCACGGAGAGGCAGGAGCTCATCCCCGTGCAAGCAAGCCCTGATGGGAGTGCAGGGGCTTGAAGCTAAGCGTGTGCTTGAGCACTCGGTTGGGTCAGGGCCAGGGGTGCAGAGAAGAAATTTCCGGCAAGGAGAAACTTCTAGGAAGAACCAAACCCTAGAGGAAGCTCAGGGTGAGGTTTGCGCTTCCTATTTCGGTCTAAAAAAAGCCCTGTCCCAGGAGGGGGACGAATTTCAGTAATAGCCGGTGTGCCTGCCCAGAAGGAGGCTGGATGCAGGCACCCTGTTTTGGAGGGGAAAAAATGCAGCTCTGTGGAGTTGAAGCCATGGACACGCATGCCTCAGGCCCTGCACAGTTTGCTGCCAGCCTAAAAATTCCCCGGTGCCGGGAAATGATCTCGAACCTCATGTGTATGTTGCTGCAGCTTGGCTTGCATTTGGAGGGATGCATCTGGCTGATTGTGCTACCTGGGTCCGTGAAACAAGCTAGGGGAAGGCAGGCAGCAACAGGACTTCCCGAGTGAGGAGAAAAAGAAAGGAAAAAAAAAAGAAAAAAGGAAAAAAAGGAAAAATGGAGAAAAAGGAAAAAAGGGAAAAAGAAAAAAATGAAAAAAAAGGAAAAATAGAAAAGGAAAAATGGAAAAGGAAACAAGAAAGAAAAAAATGGAAAAAAGAAAAAAGAACAGAGAAAAGGATGAAAAATGAAAAAGAGATAGAAAGGAAAAGGAAAAGGAAAAGGAAAAGGAAAAGGAAAAGGAAAAGGAAAAGGAAAAGGAAAAGGAAAAGGAAAAGGAAACGGAAAAGGAAAAGGAAAAGGAAAAAAGGAAAAGGAAAAGGAAAGGGAAAGGGAAAAGGAAAAGGAAAGGGAAAGGGAAAAGGAAAAGGAAAAGGAAAGGGAAAGGGAAAAGGAAAAGGAAAAAGAAAAGAAAAAAGGAAAAGGAAAAAAGAAAAAAAAAAGGAAAAGGAAAAGGAAAAAAAGGAAAAGGAAAAGGAAAGGGAAAGGGAAAAGGAAAAGGAAAAAGAAAAGAAAAAAAGGAAAAGAAAAAAAGAAAAGGAAAAGGAAAAGGAAAGGGAAAGGGAAAAGGAAAAGGAAAGGGAAAGGGAAAAGGAAAAGGAAAGGGAAAGGGAAAAGGAAAAGGAAAAAGAAAAGAAAAAAAGGAAAAGGAAAAGGAAAAGGAAAAGGAAAAGGAAAAGGAAAAGGAAGAGAAAGAGAAAGAGAAAGAGAAAGAGAAAGAGAAAGAGAAAGAGAAAGAGAAAGAGAAAGAGAAAAAGAAAAAGAAAAAGAAAAAGAAAAAGAAAAAGAAAAAGAAAGAAAAAGAAAAAGAAAAAGAAAGAGAAAGAGAAAGAGAAAGAGAAAGAGAAAGAGAAAGAGAAAGAGAAAGAGAAAGAGAAAGAGAAAGAGAAAGAGAGAGAAAAAGAAAAAGAAAAAGAAAAAGAGAAAGAGAAAGAGAAAGAGAAAAAGAAAAAGAAAAAAAGAAAAAGAAAAAGAAAAAGAAAAAAAAAGAAAAAAGAAAAAAGAAAAAGGAAAAGAAAAAAAGAAAAAGAAAGAGAAAAAGAGAAAAAGAAAAAGAAAAAGAAAAAGAAAAAGAAAAAGAAATAGAAAAAGAAAAAGAAAGAAAAAGAAAAAGAAAAAGAAAAAGAAAAAGAAAAAGAAAAAGAAAAAGAAAAAGAAAAAGAAAAAGAAAAAGAAAGAAAAAGAAAAAGAAAAAGAAAAAGAAAAAGAAAAAGAAAAAGAAAAAGAAAAAGAAAAAGAAAAAGAAAAAGAAAAAGAAAAAGAAAAAGAAAAAGAAAAAGAAAAAGAAAAAGAAAAAGAAAAAGAAAAAGAAAAAGAAAAAGAAAAAGAAAAAGAAAAAGAAAAAAGAAAAAGAAAAAGAAAAAGAAAAAGAAAGAGAGGAAAAGTCCCCGAGGAGCCGGGTGGGGGCGGATTTGGGGGCTCGGGGGCCCCTTGGCGGAGCCGGGGGTGGCGGCGGGGAGGCCGCGAGGGGCCGCTGCCATCTAGCGGCACCCGCCCGGCGCTGCCTCTGGGGCGTTATTTATTATTTTTTTCCCCCATTTTTCGCCCCAAAAGGAACCCCCGCCCCCTCCACCTCCCCGACCCAGTGCTTCCAGGGCTTTCCGGGGAGTCGCGGTCCCTCTGCAGCCCCCAGGGATGGGGACCCCCAGGAAGGGCACCCCAAAACCAGGGGCTGGGGGGGCTCGGCTGCTCTCTGCGCCCCCGGCCCCAGGAGCGCTGTGTGCAGCTCTGCGTGGCAGCACGCTGAGGAGCTTCGTGCGTGCGCTGCCCCACGATTTTGCAGCCCCATATGTTTGCAACCCCAATGCATTCGCAGCCCTGTGCCCTTGCACCCCATGTGTCTGCACCCCATGTTTTTAGCCCCATACATTTGCAGCCCCATATGTTTGCAGCCCCATATTTTTGCAGCCCCATATGTCTGCAGCCCCATACGTTTGCAGCCCCATACGTCTGCAGCCCCATACATCTGCAGCCCCATACATCTGCAGCCCTGTTTCCCCACAAAACGCCGCCCGGTTCCCTCGGGGTGCTCTCCCCGTAGCCCCACGCCAAGCCGGCAGCCCCGCGCCAGAGCCGCTTCCGAGGAGGTGCGGCAGCGAGACGAAAACAGCAATTTGCAGCCAGGCAAAAATACCAATTAACGCCGGCAACAGGAACGCGTCACGCAGCGCCGGCAGATAAATAAATACCCGGGCACGTTCGGTAGGAGGTCGGGGCTGCAAACGGGGGCGAGGAGCAGCCAGAACCCCCCTTATCACCCCAAAATCGCTGCTGGGACGAGCACGGGGCTGGGGCACCTGGTCGATCGTTGTTTTATTATTATTATTTTAATTTTTAGTTTTTAATTTTTGCTCTCATTGGGGCAGAGCCGCCAGCCCCGGGGCCCTGCACGGTTCAGGGGCGGCCGGGGATCAGGGAAAAGCAAACCGCGGCCTGGTCCAAAACCTACAAAGCTTTCGCAGCAAAAACACCGCAGCAGGCTGGAAAACCAACACAGCCCCCCCCGGGGCGGCCCACAGCGCTCCGGCCAGGGGCTGCCCCGTGCTGCTGCGGCGCTGGGGGTGCAAGAACCCTATTTTGGGGGTGCAGGAACCCTGATTTGGGGTGCTAGGGGCCTGCTTTGGGGGTGCAGGAAACCCGCTTTATGGGTGCAAGAGCCCTGCTTTGGGGGTCCAGGAACCCTGTTTCGGGGGTTCAGGAGACCTGCTCTGGGGGAGCAGGAGCCCCGCTTTAAGGGGTGCAAGAGTCCTGCTTTGGGGTTGCAAGAACCCTGCTTTCGAGGGTGGAAGACCCTGCTTTGGGGATGTAAGAGCCCTGATTTAGGGGTACAAGAGCCCTGGTTTTGGTGTGCAAGAGCCCTGCTTTAGGGGTGCAACAGCCTTGCTTTTAGGGTGTAACAGTCCTGTTTTGGGGTTGTGAGACCCCTGCTTTGGGGAGTGCAAAAGCCCTGTTTGGGGGGGAGTACAGAAACCACACTTTGGGGGTGCAGAAGCCCTGCTTTGGGGGTGCAAGAGCCTTAATTTGTGGGTACGGGAATCCCTCTTCAGGGGTGCAGGAACCCTGCTTTGGAGGCTGAAGAGCCCTGCTTTTGCGGTGCTAGAGCTCCGCTTTGGGGACACAAGATGCCAGCTTTAGGGGGTGCAAAACCCCTTCTTTGGGGGTGCAAGAGCCCTGCTTTAGGGGTGCAGGGGCACCGCTTTGGGGGTGCCAGAGCCCTGCTTTAGGGGTTGAAGAGTCCTGCTTTAGGGAACAAGAGCCCTGCTTCGGGGACACAGGAAACCAGCTTTAGGGGGTGCAAAACCCCGTCTTTGGGGGTGAAAGAGCTCTGTTTTACGGGTGCAGTGGCCCCACTTTAGGGGTCAAAGAGCCCTGCTTCAGGGGTGCAAGAACCCCACCTTGGGGGTACAGTAACCCCACTTTGGGGTGCAGGAACCCCGTTTTAGGGTGCAAGCACCCGACTTTGGGAGTACAGGAACCCCACTGTAAGGGTGCAGGAACCCCACTTTGGGGTGCAAGAACCCCGTTTTGGGGTGCAGGAACCCCACTTTGGGGGGCAAGAACCCCGTTTTGGGGTGCAGTAACCCCACTTTAGGGGTGCAGTAACCCCACTTTGGGGTGCGAGCGCCTCACACGAGGGGCGCAGGAGCCCCCCTCAGCCCTCGGGGCTCCCCTCAGCGCCCCGCGCATGCGCCGCCCTCCCCTTCCCCCAGGCGGCGCCTCCCCTCTCCCTCCCCGCGTGTCGAATCTGCGGCGCCGGCGCCGGAAAGAAAAAAAAATAAAAATAATAAAAAACACGAAAGTGCTGCGGCGGGGCGGGCGCCACCTTTACCCGGGCGGGATTTCATCAGGCGGGGGCGGGGCTCGCTCCCCCCCCCCTCACTCCCCCCCCCCTCCCCGCCCCCCCCCCGCCCATGCCGCGGCCGCCCCTGAGCGCCGTGCCCGCGCTGCGCCGCCTCGTCCCGCTCTGGGCTCCGCCGGTACCGGCACCGGGCCGGCCACCGGGACCGGCATCGGGGCTGGGACGGGCTCACACACCGGGAAAGGCACCGGCAGCCGCCCTCATGGACGGCCCGGCAGCCGAGGGGGTGCTGGCGCCGCTGCGGCAGGCGGTGCGGCATCAGGTAATGGGGGGTTTGGGGGGGGTTGTGGGGTTTGGGGGGCTGGGGGGAATTGGGGGGGGTCATGGGGGTATGGGGGGGAATGGGGATGGGGGGGTATGGGGGGGATACGGGGGTATGGGGGGGAGTGGGGGAGGCAGAGGGATATGGGGGGGAAACGGGGATTTGGGGGGGACTGGGGGGATATTGGGATTTGGGGGGGAAAGGGGGGTGTAAGGGGATTTGGGGGGGTTATGGGGATGGGGGGGTGTGAGGGGGATACGGGGATTTAGAGGGGAATGGGGGGGAATGGGGATATGGGGGAGAGTGGGGGGATGCGGGGAGGGAGGGGACTGGGGGGGCTTTGGGGGGGATGAGGGGGAATGGGGAGACTGGGGGGACACGGGGATATGGGGGGATAGGGGACGTAGGGGGACACGGGGATATGGGGGGATAGGGGACGTAGGGGGACACGGGGGTATGGGGGAGACTGGGGACACACGTGGGGGTGTGAGGATATGGGGGCGACACAGGCAGGGGGCTGTGGGGATATCGGGGGGACATGGGGATGAGGGAGGATGGGGGGATATAGGTATACGGGGGGGATATGGGAGGACAGGGAGGACACGTGGATATGGGGATATATTTGGAGGTACGGGGGCGCACACGGGGCTGAGGAGGGGGTCCTGGTTTCAGGTGGTACCTGACGTGCCCCTCACCTCACTGAGGGGGGATCCCTGCTGTCCCAGGGGGTCCTGCATGGGGTCGGGGCTGTGTGACAGACCGACATCCCCCTCTCCGTGGCCCAGCAGTGGCCCCCTGGGTCCCTTCTGCCCCAACTGGGTGTGGGGTCCCCCTGTGCAGCAACCAAAGCCTTTCCCCACAGCCCCACAGGGCCCTGCCCGCCCCCATCCCACGGTTCAGGATTTGGGGTCGCTGCAGTGCCCTGCACACCTCCCCCACGAGCCCGCAGCGAGGGCTCCCGGTGGGTCTGTCCCGAAACCCCCTCGGTTTGGGGTCTCTGGGGGTTCCCCGTGTGTCGCCCACTGGATCCGGGTGGCAGCCTACGTGAGCTTTCCTCCCCGCGTCTGGAGCCGGGGCCCCCCCCGCCATGCTTTTAGGGCCCCCCTTGCCATGCTTTAGGGCCCCGTGGCTGGCTCTCGGTGCTTTCTTCAGAAAGCAGCCTGCAAAGGTTTCCTCATCCAGCAGGGTCATGTGATGACTTCCCTTTAGAAATGACTTCGTGCTGGGTTTTGGGGGGTGATTTACCTTTTTTTAATAATTGCGTATTTGCCCGATACAGTGAGGAATACTAATTTCTTTACGCTTTGGTCGTTCGATCATCCTTAAACATCGTAAAGGTGGCTGTGCCCTGGAAGCTGGGGCTGCACACCTTTCTCCTTCCATCTCCTTGGCACGTGAGGCTATTATCTTGAGCTTCCTTCTGCCCTGAGAAGGATTTGCTCGTCCTTTTATTTCGTAAGTGACCCTCGATCTCGGTACCCGTGCTGCGTGTCCCTGGGATTTCCCCGTACCTCCACGTGTGGGTTCCCCGCCGGGCTCCTTCGGGTGGCCGAACCCGTGGTCTTCTGCTCGGCTGCACACCCGGCTACGTGTGTGTCCCATGTGCTGGTGGATTTGTGCGTGTTTCCCCATTAAACGAGTGGATTTACGGCCCTCTAATTACACCGGCGCTTCGGTGAGGTTTTAGTATGAATCATTGTGCAGCATAATGCCTTGGCAGGGGAGCTCCTTGTAAAGAAAATGATGATCCCTAGGACCAGCTGATGTATTTACTGTAAAATCCTGCGTCTTGGACGCTGCCGTTTGCCCTGTTGGTACCGGTGCCCCCCTTCTTTGTGCTGGTGGGACTGGAGCAGAAGTGTGGGGTGCCGGGGAAAGGTGTGCGGGTGAACACGTCGAGCTGGGGCCGGGGATATTTCACGTACAGCTCACCACGGTATCTCGATGAGATGTTTGCAGGAGAGCTCAGGGAGGAAGGGCGATAAGCTGAGACGTTACAGTACAGTGGACCCCATCTGCCAGCCCCTGGAGAAGCGGAGAAGAGGCTTTAATTAAACCAGAGGGACTCTTAACCTCCGGAGAGGAAGGCGAGCAGCCCCGTCTTCTTCCTGCAGCAGCGCCTGATGCAATAAGCTGCCGTGATCCAGGGGTGGATCCCTCTCTGCTTTACTGGTCCGTGGGACAAAGCTGCAGCGAAATTTGCCACATCGAGTGCTGCTGTGCACTCCTCCTCTGGGCTGGGCTCGGAGCTTTAATTAGATCGAGTCCTGTCAGCAAGCATAATTGCTTGCCTCGGTTGTGTGGTGTTTTTTTTTTTTTTCTTTTTCCTTTCTTCTTGCCTACGTCTGAGTGCTCTTTCGCTTAGGGATCAGGACAAAGAGTTGCTGTGCGCTGCCTCTAGATGCTCAGCCGCGAGCAGGGTGATGGCTCTGAGTCAGCAGCAGCTGCCTTGCTGCCGTCTTGCTGCTTTTTCCACTGCCGACCCCCCCTTAGCTCAACAAAGGTGATTTGGACCTCTTATTTTAAAAGAGAAAAAAAAAAAAAAAGGAAGAAAATCAGATCCCTCCCTCTGCCACGTTACCCAGGAGCGGCAGTTGAAGCCCGCAGCGAAACTCTCACGTTTTGGTGGGACCGGTTAACAGGAAGGAAACGTGCAGGTCGTGCTCCTCGGGGCTGGGGAGCCCGGCAGGTTTCTTACGTTTCTCTTGTTTCCTCGTGTGCGTGCTTTAATGCGCTCTTTTCTTCCGTTTATTAATAAAATCAGCCTTTGAACCCCCCGGGCTTTGAAGCACTTGAGAGGACCCTTTCTGATCTGATTGCTGTGGGTTCTCTTCTCTTTGGGTTCCTGTAACATTCACGTCAGAAAAGCAGCGACTGTAGGAGAAAGCAGGTGTAGTGGAAATGTTGCAACCTCCTTTTTCTTTCCATTTCATGGAGAATTTCAAGGCACGAGAACAGTGCTCAGCTCGGAGCATCCCATCGTTAGACCGTCTCACCTGAGGCATCGATGTCTCTGTGCTTCTCCTCCTGGGGCTGTTTCTTTGTGTCCTTCTCAGTAATTCAAGGTGCACCTTGGTTTTGGCCGGAGAAGAGTGGACGGAAAGGAAGGCTGTGAATTAATTCCTCTCCGGGAGCAAGCTGGGCATGGCTGCTGAGGGTCCTGTGCTGCACACACGCTGCTGGGTTTTGCTGCTCTGAAATACTTGGGATATTTTATTTTTACTCCATTCTTTTCCAAAGCTACTGGTTTTAATAGCAATAGTATTGACAGATAGTGCAGTGTCTTTTCTGCGTAGATGTTAGGCTAAAAAGGTCTGTATTCTGTGAGACCTACAAATTTGAGTACTTACTGGGCAATTTTGACTAGATTTGGCAGAGGATGTCTAAAGTTAAAATTTGGAAGACGAGTGAAGGGGGCAGAAAGAAGGGGGCCTTATAATGAGAGAGAGAGAGAGCACAAAGCCTGTAGTAACCGCCTGGGAATCCACTTTGTACATCCTTAAAGACAGAAAATTAGGGTTTGTGGAAGTCTGTTGTGAAGTGGTGAACAAAGAAGTGTATTTGCATGTTGAGATACAATAACAGATAAGGGATTTAATAATGTTTCGGGGTGGTGGGGGAGATGGCATTAATTTTTCACTAATGATGTCCGGTTTTGCGAACTCCCCAAGGTGTTTCTCACTTGAACTGATTGACTTAAGCCTTTTGAGACCCGTGAAGAGTTGGGAGACAGCACAACCCCCTCCTTGTGGGTTGCCAGAGGAGCTGAAAGAAGGAGAGTGGCTGTCGGTGGTATTTGAAGAAAGAATCCACATTTTCTGTTCTGTCTTCTTCTAGGGAGAACTGGTAAGGAAGCTGAAGGAAGAGAAAGCTCCCCAGGTGGATATAGACAAAGCTGTAGCAGAGCTCAAAGCTCGGAAGAGGATCCTAGAAGCGAAGGTGAGTCTGGAAGTTAAACCTGAGGTCTGCAGTTTTGCCTGAAAAGCCTTGATATCTCTGCTTAATACTTTTTTTCCAGTATCTATAGATAGATAGAGCGTAGAGTGTTTGAATTCACTTCTGAAATAATTTAAAAGAGTGATCTTCCCAGCTAGCACCAGCAAACTCCTGAAGCATGAAAACTCTCAGGTCTGAAGCTTCACCTAAAGCTGCTCGGGTCTTGCTAAATTACATTTCATTGCTTTGGTGCTGCTTCTAAAAGAGAGAATAAACGAGTACAGCACTGCTTGGGGCTGACTTACTGTGAGAGTGCGGGTATCCGAATTGAAACCCGCTGACCCTATTTGTCCTGCGTGATGTGGGGTGAACAGTTAGTGCCCCCTGGGCCTGGCAACGCGGCTGGCTGGCTGCATACATTTAACCCCAGCGAGGCGATGTCGTTTTCACTTGGTATTCAGCCCAGAAGCGTGCCGTGAAACCATTGTGTGAGACCTGTATGCCCGGCTAGGCCTTTTTGCAACGAAGAGTTGCGGAATGCCTTCCCGGTTCTGCCTCTCAGCCCTCAGAAACTTGACACAGGGCAGCGAGGAGGTGGGTCAGGAATCTCGGGAGCCCTTTGAGCCCCACCTTTCCCTTAGGAGAGTGCCTGTGGGATGCCGTGGAGCAGCGTGCTTGCCACTTACACAATACGTGTGGGCTGTATCGCTGTCAGCGCACGAATGACCTTGCACACACAGCACGTTCCCTTGCCAGTGCAGCACCCAAAGTTAGGTGTTTTCTCTTGACAGTGTTTCCAGTGCTTCCTTGCAACTTTTGCAGGAGGCAGCAGTGCGAATGCTCGTTAGCTTTAGCAGCTGCTGGTGCAGTTGCCCAGCCCTCTGATTCCTACTTAAGGAGAGCAGAGTGACTCTGAATTTGATGGTTTGAAAAGGACAGAGTAGTGTTTAAGTCCCTTGGATTTATATTCTCAAACCATATCTTTTACAAAGTCAGTAGATGATTCCACTCCCATACAGGATCTTGACAGCTACCACAGGCACTTTTCTACCTTCTGTTTATGAATACAGTTTGAAGCCAGGTAGAAGAGACTTTCTTTGACTTCAGCACCATTTTATTCACCATTCTCTCTGGGTTCTGTACCTGCTACAACTATCCCTGCCCTGCTGGCCGTTTATCCCTGCCAGTTCAAAACTGGACTTGTCACTGTTGTTCTCCTGTCCATCTCTGGGCAAAAGCCACCCTTTCTGTTAAGAAACGCTGGCGATTGTGAAATGCGGTTCTGCTCTTTAAGCAGAGTGTCCAATGGATTCCCTTGCCATGCTTTAAAAGTACTGTTGTGGTGTTTGCTCTCCTGTGTGCCCTGTCTGTCTTTGACTTGCTCTCCTGCAAAATCATACCTGGGCTTCTGCTAACGGGAGCACCAGAGCTTCGCTGGTCTTAACCGCAGATGGTGCTTTTTTGTATGTGTCTCCAGGTCATACTATATATATTTAAACCAGAATGCTGTTCAAAATGATGGCGCTAGAGGATCCAAATTCATTTAGTGAACTTCTTGGCTTAATTCTGTTCTAATTGTCAAAATGTCTGTGTTGAAGAAAATTGTTCAATTCTGTTGACTTCTCTATTGGGGTTGGTTGCAAAAATCCAGATCAAGTAAATTGTTCCTAAGCTATCAATTTAGGGTCATAAACAGTTGTTCTCTCTTAATTACTTTTGTCAGAGATGTACCAACAATAAAATAATGTGTTTTTTGTGTTAAAACACTCTGTCCTTGAGATAAGCCAGTAGACGTTTATATGTAATTGCCTAATGTAGGATTTCAGATAAAGTAGTGTATCTGCTGTAAAACGTTTTTGTAGAATTCAGTTGGGGCATTTAGACGCTCTGTAACAATAAAATTTATTGCTTTTATTTTGCAAAAGTCTGCATTTTTCGAATAGATATTCTTTGTGCAAATGGCTAAATACACACCTTTGGCAAAGCACAGGAATGATGCTGTTTATACTTTTTGCAGTAAGAATTCTTTCACGTGTGGAACATTTTAATAAAAGCTTCATCCACACCACAAGTTATGTCCTTGTAGTCTAAGGTAGTCATTTTAGGCTCTCCTTGTAGTCAGGAGAGAGAAATAGGTTGGAAGAATTGCTTTGGAAATTGCTGTTTCTCTCCATTGATTGTAAAGAGAGCTGAAGGTGGCTAGCTCAGGCTTAGTTATCTGAAAGTCAGGGCAGATGAGCCCACCTCAAGCGTCTAAAATGCTGTGTTCAGGTAATCATGTTCATCTCAGCGTCCGCTTCTCTTTGGAAAATGAGCGTGTTGGCAGGATACTTTTGCTTCAAAATGGTCTTTAAAGACTTTTGACTCATGATGGCGAATGGAGAAGATTTGTCCTGTCAGAAACTGGAGCTTTTTAACTGCTTTTGGTTTGCTTCAATTACAGGAGCTGGCCTTGCAGCCCAAAGATGACATCGTGGACAGAGTTAAAATGGAAGACACCCTGAAAAGGAGGTTTTTCTACGATCAAGCCTTCTCTATTTATGGAGGTACAGATTTAAAGAAATTTAAATTTTAATCCCTTCAGGCTAATGTTCTGGTCTTTCTAGCTATCTGAAATGCTGTACTCTTGGGATGTTATCTTAATGCAACTTGAAAGATCTTTTTTTGCCTTTAAACTTTCCCCTGCTTGAGTCTGTTAGCCTTTCCAAAAGGTTTCCTCTCCCTAAAGTCTTGGAGGGGAGCCTCATAGTTTCTCTTTTGGTTTCTGAGTGCAAATCAGTGGACGTTAGGCTGCAAGTTTTGAGCATTACACCACAGAAGGCAGTTGCTTTGCAGAGGATTAGGGTGTTTTGGTGTTTAAGGGGGTGAACAGCTTATTTGCTCATAACCATTTTTTGAGCTTTTTTGGCAAGATAATGCTTAAAACTAACTTGAACTTTAGAACCTGTTACCTTAATGAACTTTATCAATGAACTTTATCGGGCAGGTGAACAAATGTGGCTGTTAAACCTCTTCAGATAGCTGATTTGAGGCAGCTGAAGGTTAGCACAGTGCCTGTAGGGTTACTGCTCTTTCATTTTAGTAAAATAAATACTCGGGGTTGTTTATTGGCTTTTTCTTTGTTTCAGTTTTTGCCTAAACTGGTGATTGGCAGGCATATCTTATTGCTGAAAGAACATCTTGTTTTGGGACATGCGTTACCACCTCATTCGTGTTCAGTTTGCCCCCAGCAAAACCGTCTGCAAGATATTATTTGTTGGTGAAGGGAGTTTGGCTTTTATAGCTGTCGATGTATCTGTTTCACCTTCCGCCACTACCTGATACCCCAGTGTACCTCACAACTGAACTGTACTTAATAGGGTAGGGATAGGGTAGGGTACTGTCTCTCTAGGTGCTTCACAGAGTTTACTTTCAGACTTTGTCATGAGTATTCATGTAAAAAGCACCCTGCAGTGAGCCAGGGTCCTTATTCTGCTTGGCACAGAGCAGTTCATACTCAGAAAATGACCTCAGACTCCAATGAACCGATGGGGACGCTGAGAAGGGAGGACTTTCCCTCCAAACAATACAGGCTCACGCCATCTTGCACCTACCGTGCTTTTTTCCTTTTTCTCCTTGCAGGTGTCAGTGGGCTGTATGACTTCGGGCCTGTTGGATGTGCTTTGAAGAACAACATCATCCAGGCATGGAGGCAGCACTTTATACAGGAGGAGCAAATCCTGGAGATTGACTGCACCATGCTCACGCCAGAGCCAGTTCTGAAGTAAATATGGATGTTTCTACAGCATGTCGTTTCTGGCCATAGCTGCTTTTTACAGTCTTCTGTAAAATTGCCTACGGGGATCTTGAGACTGGGTCACCCAATTTCATCCCCTGCTGTAGTGCAGAATAATTAGGTATCAGTGCACAGGTCAGTGAGGGAAGGTGTTGTTCCATAAACCTGGGAGAGCAGTGGGACCCATCTGCCTGAGAGCCTAATGTCTTAATGTCTCCTAGCAGTCCCCTTAGGTAAGGAATTGCCGTTATCCTTTTTTCTAACAGGTCAAGAAGACGAGAAAAAAGGATGACATGCCCGTCCTAAAACTGGGACAGCTGGGCCGTGGCTTAGAACAGCAGCTTGGTTGCTGGACCATCCTTCCCTTCTCTGCAGGGGGATGGCAACAGGCAGTGTGTTAATGGAGCTCTGAATGGAAATGGTGCTTCTCTAGCCCTCTTTGTGTCCAAAGCCCAGGTGGAGGGACTGCAAGGGCGAGAGTGTAATTCAGGCTCTGGACCCTTTCACCTCCACATTTCTGCTAAGACTACCAACAGGTTTGCTAAATATCTCAGGAGCTTTTGGAACGAGTCGGAGCTGAGGCAACAGCATTACTTTGTGTGGGTCACAGCACGAATGTCAGGAGCTTTCATGGGTCACTGGTGTAAAATAGTGAAATCTGTCTACCTGAACTGCTGAGGACCCCTCACACGTGTCTGTGTCTTGCTTGCTTCAATCACAACGTGGTTTCTAAAGGTAGCTAAGTGTCATCTCACTTACCCACTTTAAGATTTAGTTGTATAGGTACTTTGTCACAGATCAAATCATCCGTAGGATGGTACTGCTTAATGGAGATCTATAACCTGAAGCAAAAGTGAGCCTGCAGCTTGGGGACGTGGTTTGAAGGGCATCTCTTCGGTGATGGTCCCTGCACTGGGCTTGCACCATACCCAGCATGGTCCGGTGGCAGCTTTCATATTCCTGTTTCGTTTGTTGTCTGTTCTAGGACTTCTGGCCACGTAGACAAGTTTGCTGACTTCATGGTGAAAGATGTGAAAAATGGGGAGTGTTTTCGTGCTGATCATCTCTTAAAAGGTTGGTTTTCATTTCAAGGCTAGGTGGGTTTGGGGATTTCTTGCAGTGATGTGATGTGGGAATAGAATATCGTTTTTGAGGAAGGCCAGTTGGTGTATCCAGTCATTCACAGTTGTGTTTGTAGTTCGTTATTCAAAACCTGTTTGCCCATACCAGAGATTCCCTAAGTTCTCAGTCCCACAAAAATGTTGTGCTAGTGTTTTTAAATGAGTTATGGGATCTCTACCAAAAACATAGTCGGGGCCCTTTTTACAAAATCCTGTGCCTTCAGGCCATCAAACATTACTGTGTTGTCTAAGCTGAGGATTCCCTATATAACAAGGTTCCTATTCTCTGCCATGTTCTGGACTTCTCTTGTGTTTCAGTTGCTTTTTGTTCAGAACTGGGAAATGATTTAATGAAGATAGGGGGGACAGAGCATGCTTTCCCTATACAAGGGCCCATTACAGGGCTGCTGCTGACCTTTGTATACCCTATAACTCAGCCAGCTTTTGGGAATGCTAAATAGACTTCAGGCATTTCTTAGATTTGAAAAGTCCTCACATTTTTTTTGTCCTGGTTATTAATTTAAATTTGTTTAAAGAAGAAAAAGAAATCACATGAAGGAATCTTAGAAGTGAAAAACTTCTTTTAAAACATTTTCATTTACAGTTCTGTTGTGAAAGGAGGGATTTTTCTGCTGTAGATTTAAATGAGTTGTGCTGCTTAGATTTCTAGCCTTTTATCTCGGAAGTTAGGTATGTAGAACAATCTATATCGGCCTTAAACTGTTTTTTTAGTACTCAGTTTGAATCTTCTTTTTACTGGGGGGAAACAGAACAAACACAGAAGAAGCCCATCCAGCCTCTGCCCACTTTGCACGCTGAATGGGCTCACAAACAAGAATGTCCCTGCTCTCTTCTCCCATCGTCGGAGAACAGCCACCTGCTGTTAGTGCCACTAAAAAGGCAACTTGCTTTTCCCAAATGGCAGTGGGAAGCCTTGCCCTCGCTGTTTACCTTTGTATCTCGTGGAGGATGTTGTGCTTTAACATGGAATGTGGCCTAACCCTACTGTACCCAGTCAGTACATGCCTCCGAGTGCATTTGGATGAAATTAGCCTTGCTGGCTTGGGATCAGACATTACTTTTAATTTTCAGGCTGCATAGAAGGAAAATAAGGAGAAAGAGGTTACAAAGCCATTGCTTGGGTTCACAGGAATCAGGATCAGGAATAAACTAGAGCAGGACCTGTTATTTTCCCTGTTGCATGTTGGTACAGCAAAGTGGTGCAGCTCCTGTGCGTGTAGATCGGCATTGCCCTGGTGATGTGAGTGGAATTAATCTGATGGACGCCAGCAGGACAACTGGTGGGCGTACGCTTATGCTCATGCTGGAGGATCCTCCTGTACTGTCTACCTTTAGATTGGGGTCAGTGTTAGGGTTGCAATATAAACTCAATGTGTACTTTTCTTGCTCACAGCTCATCTGCAAAAGCTTATGTCTGACAAGAAGTGCACAGCAGAGAAAAAGGCAGAAATGGAAAATGTTATAACACAGGTAGGTGGTTGCGTGAGGAGGTGACTGCTTTAGGGATGCCTGTGCCATAGGGGAAATGCAGTACAGAGTAGCAGTTTCCTCTTTCCCTCTCTAAGTCTGTACCTCAGAGATGCGTGTAGGACTGTACGTGCTCCTAAATACCAGGAACTTACTGGCTAATCACATCTCCCTTCTTCTCCTGCACTGGAGAGTTACTGCTGTTGAGTCTTTTGTATGCAAAATTGTTAGGCTGAAGCTCTGTCCTTGGAGCTAGTCTGCTGTGTTGCACTCTACGCTCTGTAAAAAGCCTGTTTCTTTTGAATCCCCCTTTTACCTTTGTTGAAGCCTCAATGCAGGATTGTGATGCAAAGAAACAGAGACAGATGGGAAATTTTGGCAGGGTTTTCCTGAACCACCTGAGCACTGAATTGGTATGGTTCAAGACTTCGAAGCACTTGAGATTTGTTCCTCTGTGTCCAAGACCCTGCAGAAATTTTCTTCTGTTTACTGTGAAAATAGTTAGGGCTCCAGGCTGGTGTTCTGAGCAGCTGTACAAGCATTTGCCTCTAGATTTTTTTTATTTTTATTTTTTAAAACTTTGTTTTTGATGTTTGTTCTCATGACATGTTCTCATGACTTCTAGGATAACTGCTTCCAGAGCCATGTGTAATAGAGTGGATGTTTCCTTCCAGAAGGAGCAACTTTTTTTTTGTCCAGTGCATTGCATCACTGAACAGCTGCCGTTAGCTTTGTCACACTGCAGCTCTGAACCTTGACTATCCTTTAGAGGAATCCTTCTTTTTTTTTTTAATCTCCTATCTTGAGGCTTCTCTGATATATGGTCATGACAAAGCTAGAAACAGCTCATTTGATTATTAGCTTGAGTGTTAGATCATGATTATAATGTGCAGTATAGGTCCTTTATGGTACTTAAATTATAGAAACTACATTTAAATATGTGTATGCAAATGCTAGTGCTTATATGCTCAGAACAATGCTAGAATTTGCTGCTCTTGTGCAGTTAGATTACAGTTTTCTTGTGCTCCTACTGTTTGTTTCTCATACTCCAGTGAAAAGTAGGGTTCTGGAAGGGGCTGACATTATCTCACAAGCAAAAGCAACAATCTGTTACCAAGTTGTTTTTAGAGCAAATGAAAATTCTTTTACCAAGAAGTCCTGTGCTACAGATTTGCTCTATTTGACTAAAATGCACAGCAGCTCTAAAAGGGAGTGTTGAATGCATGGCTTGAATATGGTGTTTCGTGCGGCAGGAGGAAGAGAAGTGAATGCAGACAAAGCACTGCAGAGATTTTAGCTTTCTTCTCCCTCACTGCTGTATTTTTTTTCTTCTCAACGCACTGCTCCCCATGTTTTAGCTGAAACTGCAGACGAAGCCACCAGTGGGTGTTGATGTAGTCCCAGTGACTTTCTTCTGCTTTACACCCACTCTTACCCTTAATGCTTGCATTTTTATATAGGCTTTTATGGAATGGCTGAGTTGTGGACCAACATTACTAAAATGGGTTTGCAGCTTCCTGAGATATACTTCTGTCGTTGTTTCAAACTTGAGGTTGCTTAAAAAACTAGGCTGAAAAGAATATTTTGGGCAGGTGCTTCAGAGCTGTGGATCAGGCTCAGTAAAAGATGAAGAGGACATAATTCATTCCTGTTACCCTGTCTGCTAATTAAAATATTTCTCCTTTGTTTTGATATTAGTTGGACAACTACGGCCAGCAAGAGCTTGCAGATCTCTTTGTGAACTACAACGTGAAGTCACCTATCACTGGGAATGACCTTTCCCCTCCTGTTTCTTTCAATCTGATGTTCAAGACCTCCATTGGGCCTGGAGGAAACATGCCTGGGTGAGTACCAATCACATTCTGCTCCCCCTTCTTCCTAGATCACTTAGGATTAACATCGAGGTCTCAACAGGACTGAAGTACGCAATTTCCTCTTGAGTAGCTCACTTCAGTCTGTCTTCTCTGGCAATTTAGCGTTCGTGTTACCCTTGGCACTAGGAACGCGGAGCTGTTGCAATCATAAAAACACTTGAAGCAGCCAGACTATGCGGATCACAGCTGTACCCGTGTTGGTTGGCGTTGTGCTTTCCAGGAAGCCAGATAACCTTGGGTCCACAACCGTCAGTGACCTGGTGCCTGTAGAGAAACTGTACCTTTCCCGGGATGAAGTTACTTAGTGGGGTGATCCAGTGGTAACTTCATTGACTAGGTGTTTGTAGTTTTTGTGGGAGTGTAGAGGCTTTTTTCTTCAGTTGGGATCTCCAAAAGTAAAACTGAAACCCCTCTTGAAAAGTGGAGATGTGATACTGGTGCCTTGCGATAGGAGATCGAGGATAGGTGTCGTGTGCTTCCCAGTGCAGTACGTGGAATGGTTTGTGCAGGTGTTACTGCCTTCGTACTGTCAGATCACTGTAGGGGTTGTAAGGGCCTTAAAATGAAACCACTTCACGGTTTGTGTCATAGCAGAGCTGCAGTCATGGTTTGCCTACAAAATCCATGTTTGTAAGCAGCCTGGCACTGCCCGGACCTGCATAGGGCAGGCAAGGAGAAAACACTCCCTCTGACCTCTGTGATGCTGTGACTTGGTAACTGATTAATACATTGTATTTCATAAAAATACCCTTTCTATCCTTACATCTCAAAAGCAGCCAAGTCATCCTGTTTGCTTTTAGGAGTACTTATGGGGTTCTGTGTTTGGGCTGCAGCTGATGTTTGTCTCCCCTCAGCCTGTTGCTTCAGTGTTCTGTGTCTCTAGTTAAGACTTGGGACAAAAAAGTACCTGCAGGTTTTGTAGTAACTGCGTTTTTCTTTTCTCACTGCTTTCCCCACCCATTTTTGATGGTGATTTTTTTTTCTCCTCTCTCCCCTCTGCCCCATCTCCTTTCAGCTACCTGAGGCCAGAAACCGCGCAGGGAATATTCCTCAACTTCAAACGTCTTCTGGAGTTTAACCAAGGCAAACTCCCTTTTGCTGCAGCCCAGATTGGAAACTCCTTCAGAAATGAGATCTCGCCCCGCTCCGGCCTTATCAGAGTGAGGTACTGCAAATTTCCTCTTTCAGCAGGGGGTATCCTGGCACAGGTAGCACCTCCCTTTTGTTCTGGTGTTGATACAAAGATTTATTATTTCACTTCCGTGCTTTATCCCAGAGCGCTCCTGATAAGGTGCCCAGTCAGTCTCAGGGTTCATGGGCAAAGAACTCATTTAGTTAAGGTTTCAACTAATGATTTCTCTCCAAGCCTGGCTGGTGAGAAGTAGGATCTGTGAAATAGCTGTTCTATTAGAAACACCTCGATTAAACTCAGTTCTACTAGCAAAATTTGGCTTCCACCATGAACTAAACAAATCATTAAAGGTAGCTGTGTTCTCTACAAGGTGTGCAACTTTGTTTAATTACATCATACTGTTTACTTTAAGGCTAAAATCTGGAATCAAAATGTGATTGACCTTGCAGCAGTGTTTCCTTGTTTCGGTTCTGCAGCTTATTACAGAGAGGAAGTGAGGAGAGAACCTGACTTAAGATGTGTGTTTGTGTCCCAGCATCGGTCAAGCTGGAAAGCTCAGGGTTATTACTGAGAATTATTTTCAAAGCTTTCTGTCTCAGGGTGAAAGTGCTTACTGCACTTCTTTCAGGGTAATCGCTGTATCTTAACTGAATTATTCTGAACAGATGCCTCTGTCTGATTTGGAACGAGAAGTCCCATGCAGTCAGTGTGGTTCTGCTGTACAAACAGGCAGTGTGTATTGCAAACTTGGTAACTGATTAATACGGTGCCATAAATGTCGCTGAGTGGCAGTGCCATCATTAGCACTAAGGGAACTGTTTGGAAATTTCTCAGTCCTCCTGTTCTCTCACGCATCTGGAAATGAGCAACTTTTGTTATGGAAATACATTTCCAGTCAAAAATAAATTACACGCTTGTGGCACATTTATAGGAGACTGTTATTATGCTATCATAGCAAATTACCTCCTGATGCCTGTGATTTAAAGTTAGTGATTACACAGAGGTATTTTTAAAGGTTCTCGATAACAAGATAATTCAATGTAAACTGATTTCAAGCAAGAAGGCTAAACCGATGTATGAGTATAGATGTATTAGAGACAAGCTCCTCAGACAGAACATACACCATTGCTGAATGTGGCAGTGTAATTATTTTCAAGAAGTTATCCTCTCACCTGTTTTAGGCACCTCTGATGTGAGTTAAGACTGCTGAATTAGTCGGTGGGTTATTCCTCACTGACCCCACAGGAAACCTGTACTTCTAACGTGGGCATCACGATAGCCTGCAAAAACTACAAAAATCTTCGGGGAGAATTTTCAACAGTGGTATTCTCTGCTTTGAATCACAGTGGTGATAAACATGGCCTGGATGTCTCTCAAGGAGTTGATGGGGAGTTTTGTTAAGAATTTGAAGATGAAAAAGCCAGTGTCGAGTCTGGTTCATGTGTGTGTCTGTCCATTGCCTTGGCTCTGGGTTTGCTCATGTTTTTAAATGCTGACTTAATTCATGAGAGGCAAAAGCACAATCGTTTATTAGAGGGGTTGTGGCTGACGCACAGAATATTGAATTCAAGTGGTTGTTGATGTCTCCATTAGGGAATTCACCATGGCAGAAATTGAGCACTTTGTGGATCCCAGTGAGAAAAGTCATCCCAAGTTTCAGAACGTGGCGGACCTTAACATCCTCCTGTATTCTTCCAAGGCCCAGGTCAGCGGGCAGTCCGCCCATATAATGCGGCTGGGAGATGCTGTCCAACAGGTAACGTTCCTCGTGTGAGCATGTGGAGCTTGCTCTTCTGAATGCTCTTCTGGAAGCTAAATTACAAACTGCTTTGTTGGTGCCAGCTGGGGTTTGCTCCCTGATTTAAGACTCAGTTATTTCAGGTACATCGCTGCGACTGTGATCCAAACATGGCCCTTGTTTATCACAGAATGATTTGGGTTGGAAGGGATCATGAAGCCCATCCTGTTCCAATATCCTGCCGTGGGCGGGGATACCTCCCACTAGATCAGGTTGCTCAAACCCCATCCAGCCTGGCTCTAAGCACTTCCAGGCACAGGTTATCAGAGATAAAAGGCTGCAGGTAGTGTTGGGATAGTGGTAGGTATCTCTCAGCTAATGGGAGAGGAGTATGGAGTACTAATATTTGCCAAAAGCTGTTTGTGGAGGTATGATAAATCATGCTTTCCCTTCCCTGCGAATTAATGTCTGCGTGGTTTTTCTTCCTGCTTTCTCTCCTTCCAGGGCGTGATCAATAACTCCGTTCTTGGTTACTTCATCGGCAGAATCTACCTCTTCCTTACAAAGGTCGGTGTTTCCCCAGACAAGCTGCGCTTCCGACAGCATATGGAGAATGAGATGGCTCATTATGCCTGTGACTGCTGGGACGCGGAGTCCAAAACATCCTATGTAAGTGGCAAAGTGGAACGGCAAATAGCACTCCCTGTCACGTCTGCTGTTAGTGCAGGAGGAGGCTCTGATGTGCTGCTTATTTTTTAAAGCTAGGGCTGATGAGTCTGATGTTTCTGTCCTGTGTTGGTATGTACATGCTGTGTTGGAACTATTCTGAATCAAGGAGGACTTCAGGGGAGAGGTCAGCTCCCCACAAAGTCTCTGAACTGTTTGGGCGCCTTTGCTGGAGTCTGAAGTCACCTGTGGACTTTGTGCAGGTTGAATTTCATCTGGAATGAAAGGAAAACAAGTTTTCCAAAAGCTGTAACCCCCAGTAACAGTGGTGGGTAAGGATTTGTTTCAGTGGAGGCGTTATTCCAGGACAGATTCCCTCTCCTAGAAAGCTTTCTCTTCCTTTCCCACTTCCAAGCTGTGAGAGTTCAGTCCTGCCAGCTCAGGCAGCTGGTGCTGAGAGAAAAATTTCCTAAGAATATTTATCTTCCAGTTGAGTCACCAAGAGCTCTTCAGTTCAGGCCTTGTTGGATGTTTTCTTTTTCTCTTATCTTCTTGGCTTGATTTTGAAGAACTGTAGTGCTTTTTTTTTTTTTAGGTGAATCAGCAGTAAGTAGCTAGGGGCCAGACTTAAACTCATTTTAGATTGTTTTGCTGAGCTTTCAGCCTTTTCAGTGTCAGCCAAAGTGTTTCACTTGAAATGATAGTTTCAAAATAAGTATTTTGGAAGACATAGTAAGTAGACTATCAGTTATGAGTAGAGGAAGTCATTCCTGTCTTAAAGAGTACAGAATCTGTTTTTGACTTGAATCAGGAAAAAAAAAAAGATACTTCATTATACATTAAGGAAAAAAAAAATTGAAAGTGTTCTTCACAGTTAGCCTTTGCAAAGAGTTTAGGATATGTGCAGATTTCTGAAAATACCTGGAGAACTCTGTGTGATCTAATTCCAGTAAAGGGTTGAATGATAGAAGGGATTCTGCGGAGGTCTATAGGGTTAGCCTGTGATGTTGCAGGGACTCTGATGTGAGTAGACCCCATCCATGGTCTCTGTCAGGATAGCCAAACTGGGATCATGCAGCCCACAGGTGTCCACAAAGGGTCAAGGCATGAGATGGTTCAGGCAGCTTTATTTGTGGGCAGGAAGAACCTCCTACAACCTAGGGGTGAAGAGGTTGGTGGTTGAAATGAGTGTGTTGTTTTTTTTTTGTCTGTGGGGTTGTTTCCCCCCTCTTCCCTTCTTTTGAGGAGCTGAGACAGGCTTCTCAGTCCAGTGATACTTCATTACAGCCAGTTAGAGGAACAGCAGCCATCAAAATTATACCATAAAATTAAGATGAAGAGGAGGAAAATCCAGCAGCTTGGATGAGTGGTTTGTCATCACATAGAAAAGCCCCATAGGAACGAGTGAAGGATTGGCTTCCTCTGAGTATAGATAACTGTCTGCCATGTATTCTCAGCTTGTCTTCCCAGCCAGCTGCTTGGGAGCCAGCCTAAAACAGGCTGGACATACGTGGGCCACACCATGTAAGTGAGGTTAGTGAACTTTGCAAGCCTTGTCTGGGATCAGTACAGCACTCACAGAGCTGTATGTCTAACAGCCCAACCCTGAGGTGAGGGCAGCAATCCCAGGAACAGGACAGGACAAAACCTCCTTGTGAGCTAGATGCAGATTTTGTTCTGTCACTCAACCATGACCAAAAATGTTTATACCGAATTCCAATACTCGTTAGTAAGTTAACTCCTCTGGGTAGCTTTAAATCCATTCTTATAAAGTCATTATGTTTTGCGTTACCTGAGAAATACCTGTAGTACCCTGTTGGTTATTTGTGTAAAAATTCCCCAGGGTGTTCTGGAACAGAATGGGTTTTCGAGCATATTCACAGGTGTTCACACACCTTCCCTGACACCCTGCAAACTGGAAAACCACAAAACAGGTTCTGGATGCCTGTCTGTCCATGCTGTTGGGTTGGTGAATGGAAAGCAGCTGATGCACCTTTCCTTGTACAAGACTGTAATTTAGTGAACCCAGCTGGTGGTTGTATTTGCTGCATGTGTTGGGAGACTTGATCAATTCTGGGCCCATGAATGGTGTTTTCAGATTTCTGCTTGCCATCCATGCTGACGTGTTGAAAGAAGTACTTCCCTTACATGTTATTCGTGTCTTATTGCTCATAAACCAGAGGTTTTGGCCGTTCTAATGGGGCTGGCTGCTTGCTGTCTATTCCATGCTTGCGGAGTGGTAAAACCTTGGAGGCACGATGTCTTCGTGTAGTATGGGAGCAATAGGCCTGTATGCTCTGGCCCCAGCCCCAAGCTGTTGGCACAGTGCTGTGTCCTGCCAAGTCATGTGGAAAACCTGGCCCTGAGCACAGACTCTGGTTAGATAGCTGATCGTTTCCTCTGGAAACAAATGGAGTCATTCAAACGAAGGAGCAACCGGTGAGTGAGGGCTGCTTATTGTGATAGAGCTAATTATGTAGAAAAAACAGTCATGGAAGCAGGGGGGGGGCTTAAGAACAAGTAAACATAATTTTGACGGTTAAGTGGACAAAAAAGTGTGTTGGTGAAAGCTTCTGCTTTTGTTTTTTCAGGGCTGGATTGAGATAGTTGGCTGTGCTGATCGTTCCTGCTATGACCTCTCCTGCCATGCCCGTGCCACCAAAGTTCCTCTTGTAGCTGAGAAGCTTCTCAAAGAACCTATATCCTTTCAGAATAAACCAGAATCTCTTGAAAAGTCATTCGACAGTGAGATGTCTTGGAGAACTGTGCAGCTCTTTTTAAATGTATATCTGTAAATTTATCAGGGAACAGATTTAGCAGTTACAGATCAACATGGCTTTGCCTGAAGTAAAGGGGCCATGGCCCCTACATGAAGTAAACTGCAGAGAATTGAGTGGGGGGGTGATTTTACTCTGATAGGCAAAGGCGATTTACTGTCTTGGCTTTTTTTTCTAGCTTAATCTGGGCTCTGTTTTGACTGTGGAGCATGGTTTAATTATGAATTTGAAGTTACTCTACTGGGTAACTCCATGTCATTCCTTGGTTCTGCTCCTAGCTATACTTTAAAAAGTTGCATTCTTTAAAAATCTGTGACCTTCTGCCTTTCAATACTTTTTTCCCCCTTTCCTCTCTTGGAGGGAAGTTTCTTAACCCAGTAGCATGCTCTTTGTGGTGTGTAGCAGCTAGCTTTGACACAGCAGAAGCACCAGACCCTGCTTTCTGTGATCTCAGACTCCTTAACTGCACTGTACAAAACAGTCAGCGTTGTTCAGTTCGAGGCAAATAAGGGAGCCATTGGCAAAGCTTATAAGAAGGATGCAAAGGTGGTGCTGGAGTTCCTTTCCGTGTGTGATGAGTGTTATATCACCGAGAGGGAGCAGCTGCTGAACGACAAAGGGTGAGCTGGCTGTGTGTGGGGTGCCCTTCTCTGACACGTCCCATGTGGGTTCCCAAAGTGCTGCGGGATTAATTCGAGCTGCCTGAAAGCAGCTTCCTTGTGAGAACAGGCTGGATGGGTCATCTGAAATGATTTAGTGCCGTCTCTTCCACCAAATCATCGCTGGTCATCCGTCAGCATATCTCAGTATGCACACAACCTTGTAGCCATGGCATTTAAATATTTGTTTGTTTGCATGGGAACGAGCTTCTGGCTTCAGGGGGATTGTCCCATAAAAGAGACACACCTCAGAGAAATGGGAGATGTTTACCACCTTCCCTACTCCGGTTCCAGAATTGACTGGGGTAGCAGGTAGTTTTAAAATTAATCAAACAGTTTTGAGTGATGTAACTAAAGATTTGGTTAAATGAGAACCAGAGCTTGGGTATGAGCGTTCTCCAGTGTTTAGTGATCTGCTTTAGCACTTGTTACGGTCTTTCATTGGGTCACCAATTTGTATATCTTTCCTCAACCTGCCTACCTGTATTCCTAACACATGCAGAAATTGAAAATGTGAGAAATCTCAACAGTTGTCAAATTTGGCTGAAGCAGGGCAACAGCTGTGTACGTCATGGGAAGGCTAATGGTGCAGTAATAAAAATAAATTTCATTTCCTGCTTAAAAAGGTGCAAGGTGTAAGAACAATGAATATATTCTAGAATGGTAGCATTTTTTCAACTTTGTTTAAACAGTTTTTAACATTCTTTCCCTGATCTAAGAAAAAACAACCACTAACAACAAAAACCACACACAAACGAACAATAAAAACCCAAATCAGTAATGTTCAAAATGAGGAGAGAAACTATTGCAGGATATGGTGATTGTACGCAGATCAGAACCGAAGTGTGAACCTGGGTGGTCCAGAGTCCCACTGAAATGATTCGATGATTTAAAATGATTAAATCATTAAAAACGATTAAAAAATCATTTAAAATGATTTAATTGGTGCCGTGGGTTTGAATGGGTAGGGGGCTGCAAGTCGTGACTGTTGTTTAAGTTCAGCATCCCACTGTGGCTGCTCTCAGAGTGGAGCCTTTATAAACTCCAGCCCGTTTGGCATTGGGTCCAAACACAAGTGATTAGCGCACGCTTTTCCTAAACGCATTTTCATTACAGTAATCCTAATGCTTCAGCGAGGCGGGTGGCATAGGTCAGTACAGCCTAGGTTGTCCTCAGCAAGTCGTGTGTGCCAGTTCCAAGTCAAATAAAGGAGCAAGAGAAAACGTAGAGGACTTGTAATATCAAAAGCTTTAGAAATACGCAAAAAATGCCGCAAAACCCTGTTTCCATATTTATCCTCCCCTTTGTTTGGTGTCTGAAGATGTAGGGTGCCTTCTGACACAGCTCAGTTTGAATGAGAAGTCCATGCGTCTGCAGCAAGTGCCTGTTTCTTGTGCTTTCGTTTTTTTCCTTTTGGTTTTTATGCTTCGTTCTGAGATTCTTCCATTTCCTAATTGAGTTTGCTTCAGGCTGTTAACCACAACTAAGTTCACTGTGATTATGAGAATGGTTGCTTTTAATTTATAAGTAGTAATTTTATTATTAACATAAATTTCTTTTAATGGATACGCCATGTTTCTTTGATCTCTGGGATTTGGTCTCTGGGATCGTCCCTCTCCTAAAGTCAACCAACTGATGTAATCAAGGAAATAAAACCTGTTTATTTATTGGTGTAGCTTTTAAATGCCTTTTTTCTTTTCCTTTGCAGGGAATTCACTGTTGAAACTGAAGGGAAAACTTTTACGTTAACAAAGGACATGGTTACTGTGAAGAGATTTCAGAAAACATTACACGGTGAGCTTTTATTTTTGTTGTTTGGCCACCCGAGATAAGAGGCAGTGCAGGGTACGCTTTGAACGTGGACTTAGTGAGTTCCATTTTCCTGTTAGTGTTGTACCGTGGCACAGGAAAAAAGTCAGATGTTACTTTCTTGAAAGTTTGAAAGCTTTTGAACAGCAGTGGGGGCTGCTCAGTAACCTGTGCGATAGGCTTGGGGCTGCTTATTGTATTCCTGCTGCGTCTTCTGGGGTTTGTAAGGGGATGCTGAGAACCAGCCGCTGCAGTGATGGAGGAACTGGGGAGGGTACACCAGCTTGGGGAGTTCCTCAAAGACGTCTTCACTTCCCAGCCAGCTCTGTAAGCACCTCACCTAAGGTTTATTTGAGAAGTCTTTGACAGAGCTGGAGCCTGAGGTGGGTTTTTACCCAGCTCATAACGTAACTAGTGGATCGTCTTGCCCTCGGCTGGGAGCACGACGTGTGCTCCTAGGAAGGAGTACAGCAGCTCACGGCGTGTACAGGCTGTATTTGTTCTTGCAGCTGCTGAGCCACTGAGACATCCAGGTGTCTTCTAGTCTGCAAACGCTGGTGCTGTGCCAAGCTTTGCCTCGTCATAACTTCAAAGGGTTGTAACTGTTAGTGACTGTAGTACTGCTAGGGCCCAGCACGTAGAACCGCAGTGGCTGGTTTTACTTTAAATTTCAACGTTTTGGCAGTTTGGCTGCTGTCTGCAGCAGGAGGCAAAGCCTATGCTTTCCCTGTCTCTCAGCTGTTTGCATCCAGAGATCTGTGGCTCTGATTTAGAGCTGCAAAGTGAGGTGGAACAGACCTTGCAGGAGAAACAGCAGATGCGGGGTCAGCCTGTTGCTCTGACAGAGCTGCTGCTCACCTGTTTCACTGCTTCGTTCTCCATTTTTCAGCGGACTTTCTTTTTTTTGACTGACCAGTGTTTGGAAACTGGTTAGTTAGTGCACAAATCAAATGAGATCACCCTTTTGGAAAGTGAAGTCCCACTTGGGATTAGGTGCTTAACTGAGGAGGGTCGGTTCTGTAGGCATACAGAGTGTGCAGAGCTGGAGAGTTGGTTTCCACCCTTGATTTTCTAAAGCAGCTGGTGCCTGTAGCTGTTGTTTCTTCTCCAGTTGCTATATCTGATTTTTTCTTAAAAAACTGCCCTGTCTGAGCAGTGCAGCTGCCCACTGAGCTCCTTCTCTACTCAGAAGGGAGGAGGAGGAAAAAGCCTCTCTGACAGATGTGTGGCGAGGACTGGGAAGAATGACAGGTATATAATAAAGTAGCGCAGCACAATCACATCTTTGCAAACTAAGCAGTTAATCCTTGTTCTCCCCTCCCTCCCTTTGACACGCTGTTACAGTAAACTGAAGTGGACCAGAGCTTAAGCTTTACCCTGCCATCATCCAGGCTGTTTAATTGTTAGCATGTCCTCTGGCACAGTTTTGTCCATGCCATAGAGCAATCTCCTGGACGTAGTTTGTGGCCTGGCATTGGGCGAGGACTGTTTGGAGAGGGCCTTGCTGTCGTGAAGTGGAAGAGGTTTTAATCTGCGTGGATGTGAGCTGTGCTGTTTGCTCTCAGGGCCAGGGAAGGGGCCCTGACTTGTTATTTACAGCCTAAATACATTCTGTACGTGGATTAAGTCCAAATTTTTTCATTCAGGTATGTGTATTTAGAGCAGGAATGTTTAACCTTTTATTTTCATGTGCTCAGCTATGTATAATCAGAACTTCTGAGCAGAAAGGCAGCTGCAGTAAACACTTTTGTGTAAATTCTTTCATGATGATTTGTGTTCTTTTGTATTTCAGTGGAAGAAATCATCCCAAATGTAATTGAACCCTCATTTGGTATTGGGAGGATCATGTACACAGTGTTTGAACACACGTTCCGCATTCGGGAAGGAGACGAGCAGAGAACGGTGAGCTTTCCTGCTGCTGGGCCTCAGCTTAACACCAGCTGCAGGCATTCGCCTTCCCGTAACATCCAGGGGAAGGGCTAAAATAAGACTGCATAATGCACAGAGGAGATGAGGAAAACCCAAGTGGGCTGTTGAATTGCTGTTTTTGCCAGCGTACGTGTCATACACATGCACTGAGAGCATTTTGGGGCTGTGTGTGAGGCTCTCACTGTATTACTGGCAAGGGGGGTGAGGAATTCTTCTTTCTTGATTCATGCTTGGTTGGCACTCTCCCATCACTTAGAGAAAGGCACCTCCGCAGTGTTTTTATTTCCTCTCTCTTTGCTGCTTTTCCTGGAATCGTACTTCGGTGCAGCAAGAGGGACAGCAGACTTCTTTCCTCAGTCCTCCCTGAAACGCAGCCTTCTGTAATTCTGGATTCAGGAGCTCAGAGTGAGGCCACAGCTGACTGAATCAGAAACCGCTCATGAGGTCTAGGATATTGGACTGTGCCTTCTCTGCTTTCTAGTACCTCTTTACTTTCTATGGAGCCTGGGCTGCTCTGTGTCTAGTTCACATTACAGTCCACAGGACCTGTAAGGGTACAGAAGTCAGGGACAGGAAATACTTTTTTTTCCCCCTTTTGGCACCTTTTTTTTGTTTGTTTCTGGGGGTGTCTGTGGTGGGTTCTGGGCACCTTTGAGCTGTATGTATTCCCTGTGTATGCTAAGCCCCTGTGGGAATTAAACAGGGAGGGAGATGTTTGGAAAAACTCTTTCCCCTTAGACTGTACATAAGACTAAATGTCCTGGAAAGACTCCTCTGCCTTTCACTTTCCTGTAATTCAAATGGGGATCACTTTCTTGAGGGAGGGCTCTTGTAGACCTCTCTTCTGGTGCGAAGGATTGAAGGGGGAGTGGTTGACAGCTGGAGGAACTCGATCTTTCTCCAGGTGTGTGAGGTGTTGCTGCTGGAACCCCGAATGCTAGCAGCTTACAGGAGGACAGCTACTCCCTGGAACCGTCATCCTGCCTCAAACCTCAATCAGAGCTTATTCTTAGCTCCTAAGAATCTGATCTAACAATTAAACCCATATTTATTTGTGGTTTTTCTTTTTTTCCACAGTTCTTCAGCTTCCCAGCTGTTGTAGCACCGTTCAAGTGCTCTGTTCTTCCTCTAAGCCAGAATCAGGAATTCATGCCTTTTGTCAAGGAATTATGTAAGTGAAAAACAGCACTGTGGGTCCAGTGGTGATGTGGATGGTGAAGAGGGGCTTCTTCCTCAGTGCTGGGGGGGAAAAATAGCATTGGGATCATGTGGCTCTCACAGGTGCAAAGGGAGAGCTGTTGAACTAAAATGGTCGGGATCCGTCAGCGTTGGTTGTCTGTTAGACTTCCCAGTCTAGCCTCAAGAAGTGAACTCCCTGCCCTTCCATGTGTTGGTTTACACTGTAAAAATCATTTCTTTTTTTTCTTATTGTGTCAAAAAGAAACTTTTCCCGCTGCCTGGGTGAAGCCTTCAGAAGCAGGGCTTCATGTATTATTTTTTTTTGAACCAAATTACTTCCTTGGCTCAGGTCGGCCAGCTAATTTTTTAATCAGTCCTAGGTCTGCCAAGCCTATGAGCATTCTATCGCAATTGCCACTCGTGCCATCTAAACGTGAGTCCCTGAAGGACAGGAACACAGGCTGCCTGTCAGACAGTGCCTTTTGCTCTCTGCATCAGGCTCTGTGTGGGACCTGGCCTCCTCGTGCCTAGTGTGCCCCTGCACACGTGTAAGGCTGGCACGTTCCTGAGCTAAAGCAGAGCTGTGGGACTATGATGACAAGCTGAAGTCGGTGACTTTTCTGTTTGTCTTGCCCTTTGGGTGAGGGCCGGGTGATGCTGTGTGAGTAGCAATGTACTTGTGGGGTGGGTTTGAGTTTGTAGTATTGGCGCGGACTGGAACATTGAATTTCCTGTCAAAATAAAAATGAGTCTCACGCTGTTAGAGACCACGACACACGGTGCCTCGCTCCAGGCAGTGCCGTGAAGATGTGGGAAGCCTCTGCCAGGAACACGTTGCCTGCTGAGTATGTAATGAGTCCTGGTCATTTCCCCTTCTCCGTTTTTTGCAGCTGAAGCGCTAACCAGGAACGGCATCTCTCACAAGGTGGATGATTCCTCCGGGTCCATCGGCCGGCGCTACGCCAGGACCGACGAGGTTGGCGTGGCCTTCGGGATCACGATCGACTTCGACACCGTTAACCGGACGCCCCACACGGCCACCCTGAGAGACCGGGACTCGATGCGCCAGATCCGAGCTGAGGTAAGGGCAGGCAGTTTGGTTTGCTGCTGACTGAGCCAGGTCCGTTCCTTGTGTGGGATAGGGGAGAGCTTTAGCTGCTGTATCTGATCCCATAACCTTTCTGTGGGAGCTGCCTCCAACTCTTGGAGGCAATTTTAGCTGTTCTGAGAAATCCCCAGGGAAGAAATGCTGGTCAAAAAGGAGATGCAGGCCCTGCTGCTAACGTCAGGAGAGGCGTTTGTTTCCCTGCGATGCGGAGGTGGTGTTCTTACATGAAAGCCGTGCTTCAGGCTGATTGCGTTGCTCTTTAGAGTGCCTCTTTCTGAGCAGGGGCTGCTGAGTAAATGTGTTTACTTGTTTCTTTGAGGGCAGGGCTTCTCCGAATCTACAGGCACCGGAGCAGGAGAATCGTGCCTGCTGCAGTCTGTCTGACAGCACAACAGGAGCACAGTTCCTCAAAGCTTGCCTCCTACCAGTGTTGCCTGTGAAGCTGGTGAAGCATTGCCCTAAAGCCGTGCCTGCCCTAAGCATGCTCTGCTAGGATGGACTGGAATAGTGAATCCCTCTGTAGTGGCCTTGTTACCTTGGAGCAAAACCTGCTCAGAGCTGTGGACATGCAGTCTCAGTGCCTCTTTCGTGCCTTTCCCTCCCTGGCTCCCACCAGGAGCGCAGTTTGGCTCCTGTAGGAGCAGGAGGTAGCGCTGATCTGCCAGGCCGAGCAGTTCTAGCTCTGCGCAGCACCAAAGCACCTGGACTGCTCGGGGCCACTGAGCTGGATGTGGGTTCAGTTCGGCGTAACAGGCAGGGCCAGCTCCTCGGGGCACCCATCTGTCTCTGTATCACCTGGACAACCTCCCACTGCCTTGTAGCAGAGATGAGATTTGCCATCCCCTATTTTTTGCAAATTTGCTAGTTTCTGTAGCTGATCCTTCCCGCTGTGACAGTGTGCTGTGAGGAGCAAAGAAAAGGCAACTGACAGCTCCTGTTGTTCTGGGCTTACAGTAAATAGGGCCTGGCTAAGTCTCGGCATACAGCATATTTTGGATGTGTGCATTGTTTTCTTTCCCTTCCAAAACTGTAACTTAACATTGCCAGGGATGAATCTTGCTGTGGCCCACCACAGTGACAGTTGCATCTCTCTCGTGGGTCACCCTGAATAGCTGAGCAATCTTTGCTGAGATGGCACAGACTGAGATTTAAGATGGTTTATTAGCTACTGGTTTTTCTCCCAAAAAATGATCACGCAGGAAGATAGCCGTCTTGATCTGTTGCTGTTGTAAAAATTACCCATTTTCCCCAAGTATCCAGCAAATAGAAACTGGTAGCTTCATGTTTCATGTGTCTTTGCGACTTTGTCTACAGATCTCCGAACTTCCTGCTGTCATCCGTGACCTGGCGAACGGTTATCTAACTTGGGCTGACGTTGAGGCAAAGTACCCACAATTTGAGGGACAAGAGACTGGCAAAAAGGACACAATAGAGGAATAAATAAAAGGAACTGAAATAAAATCCAATCACTTCTCCAGTTTTTATTGTTCATGTTAATATGAAATAAACTTAACGTGTATTATTCGAAGCTGCATTGTTTGTGCACACAGGGACTATTTGTTTTTTTTTTTTCCCTCAACTGCTGCCTGAATTTAACTTTAAAAGCTGAAATAACTGCAGTCCAAGTTAAAGGTGTTATTAATAAAAACGCCGTTATATATACCTGTTTCTCTGTGTTCATGCAGCCTTGTACTTTCTCCAGATTTTTTTTAAATGACTGTGGTTATGACTCTGGTTATGACTGTGGGTATTACAGATTTATCATGGCTCCTCAAGAAGTTAGAGATGACACCTATCATAGATTCTAACCACCTTGGATGCTCGTGCGAGATGGTACAGGCTGCCTGGCCTCGCTTGTAAGGGGATGATCAATGTGTCAATCCTCTTACAGCACTTCAAGCAGCTCCTGTAAGAGATGAGTTCAGCGCTTTCTTTTGGCTGCGGGTGTTTAACGATATTCTGCAGAATTCGGAGCACTTGCCTGCAGGTGAACGGGGGGGGGGGGTGGAAAATCCAGTTCTTGTTCTCGCTTGGCATGGTTGGCTCGCTTGGCTGAGGGAAGCGAGCAGCTGGGAGTGTGGAGAGCAGGAATGTGGGCAGGATCTCTCTCTCTGCTTTTCCATGAACTGTCTTCCGGCAGCAAGGACCGAGACTGCCCCAAGCAGGTGAGAAAAGAACCCAGGTACCCCTTGACTTCCAGGGGTGCTGGAGGAATTCAAACCTATGTGCTGTATGCCTTAAGGCACCCACTGGAGAGGGGAATGGCACCCTTCTGTTTGGGGAGTACTAAACCCTGTGTGAGCCAGACCAGGTGAGAGACCTAACACCTGCTGGTGTTTCAGTCTTACCCCACTAGGGTGGAGAGGCAAGGTCAGCCCACCTTCCACAGCATTTCTTCTCAGCCTGTTCAGATGTCCCCTAGCCCTTGGGGTGGGCTCTGGTACTGCTGTTGTGGGGTTTTCCATCCCTGGGCTAGAAACCTCTTGTAGGGTTTTCCATCCCTGCTAGGAACCAACCTCACAAAGTAGTTGGGACTGGCGTTGGTGCTGATGGAGAGGACAGATGCCACTCAACTGCCTGGCTGTCTGCTCCTGTCACTAATGCATCTGAGCCAGTCACCCTGCGGGGACTCTCGGCACAGCTTCCAAGCCACCCAGCTGCCTGTCTTTGGCCAAAAATCCCAAAGTGAATCTCTCAAGATGTGACTTGTACAAAAAGATCTGAATTCTACAATCTGGATATGGTGCCAGGATGTCAGCTTTGTTGGGGTTTAAAACAGCTGGTTAGAGTTAAGGTGGGAAACACGAATTCTAGCACTGTGCTGGATGTGGCTGGCCAGAGGTAGGTGATGTCTTGGGCTGGCAGCTTCGGGGAGCCCTGGCAGCAGGCTCAGCGTTCAGCCATCGCCTCTCCTTGGCACGTGCCTGCAGGCCGAATCCCAAAGCACCTCTCGCAGGGCTCGGTTCTGTTGTTGCGACGTGGTTGTAGGGGAAGCCAAGCTGGAAATCATTCAGCAGTCTTCTGCACAGTCGCAAGGATTTTCTTTAAAACGCGACCGGAGACAGTGCTGTGCACTGATATCAAATGATGAGCCAACGTAATAAAAAGCTGCAAATTCCTCTGAATCACAGAGTATTAGGTAGGAAAAAATAAATCCAATGCTCTCGAGGGTCTGATCTGAGGTCCTTGGGGAGAGAAGTGATGATAGGAAGGACGTGAGCAGCAGAGCTGCAGGTTGCAATTTACCTGCCTTCCCTTCCCACTCTGTTGGCTAATCCTGAGGACTGATCCATGCCTCAATTTGGCCTTGGTGTACTTGAGGCATCTGCTGCTGCTGGCACGTGGCAGCTGCAGGTGCATCAACCTGTGCTGAGAGGCTGTAGCTGCTTCGTCAGAGCCTTACATACGCAGGTCTGGTGCTCAGCAAGGAAGGGCTTTACAAAAAGGAGTGCAGAAGAGGATGCTTGAAAGCACCAATTGACTCGTGTGACTGGAAGCTGCTTTTTCTGTGCTAGCGGCTGATACCTTCTCCAGATCGGCAGGCAAACAATAATTAGCATTTCGGAACAATTTCCTTTAGGTTTAGTCAAACTTCTGCAGCAGCAGATGGACTGGGGGCACTGGGAAGGGAGGGGCGGGCACAGGCACTGAGGGTGGGAGTTTCACCGTGCCAAAAATCACCGTGCTGCCGCTTTTGTTTTGTTTTGCTGGGCTTGGTTGCATGAATTCATCGTGGTGGTGACAGCTTTCAATCTTCCTTTTCCTCCCCAAACTGTCTCCCTGAGTTAAAGTGGCAGTTTTATGGGTCTGTCACGTGCTTGAGAGGGGCTGATGGAAAGAGCCCACGACCTGACTTGGATTTCGGGCTGCTCCGAGGGACCTGCCTGTCTCAGAGCAGGGGTCAGACCCATTCCCAGCTGTTTCCACTGCCCAGTGTCCCACGACCACTGGCTGGAAACGTGGGTCAATTCCTCTTTGGCCATCTCACCAGCCCCTGCTGCTCTGCTTGCTTGAAAAAGGTCAGTAAATAATTAAGCACTCTCACAGGCAGCAGTTCCACTTCCTTTGTGTAAGAACAGACCCAAATTCACAGCCAGGAGTGGGAAGCCACCACCAGGAGCTAATTAGGCAACAAATTGTGTCTTGATTTTGCCACTTTGCCTCCGAAGGGGAGCGCAAGCCCAGGACACACATAAGCCCATGGCTGGTACTTACAAACTTTGTTATTTAAACCACAAGCAAGCCCTGGAGCCGGCTGTGCTTCTAAATCCACTCTAGTGGAGACCTCAGAGGGCAAAGGATGAGGATGGTTTTGGAGGAGGACTCTGCAGCCCTCCTGGCCACATGCTGATGGGGGTACCGGAGGTGGCAAGGGGCTCCAGCCCCTTCCCAGCTCACAGCAAACTGCTTCAAAGGGGGCTCAGAAAGAGCAGACGAGACTGTTTGGTTCCACCCTGCTAATATCCCCCCCTGGGAGGGTGCTCGGGCACCGAGAAGCCGATGCAAGGTGCAGGGCAGTGAGCTGGGTGCACCCTTCAGCAAGCAGCACCGGCTCCCAGAAGAGGGTGCTGTCAGGCAGAAAATAGCAAGCACCAGGAAGGTATTTGCACACTGAAACTGCAGGGTTTGTTTTTAACTTTCGGGTTTCAGTTGTGTTGCAGCCCTGGTCCTCCAGCACCGCATTTAACTGCAATTAATGATTCTAACTCTCATTAATTCAATGGCTGAAAATGCTGCTGAAACCCAGATTTTAATGCAAGTAAGACAGTGGCTCTAAGAAAGTTTTAGAAATGAGGTATATTCTTTAGGGGAGTGCACAGCTGGGCTGTAAGAGTGAGGTTTGGACCCCCATCCCCACGTGCTCATGGAGTTGGGGGCATCCTTTTAATTAAATGCAATTAATTTACAACATGGACAATTGTAGCCTCCTGGGCAGCCTCCATGATCAGCAGAGTCTGGGGCACGATTTGTCTCAGTTTTAGGCAGGAATTGTGAGCAGGGACCACAAAACCACCTGTTTTTCTCTGCTGATGGATGGGGACACCAGGGAGAGGAGCCCAGCCGACGGCTGAAGGCGTGCGCCTCGCCAAAACCCCCGATACAAAAAACTGAAGGGGCAGGGCTTGTCCTAACGAAGACGGAGCCAACAGATGTACTTTGGAAAGTCAGCTTAAACCTTTTTGATTCCTATCTTGGCTGTGACCCGTGATTCACCTCCTGCGCCAGATAGGCAGAGTTAAGTATTTATAAGCGGGCGCTGCTGAATCTCAATCCAACTCCGCATCGCGCTGCCACCCTCATTTCCATGTTCCCATCCGAGCCGATCAAGTAACGCTCCGCTTTCTGCTGTAACCTGCAGCTCTCTGCCCTGCGAGGGGATGGGAGAGCATCGCTCATTCGCTTCATCAAGCTGTGAAAAGTGAAAAACTCTGACAAACCCTGTTGGTCTTTCTAAGCAGTGATTCGGCTTGCATCGCCGGGACCCTAGCTCTGGCTTCACACGGTGTTCCCTGCTTTTCGGAAGTAGAAAACAGCTGTTCGTTTTCTCTTCTAAAACAAGAACTTGTGAATATTTGGTAAAGCTTTCAGGTGACAGCTTCAAAGTAAGTCCTGAGAGGCAGGATCCCAGTGTGTCAGTGCTGTTCCTCCTCTCCTCCCTTCACATCCCCCGATGGCTGCGTCTGGTCCGTGAAGGCCCACGCGTGGGCTCCCAGGTGCTGGGAGCTGCAGGACGAACCAGGGCCATATCCTGCCGTCCTCCTTCCCTTCAGCTCGACCCACACATCCGTCATCCCCCATCCAGCCACATCTATCTGTGCCCACTTTTAAGTGATCGGAGTGGCATTTGAGGCAACTCATCTGTGATCTGTTAAGCAGGCGGTGCTTCAGACCAGGCCTCTGCGTCCTTGTTTAATATATTAGGAAGAAACGCAGCTCCTCTGTGGCACTGAATGCACACTAAGAAAACCCTCAGCACCTATTTCCAAACACCCACAGCAGGGAATGCTTGTCGTGCACTTTCCCTTTTGGTTTTAATTTCGGGAGCCAAGCTAAGCTCTGCTCTTTCTTCAAGGGCTTCACGTTAGTTAAAGGCAACTTACAGGGCACCGTTCCTGCAGCTGAATAGGAGACAGGGAATACATAGCTCTGATTCCCTTCCAGGTAAATAATTCCGTATTTCTGAGTTTTATTTATTTGTGGTGTTAGGAGAGAACAGTGATATTGTCAGAAAAGTGTCGTCAGGGCTGCCAGAAAGCTGCTGGTTATACCAAAGTCACTGGATGGGTGTTTGGGCCTAGCTGAGGCCTCCGGCCTGGCTGCTCTCCCCAGACAGGCGATTCCTGCTGACTTCTTTCTCAGAAGATGTACAAACGAACAGAAGTCTCATCCCCCCTTGCTACCTGTCCCCCCCGCCTCCGACCAGGAGCCCCGCAGTAATTTTCCAAATCCCACAACCCCATCTGCAAAAATATAATGGGGAGAAGAAAAGCCCACGATTGAATTTTCTGCCTCTTGTGGGAAATCAGATATGAAATAATAAATATATATTATATCCTCCAGGCAAAACCCTGCTGGCCACTAATGCGGACAGATTAATTGTACTAATCCGGTGTGATCAAGGGGAGATGGTTGGCTACTTGGCACTATTTTGGTCTCTCGCTTATGAAACTCCATCTCCGTGTTTGAAAGAAAAGTCTTTACATAACCGTAATCACTCAGATAAGAAAAGGACTAAACTGTCCCGAAACATTTTATCTTCTGCACAGATGCTGCCTATGAATTTTGACATGATTAAATAACACGGCAACATAATATTTTGTTCTGAATAACAAATGTCTCTCTGTAGGAGGGAAGAAACAAGTCTTGATCGGCTTTTTGGTGCAAACAGAAATGGGGATTGATGGAGGTGGCGGTCGAATGATCTGGCAATTGACCCAGTTGGAGAGAATTGCTCAGAAAATAGCTTGGGGACATTTCTATTGTCCCTAACAGGGATGGAGCCACCCTGCTGTGGCACCGAATAGCCCATGACACAGGCCTACGTCCCCAGCCACGTAGCCCAGGTGCCATCCCAAATCCCAGAGCTGCACTCAGGCCTGTGCCAAAGCACCTGAGGGGACCACAAGTGCCTGGGGTCCAGCAGGACGTGCCAGCAGGTGATTTGTTAAACAAGCATATTTTGTGTCTCCTCCACCATGTCCACCTCCTGCTTCTTAAAAAAGGGTCTTCTTATTTGCCAAGAAATACGGAGCTGGGCTGGCACAGAGAGGTGTGGTTTAGGGATGCTCATTGTGCACCATGTGGACACGAGCAAGAAAGACCTCACAATCATTTGCTGTTCTGCTGCTCATCCCCTGGTGATGGCCTCCTGTCTGCAAGGAGCAAAGAGCATTATGAGCAAAGAACAATGATTTGAGGAGCAGAGAACCAGGACGCTCTGACGTTTGGAGAGATTTCTCATCAACCACAGTTTTCACTTTTATTTTCCCTCTGTTCTGGCTGAGTTCTGCAGGCTGATACACAGCAAGGTGAGGTAAGGCCCTTGCACGTGCTATTCCAAGGGTTGGCACAGGGACCTGGAAGGTTAAATTCCTTCTCACTGTTTCATATTGTGAAACCTCAGTCTCACACCAACCCCTGGTCAGACCTGCAGCAGGATGAAGGGCTCAGTTGAGATGAGGATGTCAAGTCCTGGTCCCCAGGGGGTGCTCCTGCCCCAGGCCCTCACCTCTCACCTCCACCTCATTCAGGATGATCTGAATCCAACAGCACTGAGCCATGGCTTCATTTAGCTCAGCTTTTGGTTAGAAAAATAGAGGCAAATCATTCGCAAATCAGAGGAAATACAAAAAAAAGAAAAAAAATCAAAGGGAAAGAAATGATTCTCATAGCTGGAGGATCCTATACAGCAGTTTTGTGCTGGTGTGTGATTTTAAAAACAAGGACAAATGCAAAATGTAAATATTTTGCTTTGGAAGAAGGAACCTAGTGAAAAACAATAAATAACATTGGATCACATGTTAATATTTCAGTGGGTGTCCACAACTCCTGCTACTTCTTCCATCTTCTGCACAGCTACCTTCTGCCTAGCAATAAATAAGAACAGAGTTGTAAAAAATACAGCTGGGAAATAATCCCCTCCCTCCATGTGAATCATACCAGCCTTCCACAGCCCTGCCATCCCCACCAGCTCGCTCCCAGGGGAGCACACACGCAGCCGGCACCGTTGGAAGGCAGAGCGCCGTCAGCGAGGCACAGGGAGCAAAAGGCTTAGGGATGGGATGTTTTTGTGACAGAGGCATCCGCAGCGCTGACCCCAATTATGTCTTCTAATCACCAGCCGTGGCAGCCTGTGTCCGTACAGCTGCTGCTCTTTTCTCAGTCAGATTGGCTGCTGTGGGCTAAAATCCCATGGGGATGTCTCCCTCCGAGCCGGCTTCGCTTTGCAGCCTGTGGAGATTAAACCAGGGGGGGTCAGTGAAGTCCTGGAGTCTCATCCCAGAGTGAATATCTAAGTAGTGCAAAAAAAATAACTTTCTCCTTGTTTCTCCTTTGATTGTAATGGGGGTGACCAGCTCAGATGTTTACATCTCTGCTATAGACACCTGAATTCAGGGGATATAAGGCCAGCCCCTGCAGCCTGCAGAGCACCCACAAACACTGAGAAAGTTAAGGGTCAATATATCCCATTTTCTTTTATGTTCTCACTTGATGTTGGGAACATATGCAAGTGAGATTAAGAATTCATCTGCATTCACCCTACACCAGTCAAACTTCTCCAGGAGCTCAAAAACACCGAGCAGCTCCGGTTTCCCAAAGGAGAGACCAAAGAGGCTGTGGTCATTAACTGTTCATTAATTGTGGTTCTGTTAATTGTTCTCCTGCATCTTATTTGAAAGATGCTTGGGCAAAGCCCTTTCTTCTTGTTTCCATGCTCTGGTAACATGGTCTGTCACTCATTGCTCATAATCCCCCTGGCTAGAAAAGGAGTCACCTAATCAGGGCAGTTTTGCCCCGCGCTGTACGGAGCTGTTTTCAGATCATCCCCATCTCAAATTTGTTTATATGCAGTGGGATTATTAGCAAGACATAATGTGAGTTCGTGAAATCAGGATCAGTTAGAAAAAGGGGAGGCAGGTAATTTATTTCTCTCTGTTACTTAATTCTAGAGAGAAAATCCCCAAATACAGGACAAGGGAGAAGCAGATGGGCACTGAGGGCTGAGCACAGCCCTGTTTCAGCCTGCAGAAGCAGGGCAGAGCTGTGCAAAGATTACTGGAGCAAGAATATCTTGTATGAAAAGAAAATTAAAAAAAAATCAGTTTTGAAAATCTTGAAAGGATACAAAGCTTTCAGGAAACAGCAGTCTTCCACCGTGGTCTGTTTTCTAGTGAATGATTTAATTCCCTGCTTTTCTTGTAGTAGTTTAGTATACTATTATCATGGTCTGTTATCAGTCCACTTATTTAAAGCTGATGAACTTACCACTGTGGGAACAGAAATGCAGGATTAAAGGAACGGAAACATAGAAGGAAACCTTCAAAATCAAACAGATCTGCTGGGGAAAAAAAAAAAAAAAAAAAGAGAGAGAAAAAAAAAATACATTTTTCAATGAAATGAAATGAGGTCTTTTCCAATCGTAATGATTCTATGAAACAGACATTTCAGACTGCAGCCTGGGTAATTTTAAGCAGATGAGAGGGTTTTCTTGAACTCCAAAGACACATGCACTACTCAAACTCAGCGTTGTGTTGACATGGTACTGTGCCTCGCTACATTTGTGCAATCTCAAAGGCAAAACCCAGCTGCTAAGGAGCGGGTGGGAGAGCGGAGGGTGCTGCTCTCACCATGGGTGCTCCTGGCTCTGGGGAAGGTGGTGAACATCTTGGCGTTGCTGAAACAAGCTCTGATAGTAATTCCTAGGATGTAGTTGCCGCTGAACACCCCTGGCACGTCTGAAATGACATTTTAAGTGACTGCTGAGCAAAACTCTTCCTTCTTCTCCCCCCAAACCAGTCTCAACAGCAAGTTGGCTGGGCAAGGTGGCCTTGGAGGCGGCCTCCAAGTCACTGAGCTGGGACAGGGATATCCTATGGGACAGGCCAGCTCCATCCCATACAGCCAGAGTCTCCTACCAGGTGCAGGGACATTCATCCATACCCATGGTGGGAGCAGCCTCTGCTAACCCCTAACTGCTGGGGGGTGGCACACCAGGAGCAGCCTCAGCCTCTTCTCGCAGGTAACTAGTAATAGGACTAGAGGGAATGGCCTCAAGTTGCACCAGGGGAGGTTCAGGTTGGAAATGAGGAGACATTTCTGCTCAGAAAGAGCAGTCAGGCATTGGGACGGGTTGCCCAGGGAGGTGGTGGCGTCACCGTCCCTGGGGGTGTTCAAGGAGAGGTTGGATGTGGTGCTTGGGGACATGGTTTAGTGGTGACATTGGTGGTAGGGGGATGTTGGACCAGATGGTCTTGGAGGTCTCTTCCAACCTTAATGATTCAATGATTCCACGAGTCTAATGCCCACCTTCTTGGCGGAGCAACGGATTGCACATTTTGCTGGTGCCACGCTGTGCTCATGGCTGCAAACACATGCCAGCACAGGACATGCAACAAACACCCTCAGCTCCATAATAAGTGAGCCCAGGGATTACCCCACGCCATCAAGCTCTGCGTGATGTTGCTATAAATTAGCAACAACACTTTGATATAACCCTTGCACTGGTTCCCAGCCCGGGCTCTTATTCTGGCTCTGCAAACAGGGCTGCGTGGGTGGGGGTTTGCCCTCCACAAGGAGTGTTGCTGACCTTGGTGGCCCTTCTCCCAGTCCCTAGCCCTTCGGCCATGACGTCCGCCCTTATTTCTGGCTGTGAGTTTCCCACGGGAGCAGCCCCTGCAGCGTGCATGTGCCCGCAGGACAGCTGGTGCTGGTGTTGGCTGCAGGAGGGCCAGGAACGACGCTGCTCTGCTCCAGCTCCTGCTGGGATGTCAGTGATGGCAAGTCTCATCATGTTTGGTGAGATTTTTTTTGTCCTTTTTCTGAAAAAAAAACCTCAATCTCTTGGAGTCACATCTACCCAAGATCACAGATTTCATTTCTTTGTCTCTTTTTTTTTTTTTTTTTTTTTTTAAAAAAAAAAGATCTTCTCTGCCCTCCTGTTATCAAATAAAACCCCTCATGAAGTACGGTCACATATCAGAAATCAAATGAAGCTACAATATGTATTTACATCCCACCCTGGCCCCAGATCTCACATTTTTGAAGCCAGTTTTGACTGAGGTTTGATTCAGGGCTTGCTGCTAACTGAAGTCCAGATCCTTGCATGTTTTCCACTGCTGGCTCCCACTGCATACCACGAGGAGTTCCCTGGGCAGCAGCAGCCAGGGGGCTGTGGGTCTGAGTGGGGGGCAGAGCAACCCCATCCTCAAGAGGGCAGGCTCCAGCCTTTCCCTCCCTGAGCGTTCGATCCCTGCCATCACAGGACCCGCAGGCCTCAGCCTTCAGGACCTTGTAGTCATCAGCATCGGCCTCAGTCTTCACAATAATTGTGGGGCCATTGTGGCCACCCATCAGCACGTGGCTGGTTGACAGGTCCTCAGAGGGCTCCTCTCGCTCACCAGGAGGGCTTTGCTTCTTGAGGTGGTTCCTCTGGTGCCTCTTGAAGCAGCTGGTGGTGGTGTGGCTTTGCCCACACTCAGAGCAGATGATTGGTGAGGTGGCGCTTCATGAGGCTGGCCTTCTGTGAGAAGCTTCTGCCACACTGGGGGCACTGGAAGGGAGCCTCTCCTGTGTGGACCCAATGGTGGGTAGTCAAGATCTCCTTCCTCTTGAAGTCCTTCCCACACGCGGTGCATTTGAACACCTGGTCCCCAGCATGAGAAGGCTGGTGGAGCCGGAGCCAGGCCCTGTTAGAAAGGACTTGTCCACACTTGCTGCAATGGTTGGGCTCGTTCTTACTGTTGTCCCATCAGTGGGCGATGAGAGCTATTTCCTTGTGGAAACTTCTCCTGCAGATGGTGCATGTCAAGGACCACTCCTCACCCCAGGGTCCAGGGAAGCCTGGGGCTGGCAGAGGCCAATGCACCCTTGTGGCCAATGCTACCACAGGGGTGGTGGCTCTGATGGTGCTGCAGCATCTCCCCCTTGCTGCTGAAATGGTCCCTGCAGGCCCCACAGATGTGGGCCTTGCGTTGCTCATGGGTCCACCGGTGCCAGGTGAGGGGGATCTTCTATCAGAAGTGCTGCCCACACATGGGGCGGGGGTAGGTCTCCTCCCCTGTGTGAATTCCTTGGTGGGTCACCAGCACAGACACTTCTTCTTGAACACCTTCCTGCAGGCACTGCAGCAGAAGAGTTTCTCCCCTGCTGGTGTGGATTCAGCCACAAGGTCCCTGGTGGTATTCTGCCAAGCCCCCTTGGTGCTGTGGACCTGCTGGTGCTTGATGAATGCGATCTTCTGGTGGAAGCCATGGCCACGCAGCCTGCACTTGAGGGGCGGTCACCTGTGTGGATCCAGTGGTGGGCCACCAGCTGTGACTTGTCCATAAAGCTCTTCTGGCAGCTGCTGCGTGGTAGGGCTCCTCACCTGTGTGAATCTGGTGGTGCACGATGAGTTGAGACTTGTGGGTGAAGCTCGTCCCACAGTCTAGACACTACCTGGGGAGGAGAGACAGAGATGGAAGACTGAGGGTGTACTGTGTCCTCTTGGTACATCTCCCTCCAACCCAGATGACTGCCTTGGACCCTCCTCTGGTGGGCCATGGGATTGCTCCTCTTCAAAAGGCTCTTCCCACATGCATCACACTGGTACATTTGAGCGTCTGCAGGGCTTGATACAGAGTGGTTCCTCACTGTACTTGGGTTTTTCCCTTCTCCTTCATGGTTTCCACACTGGTTTTGCTGGCGGGGTGTCCTTCATGCACTCTTGCCCTTGCTTTTTCTATATGAAGTGTACAGACCCGGGGCGGTGATTATGTCTGGAGGGTCTGGAGGCTGTGTGGCTCTGTTCTTGTTCCCAGCTGTCCTCAGGGCAGTGGGCTGCTCTGCAGAGCCAGGGGCTTCGCTGCCAGAGGAAGAGCTGCTACTCATGTTCCAGCCAACATATGCTTTTTCTTGTCTTTATTCAGCTTCACAGAGATTTTCTTTTGGCAGGGGGAAGCTCTCACTTCTGCTTCCTCATTTCAGTCCCTGGCCTGCTTCCCATTTTTAGCATCCCTTTCATGTCGCTTCTATTTTCTTCAACCCTCCACACTGTAACCTGCTGGGCAAGACATGAAATAGAACTGCACCTCAGTGCCAAGGCTGGAGAAAAAGCATGTCCAGAGCTGTGCTTTTTGGAGGAAGTGCTTGAATTGCCCTAGCTCCTTGTTTAGCTCTTAACTCTGGCATCAAGCTATCCCCTCTGCACCTGCCTCTGCATCATATCATTTGCAAGTTTTGCCAGATATCTGCATATATATTTTATTTTATTTTATTTTATTTTATTTTATTTTATTTTATTTTATTTTATTTTATTTTATTTTATTTTATTTTATTTTATTTTATTTTATTTTATTTTATTTTATTTTATTTTATTTTATTTTATTTATTTTATTTTATTTTATTTTATTTTATTTTATTTTATTTTATTTTAATTTTAATTTTATTTTATTCTATTTTATTTTATTTTATTTTATTTATTGTGTGAAGAATGTTTTTTTCATTCCCTTTTTCTTTCCTGACCGCTACTCTGGTTGCAGCCAACCATGGGAATACAACAGGCTTGGTCACATTGCTGTTGCACTCTTAGGGCCATGCATACTGTTATTTCCATCAGCAGCATTTATCCCCCGTATTCATTCATCCATGTTAATTTAAGCACTTAGGAAATCTCAGGAGTTCTTTATTTAAAGCAGACTTGGATGAGTGTGTGGTAGTACCTGATCTGCTGTCAAGCCAAGAACTTGTTCCACATAACCTCTAGAAAAATCCCATATTTTCCCACCTTTTTTTTTTCCCGGGGAAAAAACAAACCAAACAACAGAAAACACCGCATGCAAATCTGAACAATCCCTTGAATAACTATTACTTTAACCCCGTAATGAAACACTTTGTTTTAGGATAGCGTTGACTCTGAATGGAAACAAGCAGTCCTCCATCCTCCAAAAATGAAAAGCTTTCATTTATTTTTTAAATAAAATGGTTTTTAAACTTTAAAAAGCTTTCCCGGCTTTACAATTAGTTGTCCTCATTTCCCCCTTTTTCTGTCAGCATGAAGTAGCAAAGTGAAAAAAATTCCAGAGGAACAGGAACTTCCTTTCCCCCTTTACGTTAAAATGCTTCTTGGTCCCACGCCAGCTTGTGGCCAAAGGGACCTCCAGGATGAATTCAAGTCTTTGGCTCCTTGGCTGGGATTCATCTCAAAGTTAAGATGCGTCAACGAGGCACATAAATTCAAGTGTCTCCAAATGACACTGAGGGAAACAGGAGACCACAACAGTGGGGCAGGTGCTTTAATCCCAGTTTAACTCTCTTGCAGGGGAAGATACATAATTTTCGGCAGTCTGTCCAAGAAAAGTCATCACACGGTCCTTACCTCCTGGTCACACCTCAATCTGTAGCTGGGGAAAGCAGCAGGCATGCAGCGGGCTGGTGTCTCTGAAACAGCAGTTCCCCAGGGAAGAGGCCAGACAGAAGCAGGAGAGACAAAAATCAGCTTGGGGTGGAAAAAAAAAGAGTCAGCAGCAGCACTCTTCAATGCCTCCTCTGGGACAGCAGTCCTTTTACAAAGGATAGCAGCGTGCTGTAATCACCTCCTGGTCAATTAGCAGAGACCCGAAGGCCAGCACTGCTCACCTCACCCACCCCATCCTGGTGGCTGCTCTTATTTCCAGGCTAACACTGACCCTAGAAAAGGAGATCACAGATTTTTTGATGACCTTGTTCAGAAAGATTGCAGGCAGGAGCCTCTCATAATGTCCGTCATTGCTCCTTTGAAGCAGACCTCTCAACATTGCCTTGCTCCAGCACAAGAAACCTCTTTCAAGGGAGAAGTTGTGCTTTTGGTCAGGAGATGGAGGCAGTGGATCCAGAGGGACCTTGGCAGTTCAGCTTGAGAACATGGTCCTAGCTGCACCATGGATGGCATGAGAGGTGGCTAAGGGGGTGGGAGGTAGACAGTCATTCCCCATGGAGACTGCTCATCATGAGCAGATAAAGGATGTGTGGAAGGGTGCGATGCTGAGTGTCCTGTTGCTCATCCAGTTTTCACCCTCGTCTTCTCCCTCTCCTCACTCCCTATCTGTGGGGACACCAGGCTCCCTGCAGCCTGGGATTCTTGAGGAAGTTCTCACGGGAACCGTCATGTCCTCAAAAGGCAAGTAAACATCCCAGGGTACTTATGTCCGAGCAGATGTTTGCTCTGGCCCCACAGAACCTCTCGTTCCCACCATACCATAACGTGCTGAATGCCGAGCAGCTCTATGCGTCCCATCAAAGCACAAAATACACACTCTTGTGAAAGTGCTCCCCAACACAGCCTGCGCACATCTCTCCTCCAGGCATGCTGCATGCTGGAGGCAGAATGAAGCTGAGCTGATACGCACAGCCAGGGAGTCAATGAAATGTTCAAAAAAAGTCTCACAGCCAAATTCCTCCTGAAATCTGCAGATATAATGTGCGATAGAAAAAGTATGGTGAGTGTCTCAATACAAGCACTTCCTGTCCCACTGTGCAACATTGGAAGAGTTCTTTTAAAAAGTCATCAGAGCTTGGATCTTTGACCCTTAAATTGACAATGTTTGTTGTGATTTAACTCCGCTGGCTTCAGCCTGACCACACTGAATTTACTGGGGGCATCCTTTTCACTCGGTCACTGAGACTGCTCAGTGAATGCTTACAATGTGGTTTCCTGCTTAAAATCTGTGCAGTGAAGAATAAAGAAGAAGAAAGTGAAGAAAATTTGAATTTTAAGCATTTTATTATTATCCAGGAGCCCTTTTAATATAGGGAGAAAAGGAGGAAGGCTATTTTGCTACCAGGGTGGGTGAGGATTTGGCATTGTTCAGTTCCCAGATAAATCCATTTTCCCTCAAGGAGCTTTGAATATTGCATGGGCCTGATCCCAACACCCAACATGACCACCAGCAGCAGACACCAGACCTGGCAGCCCAAAATGTCTGCAAGGCTCCTCTATGGGGGGTCCTTAAGGAAGCCATAGTGTCTTGTCCCACTGTTGGGCAGACCCTGGCGGTACCAAGGAGGTTCTGCTTCCAGCACTGTGCTCCCACAGGTGGGACACTAAGGGTAGAGATTAGCTCACACATGAAAATGGCCATATTTAGGGCATCATTTCAGGTTCTAACACCATGGTGTCATTTGAGATGGCTTTCAGTTTCAGGGGAGATAAATCTAAGGGCTAACCAGATATGACCGGTGCACAAATAGGACGATGAGTTAGTCATCTTACCCCATAAACAGGGGACAGCCCAGAGCCCATGGAGCTCTCCTGTACTGCAGGGGACTGCATGCCAGGGTCTTCCCCTTTAGCAGAAATGCTCCTCAAGGTTACTCCTCGAGGTTGAGAGATTCCTTACCTGTGGCAGATAGTGAGCGACTAATAGCTTTCTTGTTGAAACTTTGCAATTGATTTGCTAAGCATGCTGAAACTTTGTAATCTTAGCTCAGTGATATAAAGGATTGATTTTGCATATAATACTTTAGGCATAAACTGTTAAATCCGGGATTGGGATAGGATTTAGTCATATCTAGACTCCTTGAAGCTTGGATGGCAAAAGGGACTCCATTCTGTGCCTTGTGACTCAACACAAGGGTCTCCGATGCTTTTAGTCTGACCCTATCTCCTATGCAGTAAATAATCAAGTGACCTTGCCATCATGAACCTTGCTAACGTTGCATTTACCATTAGATCTTTGTTAAATTGCTGTCTCATTCACGATTAAACCCTGCTAAATCACTATTTTCATCAATGAATATATTGCTGCTTTTGAGTGAAGTGCATAATTCCTATTGTGACAGTGGGTCACCGGCTGGAGCCCCAGGGTCTGTACGTTGGGGTCTGAGCTCACAGCACCGTTCCTGGAGAGCTGGTTGATGCAGTCAGCAGAGCCCGTAAGGCTCTTCACAACCATGTCCATTTGGTCACCACTGGCACTCATCTTGCTCTGGCATTTCTTTCCATATTATGGGTAGAAAGTAGTGTGGTTCTCTCAGTGACAGCTGATGAAAGCAAACCCACAAATAGAAAAGAGGCTCACTTTGTTTGATTTTGTTCTTTAAATACTTACTTTATTGAGAAGATATTACAAACTCTTAACCTGGCCTTTCTCCAGAAGCTGGGATACCCACACTGGCCATGGTGAACAGGGCAAGACCCAGTGATGGCCAGGAATGCTACTGACATTGACTTACTGCCTTGTCCAGGTCAAAGGAAGGGCACAATAATACAACAGGAAAAACTCCCATACCAGATCCTCTTGCTGGTAAAATCTTTTACAGCATTACGCTAGACTAAGAAACAGGAAATAAATGCCATCCATCTGGTGGTTACTTTCTCCCCAGTGAAGGGCTCTGATGTACCTCTGCTCCTCAGCAACCCTAACAGGAGCTGTTTTGCTTTGCAAGATGGCTTAGCCATGTTCTTCCTGAGGAACACAGCTTCCCAACCCATTCTTCTAGCAAGGGTGATCCTTGGACTCCACTAAAACATCCTGAACTTGTAGTTTACCCCTGTATATCTACCTTTTCTGCCCAGAAATGATTCTCAACCAAGCCAGAGGGATTTGAGGGGAAGCTTTCAGATCAACCAACTTGACTATGGTTCGCAGTTGAAGGCTTGGACAGAGAGGGAGGCTCCTTCAGAATCCGAGTCAGAGCTTGTCTTGTTGCTTGGAATCACACCCTAGGCATGACTATGCTGAAGTCTGAGAGACTCCAAACACCAAAATTACACTGTGCTTTTGGGATTTGGCAGCTGTACGCAGTGTTGGGCTTGAGTCACCACAACAAAACACCTCATCACGATGGTGTCCAACTAGGTGGTAAAGGTAAAACTCAAGTACCATTTGTCCTGTTCCCTTCTTAACCTCCAAGTCTCAGTTTCCCTGCCTGGAGAGGCAGCTGCTGTAAAGCACTCAGTGCAGTCAACCAGTAGTTTGGGTCCGAAGTTTCATTGCAGGTATCTGCATGGCTTTCAATGCCACTGGTACGATGCCATCTGCAACATATCCTGCAAAGTGGAGGTATGTGACTCACGGGTGGGGAGGGGGTTTATTTTCCTGCACAGAATGAGAGAGGTAGAGATACTACTTCACCATGGAGCACTTTCCCACTTGCCCCTCGGACTCTACATATTACAGCAACACAACAAACTCTAATATGTGTTTTTAATCCACCGTGCCCAGGTGACCACATAGCAGTGCTGCAAAGTAATCTTGGGGAGTGGCTCTGGGGTTCATGGACTCCCTCCACATCCCCACTTCACCAGGGACTTTCCAGACACAAAGATCCCTCTGGCCAGGGAACACTCAAACACCATTGTCAGCAGTGAGTGATGAAGAACTGTCCATGCTTTTGAGTAGCTGCACAGTCCTCTTTACACCAGGGAGAGGAAGAGAAAGCATCTCAACAGGGAAATAGTTCCCAGTTTTCTCATCCATAAAGTCTGAAGACCTGTTCAACTAATCCTGCTGCTTGATTTAATTCCCTAAATAATGCCCAGTAAAGTCAATATCCTACCACAAGCCTCACAGTGACAGGCAGAGAAGCAGGCAGCTGAGAAGCAGCACCAGTGTCAGCTCAAGCTGGTGGTTGCTGATGCCTCTGGGACTTGTGGCAAAGGCAGTCCTGGTTCATCACAGGCATAAAAGCACTGAATGCTAAGAAAAGTCATTCTCGGTTACATCGAAGCAATGGGGCTGTGGGAGAGAAACCAGAACTCAAACTGCCAGCCTCTGGGCCAGCTTTGGAAAACAGTCTTTGATTTTGCTTAACTTACTTTCAGTTGGACTGATGCTTAAACCAAGGGACTTGGCTTAAACCAATCTGGGAACCTGGTTTGGGGCATTCAAGGCTTGAAACCCTTGTCTGGCTGGCAGCAATTACTCCCAAATCCATACCACTCATCGACTAGCGATTCAGGTCCATCAGCCCAGTGGGATCAAGGTGTGGATCAGAGCCATGAGAAGGGGAAGAAGAATGTGGACCCCTTCTTTAAGCCCTTGCTTCAATGGACTAGGATCCCTCCAGCTTTCTCAGAAACGCAGTGATATAATAACAATAAAGCTCTCCCAGTCCTCCTGGCTACACAATGTCCACACAAAACAATTTTGGCATCCATAATTTTGGCAGGCTTTAGAGGCACAAGCATCCCAGTTACAAGAATGCCAAGATCTCATCCCTCCATCTCCAAGTAGATTTAGATCAGATATTAGGAAGAAATTCTTTCCTGTGAGGGAGGCTAGACCATGGCCCAGGCTGCCCAGAGGAGTGCCTTGGCAGTGCCCAAGGCCAGGCTGGATGGGGCTGGGGGCAGCCTGGGCTGGTGGGAGGTGTTGGAACTGGATGGGCCTTGAGGTCCCTTCCGACCCAAACCGTTCTGTCATACTGTGATTCTAAGTGCTCTGAAGAGGGTTGGCTCTTCAGCCCCATTCCACAAAGGGTGAGCAAATGATACCCCAAGGGCCGTGCTCAACAAACAGCAGAAGGGGATCGGTTTCTGTCAGGGCTCTGCCCCCTCAGCCTCGCTGTCCCCTCAGGTTACCCACCCCACCCCATGGTACCACACACACGGCCGGCAGACTTTGTCTCCCCAATTTCCCACAGGGCTTTCCCCCAGGAGCAGGTCCCAGACCCTCTCAGCTCTCCTCTTTGCTTTTCATGGAGGCCAGTGCTCCCTGCTCCATATGGTGGGGCCCACCACCAGTCCTCATGGCCTCCCCACGCTTCATGTGGGGGGCAGTTCCTTCCCGCATGTGGATCTTCTGGTGCCTCCGCAGGTACTTCTTCAGCCGGTAGCGCTTCCCGCAGGCCCCGCACTTGTAGGCCCCACCTCGGGAGTGGAGCAGCTGGTGTTTGATGAGATGGCGCTTCTGGGGGAAGCACTTCCCACACTTGGTGCACTTGCAAGGCCCCATGCGGACGTGGATTGTTTGGTGCCGGAAGAGATTGGCCTTCTGGTTGAAGGTCTTCTCGCACTCAGGGCACTGGTAGGGCTCCTCTTTGGTGTGGATCCTCTGGTGCCGAACCAGGTTCGATCGCTGGGTGAAGCTCTTCCCGCACTCGGCGCATTTGAACGGCTCGCTCATGTGGAGCCGCTGGTGCCGGATCAGCTTGCGGTTCATGCGGAAGCTCTCCCCGCACTCACTGCACTTGTACGGCCCCTCGCTCGTGTGGATCTTCCGGTGCCTGGTGAGGTTCGATTTCTGATTGAAACTCTTCCCGCACTCGGGACAGGGGAATATCCGTTCACCTTTGGGAGCTCCTTTTGATGAGAGATCCTTCTTGGATGTGGATTTCTCCTGGGTCTCCAGTATCCCCTCTTTGGTGGGCTGATTGGATTTCTTCGGCTTCCTCCTTGGGCTCTGGCACTGCTGGTGGTCAGCCTCCACGCCAGCTTCCTCTTTAATCTGGATCCTCTGGAGGGCACTGAGTTTTGGCCTCTGCCCAGAGTGGATCCCAAACTCGATGCTTTCCTGTGGTTCTTCCTTCACCTGGAGCACCCTGTTAGCTGCTACAGGAACTTCCCAGTCACGCTGCCCATCAGCATCTCCTTCCTTCTTAACCTGTCTTTCCGATAAAGCCAACACTGGGATCTCTGGATCAAAGAGCTTTCTATAGTCCATGTTTTCTTCTGGCTCTTCTTTGATGTAAAGTTTCTGGCAGGCTATTGCAGTAATGTTTTTTGTGTCATTACTGGGTGGCTCTGCTTCCTCCTTTGTCTGGGTTTTCCAAGGAGGACTTTTTGGATCAGATGGGTTTCTAGGTGCACTACACCCCTGGGCTCCACCTCCTTCATAAAGCATATATTCCAACACATTCTCTTCTGACTTAAAGACAAAGTCAGACTCCTCTTTAATCTGGATGACCTGGAGAGACACACCGCTGATGTGCCCCTCGAATGACTTTTGCTTCGCATGGTTCCTCTGGTGGACATTGAAGTACCGCTTGGTGCTCAAGCTCTTCCCACACTCAGTGCATATGAAAGGCCCCCCCCGAAGGTGTATTTTCTGGTGGGCCAGCAGCGTGGCGCTCTGCCCAAAGCACCTACTGCAGTCAGGGCACTTGAAGGGCTTCTCCCGCTTATGGATCTCCTTGTGGGCGGTGAGCGTCCCCTTCTTCACAAAGCTCTTCCCACACTCAGTGCAGGCGAACGGCCTCTTCTCCGTGTGGGTCCTCATGTGGATGTTGAAGTAGATCTTTGTGCTCAGGCTCTTGCCGCAGCGGGCGCAGAGGTAGGGACCACCCTTGGCGTGCGTCTTCTGGTGGGCAGCCAGGCATATCTCCAGGCGGAAGCAGCGCCCGCACTGCCCGCAGCGGAAAGGCCTCTCTCCCGTGTGGATGCTCTGGTGGGTCATGAGGTGGCCCCGGGTGGTGAAACGCCTCCCGCACTCCCCGCAGGTGAAGAGCTCCTCTGCCGTGTGGATCCGCTGGTGTCTCTTCAGGTTGCCCTTCTTGCTGAAGGACTTGCCGCACTCCTGACACGTGTGTGTCTTCAGCACCACACGCTTCACCAAGTCCCTCATGGTGGCAGAGCGTTGTGCCCAGCGTGGTAGCACCACAAATCCTCAGAGTGATGGGGACGGACTGCCTGGGAGGGTAGAAAAACCATCAGGACACGCACATCAAAGTGTACTTTTTGTACTTTAATGGATGCATTTTATTCCCCACGGGGGAAAGGGTGCTGCCGCTGTGTGCCAGCTCTAGGCCAACAAGGAACGCATGGTCTTCATTTCTCAGCATCCTTTCACCTCAGCTACAGACACAATGTTTGTAACTCCATCTTCTGCCTCCTCTGATCTCCTGGAGATGCTTCCTTGGCATTCCCGGAGACTCTGACTGCTGGACTGAAAACATAAAGGGAAAATTAAAGCATTATTTCTTCTCCACCAGCTTTGTTCGCTAGGTAAACACAACAGGTGGCACCTTGGCTGCTCCATGCGGGCCTGAAGCTGAGACCTTTGAGGCCTTAGCTCTGTTGGACTCCAACAGAGACAGCAGGAGCAGGCTAATTTCCCCTGGCAATTTGGGGATTTGAGATGCACTCATTGCTGCAATGACACTGAGGTTTCGGCTCTACTATTGCTGCACTAATGATTTTACTCTCAGAATAGTTCTTTGGCCCTTTACCAAGACGTTTTATAAGTAAATAAGCAATTAACGCACTTTGCAGTAACTTTTGTAATTGCTCCCATTTTTTAAGGAGTGACTGTCCAGCAACCAAAATCCCCCAAACCCAGAAGAAAACCAAACTTGGCACCAGCTGCAAAACTGGGGTGTGCTGCTTTGGGCTGGCAGACCTCCATGCACGGGGGAAGGCAGGTCAGCGATGTCCTTGGTGTGTAGCTGGAGAAGCGAGACAGCCAGCTAAAACAATTTTACCCTCTTCACAGAGGGGTCAATAGACAGCAGGGCCTGCGTCCTATGTATTGCCATTAAAAAAGAAATGAGGGCCAACAGAGATGTGAGCAACATCTCCTATTAAGACTGTGAATTCCAGCAGGGAAAGGATCCAGAAGGACTGAGGGGAGGAAGATATTGATGCTAGAAGTGTCTGTCAGTAAAAGTATATGTGGCTGGCCAGGCTTATACTGATGGCACTGATGGCTGAAGGCGTTGCTGCCAAAATCACCAGATACGGGGCAGGCTGCCAGCAGGGACACAGGCTGCCAGTGGGATCTGTCCCTGGAGCTCGGGGTGGCTGGGGAGGCTGGGGCTGGGAAGATGAGAACCTGGGGAGCCGGTCATTGAGGCATAGGGACTGGGAAGTGGGGTGTGCCGTGGGTTTGGGGCAAGCAGATTTGGAGTATAGACATCCACATCCAACAGCGGTGCAGGGTTTGCAGCTGTACGCTCCTCAGAGGTAAAGGCTCTGAGCATTAAATGAGGAGGGACAGATATTTCTGATTTCAGAGGACAGTTATAATGGGGAAAGTTATTTCAGATTTGGGCGCAGTTCTTGTCCCTTTCTGCCAACCCACCTGGCTCCCCACTGATGTCTGGAGATGGCTCCACCACTGGAGCACAATGGTGCCCCTGTCCAAGCTGAACTCACCACTCTGGGCAGAAGAACCACAAAATAAATAAATAAATAAATAAATAAATAAATAAATGTATATATATATATATATGTATAAACCCAACTACCTGCAAACTTTCTTGAGCGAGCAGACACAAAACACACACATTTGGAGCAGGATCTGGGTCTACAGTTTGATAGTGGAGGGGAGGCTCCCGGGGGGCCAGCCCCCTCCCTGGGTTGGGGAGCAGATATCTGTCCCTACAACTGGTTTTAATTCAGCAGACCAAGCCTCAGCATTGGCCAGGCTGCAAAAAGGGCTCAGAAAAATTCAAAAGCACAGTTTTACCCAGGAAGGTCACCAACCCCCTGGGCAGGCAGTGGATTCAGCCTACGACCACCAAGGACCCAGCAGCCAGGAAATCTGCAGCAGCACTTCACTTGGCTCCAGGTTTGGACAAAAAGCACCAAATTGCAATTAGCATAAAAGAAGAAATTCCTCCCCGCTTTCTTCCTTTCCTTTTCTTTTTAAGCATCCAGATCCTACAGATCCAAATACCGCCTTTTCTTCCAGCTCCGCAACCAAGGGCAGCATCAGATCGCAGGGAGGGTCGCTTCGCATCGCATTCGGGCTACCCGGACACATCGGTTGGCCCGAAAAGCATCTTACCTGGGCGAGCCATCAGCCCCTGGCTGGCATTTCTCTCCCGCGGGGCAACCAGAGCCACCGACGCGTTTGCCACTCGCCCACGAACTGTTCTGCGGCCGCAGCCGGGCTGACCTAAAGGAAGTCTGCGGCCAGCTCAGCGAGAGCTACCGGAGGAAGGGTGAAGCTGAACAAAGGCAGGGAGCAGGGGCTGGAGGAGCAGAGGGCGGCTGCTGGATGAGGGTTCCCACGCCACCGCCGCATCGCTGCTGGTGGTGGCACTGGGGGGAGAGAAGAGCCCAGCCCCATGGGCATCCCCGCAGCCCCCCGGCAGCCTGGGGCTGGGGAGGGGAATGGGAAGGATTGGGAGGGGGAGATGAGGGGGGTCCCCGTGCTGCCTCCTGGGAGTTGTAGTTCTTGGCCAGGTCAGGATACGTCCGTTTCTGGCAGGGTTGCTGCCGTGGTGCTGAGCGCATCCTTCATCCCTCCCAGGCTGTGTGTGGCTGGGAGATGCTCAGGGAGGTGCTGGGGGTGGAAAGATGTGGGATAGCGGGCACTGCTCTGTCCCCACAGGGGGAAGCAGCCAGCGAGGCTCCGCACCAGCAGAGGAGCCCTCGTGGTGCTGGCTGAAAGCACGAAGGTAACACACAGGTTGTGCAAGGTGGACACCGAGGTGACATAGTCCGACACAGAAACCACTCAAATGTCACAAGCTGAGCACCCCAGGGCACTCAATTATTCGTCTTTAAAAATAAATAAACATTCAATACTCAACTTTCTATCAAACAGATGTTTCATTTGGTCCGTTTGTTTGAAATATTCCTAAAACTTAGGAGTGACCCGGCAAAGCAATGAAACAAAATAGAGTAATACCAAATCTGGTATCAGGACATATTTTAATGCAACACTAAGCTGCATGAAATTGTCTTTAATTATAGCAATAATTATTAAAAAGCAATGATGTTCTTCTTGGATTTACATTTTTCAAATGGACAGATATCAACAGCAGTTGGGAATTAGCAATTAGTTCTCGTGTCTCACAGACTGATGATCTTAGGGGTGTTTTCCAAGCTAAATGGTTTTATGATTCTGTGAGTTAGCAGGGCGGTGAGCAGCACCTGGGAGAGGCTGAGCCTCAGCAGAACCTCACAGAAAGTACTCAGACCTTCTGGGGTCTGCCTGGGACTCTGCAGGGAGCCCCAGCCCCAGCTGTTTCTCTCCAAGAGATTTAGGAGCATGTGCAAGAAGGAAAACTGCTTCAGCAGGATGGGTCCCAGGGGCACCCGTTTCTGAAGCTGAACAATAAAACTTGCTCCTGCTCAGACCATCACCTCCAAGCTTGCCCTAAGTGCAGCACAGGGCTGCAAACATGCTCTTCTCCTGCTCTTTGATTCAGGGAAACTGAGGCAGGAGATGGTGAGGTGCCTGACTCAGCTCAAGCAGGGAGGTTCAAGGTTGCAGGGCTGCTGGAGTTCAGGTGTTGTCTACACACTGTATGTTCCTTGGTTAAAGGCTGCTGGTGTGTTTTACCCCAGTCCAAACCACTAGCACGAGGCAGGAGCAGTATGAGCAGTGGAGATGCCCCTCCCTGCCAGCTGGTATCCCAGTCCAGGGGAGGAGGAAATCATACAGAACTAACCATCTTTATACCACACATAAATGGCAGAAGATGCACAAATATCAAGTTTGCCTTACTCAGGTCCTGTTTCAGTGCATGAGGTTGTCCCACAGCAGGTCCTAGACAGGCAAGAGAGACCACAATGGAAAGCCACAAGTGTGTTTGAAGCGAGATCCCTCACGTGCAGGACTCCTCAGGTAACACATCTCCTTTTTCCATCCTTTCCATGTCCGTAATGCACTCCCATGACCCCTGCCTCTCCCTGGGACCCAGCACTTCCATAGTGCCACTCAGCAGCTCCATCATCCTGGGTACGGCCCCATGGGGATAGAAGGGCTGTGATGGGGCACGGAGGGGTAGAAAGAGGTGGGACCACTTGCGTGACTCCTCTGTTGAGAGGTGCCAGAGTGATTGGGAGAAAGAGGCCAGAATGGTGCTGTTTCTGCTGTCACAGTGCAAATTATTCCATCGGAGGGAAGTCCCTAGTTGTGGAGATGACCCGTCCCCTCAAAGCTTCTCTTCCTCTCTATCGAGAGCTGCGTGTAGCCAGGCGAGCCCCTCCACAGCTTGCCCTCTCCTTCAAGCACACCCCACCTGCCTGCTGCCCCCTCAGGCTCACGCAAAGGCCCAAAGTCCAAAACCTCTCAGAGAAGAAACCAGACGCACCTTGGTACGAGCACAAGGTTTCGCTCATGCTGCCAGAAATGGACTCAGAGACCCTTGTGGTTTCCCAAAAGGGCTTCGTAGATGAAGTCATGTTTAGACTGGATCCAAAAATGCCCCTTCCTAAGCCTCCCAGTGACCGCCTCGTCAGAAAGAGCCTCTGCTGCCCCAGGGAGACCCAGCTGGGAGGCGAAGCTGCAGCGACTCTGCCTCTGCGACGCACCACTAGATGCCAGTGAAAGCTCTTCCCAGCCTGCTCCCGCTTAGGAAACCTCACACTTTTGGCAATTTCATTTGTTTTATTGTATTTTTCACAAGGTAATCCTTCACTTTTGATCTAATAAAGGCTCCTTGCATCTGGGAATTTGGGTGGTGCACATAAATATATGTATGTGTGTGTGCTTTGTGTATCTTATCCCTCTCCTTCACTCTGTTTCTCTCTCTGTTTCTTAAATATGTATATTCACTAATTTTTTAGGGGGCTATTCTTTAGATAAGAACTCCTTCCCAGTGCCTCCCCAGACCAGAATCTCACCCTCATGCTCCTTTTCTCATCCTCCTTCCTATCTAACACCCCAGCTCCCCAGACACCTCACTTGCCAAGTCCTCCAACCCATCACGACCAGATGTCCCAACATGGAGAGCTATGGATAGCCAGGAAACATACAGGTTTCCAAGCCCAGTCCTGCTCTGGGAGATGTTCCTTAATATCATATCATATCATATCATATCATATCGTATCGTATCGTATCGTATCGTATCGTATCATATCATATCATATCATAATCTCATATCGGGCAACCAAGAAGCGGGATATATGCCCACCTTTTCCAGCTATTGAGAAAATAGGTCCAGCTCATCCAGCCCGGAGGAACAGACCCTCACGGAGCAGGGAAGGGGATGGTGGAGGAGAAGTGAGTCAGGGCAGTAGTGCAGATACCCACTTGCACATGTTGGGTGTTCAGTGTGAAGGTGAAATGAATGAAAGCGGTAGGCACTGTAGTACTGGGAGAGAAACCCTACGTGGCAAAAGAGTAAAAAATAGATAAAGCCCACAGCCTTGTACACCAACAAGCTCTATGCTGCACTTCCCTGCTGTAGGGATCAATGTAGGTCCAAAACAATCTCACATTTTAGCTTTTTGTGCCTGGAGTTCTGCACGTTGCAGAGCATCGTCCTTCCCACATCACCCACTGCTGTTTGTGCGAGGTTTAAGCCTTTGAGCAGCCTCTAGGACTCACACGCATCCCTTTTCCTCACTTGGTCAGCCAAGGTCCAGGTAGACCACACTGTCCTGTGGGCACTCAGAGTGAAAGCAAAGCTCAGCACCAGGCTGCAGGAGGGATGTGTGTATCGTGTGTGTGTCCTTTGTGTGCCGGGCACAGCCACGCTCACTGCAGAGGACCTTCAGGGTTAGGAACATCTTCCCCTTTGGGCAAGATGTGCTTTGGTGCTAGGTTCTCCTCCAGTGCCCCCTCTCGCTCTCTGACATGTCTGATGCTGGTTGCTGTTGGAGACAAGATGCTGGGCTTGGTGGAGTAAAGGTCTTTGGCAATTTCTGTGTTGCTTTCTCAGACAAATACAACTCTGTGTTTGCCCGGCTAGCTGTATCCAACAAGGCTGCACAGGAGGAGTGAGAACTAAATTTAAGCCTAGCTGTCATATGCCTCAGTGCCTGATTAATTATACAATTAAAGAAAAATGGAATTTGGCAAAATAAAGGAGGAGGGGAAGAAAAATGAAATCTTCACCCTGCTTTACAAAAGGAAATATTGCTGCAGGTTTTATTAAAGATGCCATAGTTAATCACATCAGGAGGCTCGGAGGCGCGGGATTGCTTGTGCTGGGTACACACAGTGCAGGAGAGCTGGACAATGCGGCAAGGAGAGATAAGGGAGCAGGAAGCCCAAACAGTTATTTGTTCAGGTGAGCCCATAATTGTTCCCAAGATTTGCAAACACGATAGGTGCCAGCTGAGGCTGAGGGGGCCCTGTGCTGCCTCATTACATTGTAGGTTGTCTTTATTAATTTAGGAAACAACTCTCACAGTAAGGCAAACATGATAAAGGAGAATAAAGTGTTTAAATGACAAGTGGTTTTCCGTGCCATATTTCCCCACCCTGCTTTCCTCTAATTGCTTTTGAGCATCTGATTAGGAAGGAAAGCTTTTTTGTTTTCAGCCCCCACCTCTTACAGCTTCATTGTGCAGCCCAAGCCCACGTCTTCGCATCCTGCAGCCATGAAAATAATTAAGGTGTCTGTGTCAGCTTCCAGAGCTACCACACTCAGCTGATAAGGGCCTGAAATGAAAAACTGGTTTAAGCACAAAAAATCCTGGCACTGATTTCAAACAGGTCCAGGTAACAGCGGCCCTCCTGCATGCCCTGTGGGTCCATACGTGGCTGGGGCTGGCTGGAAGGAGGTTCTTGGCCACCGGCACAGGTGGTGGTTTGATCTGGCTGCCTGAAGGCTGTCAGCGTGGTGGTACCAGCACGAAAGTGATGGGCTTCTCCTCTGTGGGCACAGTGGGAGGGATCCAACACCTCCAGACCTCCTACAAGGGGAGCAGAGAACTGGGATGCCACCTTGAGACCTACCTCTCTTCATCCCCTGAGTCCCACTTCCTTCATCCTGGTTGCATCTTCCCTGCCCAGAACGACAACCCCACACTGGGAAAACTTAAAAACAGAATTGGGGTTAGGTGACATGCCCAAGGTCTAACAGCACGTCAGTAGCAGAGCAGCAACGCATCTCAGAAACTGGTGTCAGGCAGCACAGCACTCCTGCTTTTAGGGATGCTTTAGCACCGATTTGTGTCAGCTGAAGTCTGCCATTGGAGCTGCAAGGGAGATAATTTCCTATCCTTCACCTTGCACCTCTTTAGCCAACCTGTATCCTGGAGAACTTGTCTGTCTGTGCAACAAGTGCTGTTTATTTGGCATTCTGTAAGTGACGCAGAAAAGGAGCTCCTTGTCCCTAGAGTGAACCTTCTTGGCTCTTATTTAAACACCTCCTTAGGCAGCTACATCCTAATTCACCCCTACGTTTTGGGACTCATCAGTCCTAGACTTGAGGAGCAGCTTGTAATGAGCTCTGCTCTGGCCACTTGCATACCTTCCCATACACCGCCTGCTTAACAGAGCCACTTTCCCTGTGCCTTTCTAACAAACCATCCAATGCTCTTGCTCTCCTGGCTTCATCCTTCCTCCAGAGAGCAACCCCTTAGGCCCTCCCTGCCCATAATCACCTGAAACCAACTTGAAGCTGCTGTGTAGCAGGTACTACCTGCCCCCTGATGTCCTTCATTCACCACATCCCACTGAGAGGCAGACAACCATTTAACCCCAGGACCTGCAGGTGTCTTCCAAGCCCAGATTATCAAAGCAGAGCCTGGGCATCAACCTGACTTGTGCTGGTGCCTCAGTTTCCCCATGTGAAGGGCAGTGTGGGCAAACCCAGTTGTGGGATGAAGGCTGTGTGGGGCTGGGAAGAGGAAACCTTCTCTTTCACACATCTGTGGCAGAGCTGGGCTCCCTGGTGGTGAGGGGAGCTTGTATTCAGTGGAGGAAGTTCACGGGCATGATTCATCTGCTTTAGGCTGAGATGAATCCCACCCCAGCTGGGTTCAGCACAGATGTGCCCATGTTGCCCTGTAGATCCTGCTGCCTGCCCCAAGGACCGAGCCCTGCTGCGCTGGCTCCCCTCTTCCCCTGACTCCTGCCAACCCTGATCCTCTCCGAGATTCATCAGCAGAGGTTAAAGGAAAGAGGCAGGTGTGAATTTACCCACGGGGAGGCCGTGAAGGTGTTATCCCTTCTCTGATGCTGCATGTGTCATGAGATACAGGGCTCGGGGGAACCCCAGCACACCCTGCTGCACGCGGCTGTGAACAGCCACAGGAGAGCTGCTAATAGATGTGTAACTACATCCCCTAGGCTGCCTTGCTGCATCCATCTTTCTCTTCCCCTGTCTTCTAGTATGAAGGATGTTTTCTCCCTCCTTGTGCTACTTCCTAGGTATATCCTCCACATGCAGTAAGAACACAGCCCGGGAGGGGAGCAGCACCCATTCCCCTGAAGCAAGGACAATAACAGCCCTATACGGAAATGTTCGGCCCCATCTACGCTTAGAGGCTGGTATCCCTTTGGCATGTGGTGATTGTTTCTTTCAGCAGCAGTTCAGTACGGTTTTGTCTCTCTGACCCCTCTACCACCCCTCCTCAGACCCACCCAATCCCCCTCACTTGAGAAAGGACGGTCGGGATTTCTAAATACAAAGTCTGCAAGACTTAATGAGGGTAATGAAGGCATTTTCAGAAGGTGGGAATACCCACAAGTTCAAAGTATTTTTATCTACAGGGCAGAGACCAACGAGCTGGTGAAGGGGAGGATTTAAACAAGACCATTCATCAACTTTTCTGACTTCCTCAAATGCCTAGAGAGTAGTTCATAAATTTGCCTATTTTAAATGATGTGAGAGGCTGGTGGAATTAAAGTCTTTTGCACTGTCCTTCAAAGCCTAGCCGCTCTCATGCTTAGGGTGTGCCCTAGGCCAGCACAGCCAGAAAACCTTTTGTATTCAAGACATGCAATCTCAAAAACCAAACCTATAGTTGAAGAAAGGGGTCTCGTGGGGCTGCAGCAACATGTGGAAGGAAACCAATATGTAAAGAAAAATGTCTGGTACCCCTGCTGGTCAAGGACATTTAGGACCCGTGACTCATGCCCAGTGATTTGGGCACCCAGGGCATTATTTGGATTTCTGAGTTCCTAGGGCTTCACTTCCCTGCTGGTTGGCCATGGTCAAAGACCCAGCAAGGAAGACTCAACAATCATTTATAAATACTTAGCATCCTGCCCAGGTGTCATGGTAAAATTTCCAGAGTGCAGGAGCTTGCAGTGTGAGCATCCAGCATTCATGAGGATTTGTTGGGTGCCAACTCGTGACAAAAGATTTTTGACATTTTCTAGTTTGTTGTCTTGTTTTCCTGCTCTTTTGGAGGTGGAGAAAACGAGTGGCATCTGATTTCCTGTATTTTACATGCTCCTTCAAAGGAGAAGGTTCTTCAAGGGTCAGAAAACAGGGCTGGAGATGGGAAGGAGCTGTGTTTCCTTGTTAGCTGTGCTGTCGGCGTGGGCTGTGACATGCTGCCAGGCAGCCCCAGCTCTGCACAGCGTTCAAGCACCAGCACACTGTCGCTCACTCTCTCCCTGTTTTCTTTGAAGCAAACCAAATCCTTTACTCGAAGCAAAACCTTGAGCAAGCACCATCTCTCAAAATTGACAAAATAATGACATTCAACACTGATCTTTTTCGAGCACAGAATGGATGTGAAAACAACCCGAGTAGCATTGCTCTGGATGTGTGATTTCATTGACCGGGCAATTAATTTGTAGCTCCCAGCATCAGCTCATTTGCTGGCATTGTATTAGAGCAAGAAGCCTGTCATTATCTAGCAGCAGCAGCAAGAGAAGAAATGGTTTTAGTAACAATCTGCAGCGTGAGGCCTCATGTCATTAGCCAAAGAACCAACATCGGTGTCTGGCTGGCAGCTGGAGATGAGGGGAGTGCCTGAGGGCTGCTGGTGGGTCTCGTCCTCCTGCACGTTCATGGTCTTCGGTCCACAGGAGCAACAGCCTACCTGGAGAGGCTGTGCAGTCTCCATTCCTGCAGATTTTCAAGATTTTCCTGGATAAAGCCCTGAGCAACCTGTTCTGCCCTCATAGCCCAGCCTGCTGTGAGCAGGAGTTTGGGCTGTACACCTCCAGGGCTCCTTCCAGCATGAACTGTGCTCTGATCCAAGGTCCTATGACCTAGGTAATGGCAGGAAATCTGCAGGTGATACAAAATCAAGTGCCTGACAGAACTGCAGTCCAGAGGGACCTCAGGAAGTCTGCAGAGGAGGTGAGGAGTCTGGACTTACCTAGTCAGGTGAGGGGGGTTGAACATCTACAACTGCTTGTGGGGCTCCAAGATCCTCTCAGTCACAGCAGGTGACATAACCACGAACTGCAGCTTGTGAAGGGTAGATGTGGCATTAGGAAAAAGCTTTTCCTGTCTCTCTGGGATAGTAAATACCCGAAGATATATCTTCCCCCTCACTGCAAAGGAGCCCTGCAAGGCAGTGTTGCATCTGAGCACATAGTTGGGGTCCGGCTGGGTCTTGCTTCCCCAAGCATCTGATATCACTCTGAGCTGAGATGAGAATTCAGAGTAAGACTTGTTTTTCTACATCTTCTTTAACCTTTTTCATGGTTCAAATGTAGATTTAATTTCTGTGTGTGCACAAAAAAACCCTGGGGTGTCCACTGCGATATCTAATTTTCACCATTAGAAGTGATGATATGGAAATATTCCTCAAAGCGAAGCTCTGAGTGATCACCTGTGTCCTACAAAGGCATCCAGTCCTGACTGCAGTTCAACAGGCAGTTCATTCCTGTGCTTAAAGGCGTTTCACAGACTGACAGACTGGTTGGGGGGGAAGGGACCTTGGGAGGTGATCTTGTACAACCCCTTGCTTGGGCAAAGTCAACTGACCAGGACCATGTCTGGAGAGCTTTCAAATATCTCCCATTTCTACAGTTTTAAGTAAAATAAAATAAAGTACGATAAATGTTATTGCACACAAGAATTGTCCCAGCTTTAAAGACATCTCTGAGGGTGAGAATTGATGCTCTGGTGTCTCCAAGCTGTCCTAGTTTCCGTAGAGGACTTCTCCATCTCCCTAATTGATACAGATGTTAATTGTGTGATAAAAAGTCTCAATTAACGATAGCCCAAGCACTCCCTGAGCACTCCGTGGACTGGGCTGAGTTAGCAATTTGTGCCACAGGACTGAAAACACGAGGACTTCCAACATAAGCCCAAAGCCTTGGATGGAAGCTAAATGCCCTGTTGCTTCTGAAGGAAGGGGGAAGCTGTTAGTCCCCTCTGCCTGCGTGGGTGACCCGTTGTGGTTGTATTAACATGGGTTACGGCCCTGGAGAGCAAAGCGCTGTCAGCAAAACGGAGGCTGGCTCCCCTGTTGAAAGGTAGGATAAGCACCATAAAAGAAACCTTTGAAGTGCCAGAGCTTTGTTGTTCCATTATTGAAGTCAACGAGAACTTTAATACTGGCTTCAGCAGGAGCGCAGAGGAGCTCTCTGGATTGAAGCACATACTTAGGCAGAAGATCCCATCTTTTAGGCTCTGATCTTTCAGCTCCTCAGATCTGCTGAGGTCACAGCTCCTCTGTCACGGCAAGGTGTGTGGGTGTCAGCATGGTTTTTCAGGTAACATCCATTCGCGCAAGTGTCTGCCTCAAAAGGGTCTCCACCACCCATGCTGAGCCCTGCACCCAGCGTGGTGCCCACGTCTGAAGAGGGCTGTTGGGCATCCTCCCTGGGCAGCCCTTGGGGCCCCTGTACTGCAAATCACCAGCGGCTGGGGGGGCATCCCTATGTCCTTGCCCTCTTCTCAGCCTTTGGTCAGTAGCTGTGGTTGAGGACAGGTTGCTGAGCTGTACGAAACTTGTCTGCCATGGTACAGATGTTGTCTTTCAGAGTAGCAGAGAAAGCGGGGAAATTTGCCTATGCACAGGAGACATTTTTAATTTCCCTGGTTCAACTGCATGTCGAGGAGAGACCTGTGAGTTATAGGGCCAGCTGGTGGAAGCGTTCCCTGCGTGAGACCACTGCGTACTGCTGAATGAGACACGTTGGGGACAGTACATTTCTCTGTGCCACTGTGACAGATCTACCCTGGAAGCTTTCCAGGGTAAAGAGGCAGTACTAGACGTGGTACTGCAGACCACTGCAGTCCTCAGTCACCTCTGAAGCCTTTCTGAAGCCCTTGCAGGGATGCCCCACTCTCTCTGCTCCCTGACATGGGACTGGGAAGTGAAGGTAAGTGCCAGTACTTCCAGTTTCACCAGTGGGGAAACCAAGGCCCAGAGCAGGGAAATAATTTTTTTCCATGTCATGAAGCATAATACAGAGCTGGAAATTAACACCACGTTTACATCCACTGTCCCCATTGTGTATATGGGGAAGGATAGGACACCAAGGCTATAGTGCTTTAATTCTCTATAAGAATGTAATAATAATAATAATAATAATAATAATAATAATAATAACAACAACAACAACAATTATTATTATTATTATTTTATTATTTTTTTATTTTTTTATTATTATTATTTACTATTTTTGCTAGTGATCAGTTCTTTGTGAAAGGCTGAAAAGAAATTGGTGAATCTTCCTGGCTAGAAGCATCCTTCTTTTTTGTGTTACCTTGGAATATTCCTGCAATGCCATTGCATTTCTTTTGCATCCAGGTTTTTGCATGAAGATAGCTTCATAAAAATGAGACTATCTTTAAATCTTTTTGCATGAAATGGACTGCTTGCGTCATACTGGGTCATCTAACACCTGCTACAAACCTCTACTGATAGAGAAACTCTTGCCTCCTCAGGCAGCAAATCCAGGAGGAAGAATTCCCAGTCTTTCTAACACAACCTTAGCCTGGCCATTGGAAAGAGGCTTCTTTCCTAATGAATCCTGTTTTTCTGACCCTCTGGTGTCATTAACCATGCAGTGGAGCCCTTTTTCTGTGGTCGCTCATGATCTTGCTCTCCTCTATGGCATTGCACTGTGCATGATTTTATTTGTGAGTGGCTGGTGTAATCACACTGAGCAACACTCTTTGTACAGAGCAGGAGGTCACTGGTTGGGCAAAGAAAGTTAATTACAAAGCAAACGGGCTTCCACCCAGAGGCTAAAGGCTTTGCCTGGTAATGAGCTCCTGAATGTTCTCTTTGTGAGGAGCACCGGGTAGTATCCATCTGGTAAAGCATATTTCAGTGTGTTCTTGCAAAGTGAAAGCGTGGTGTTTCTGAAATGAAAGGGGCTGGTTGTCAAACAACAATTCACACAGGTGGCACAATCCCAGCCACGTGCTTGTAGACTGTTTCATCTTCCATGTTTTTCCATCCTGTTGCCTTGCCACCTTCTTTCAGGTCCACTGCATCTTGCTACAGAGCAGACCCGATAGCTTTGCTCACCCTGAGAAACACCCTGGGATGCAGACCACCCGAGCTAACCTCAGACTTCTGAGGTAGTCTTGCTCTAAATAGTCATTAACCTCCCCCTATTGCCACAGGAAAGATAACCCATCCCAAGGTAACCTGTTTAAGGCGAGTGGGCTGAGATATTCTGTAGAGCATCCTTTTTTCCCTTTGTTGACCAAACAGGGGCCCTAGACGTTTGGCTTAAGCTAGACACCTAGGCCACCAAAGGGAGGTGAGATGAAGTCCTACTCTTCGTCTGAAAAGGGTCTCATTTACATCTGTGAGGCTGGTGTAGGATGATAGTGTATCCTTTGCTCAATGGCTAAACCATGAGTATCTAATATCTTTTGAGATGTTCATGTCCCAGCAGCTCCAACTTTTGCTCTAGGGAAGCACAACTCTCCAAAGGCTCCATTTCATCTCTCTCTTCCCTGTGTGGGTATCTGGAACACCTCAAGGCCATTCAAATAGCAATAAACACCCACATTTGGACACCTAATTTGAATATTCTTTGATATGAGTGAAAGTGTAGACATGCTCTGGGGTACACATATGTATGTAGGCCAATTATTTTTGTGTGCTCCAAATATCCTCACAGCCAAGTATTTTCACTTGAGTTGTGCATATTCCTTGAGTTCTTCCAGTGGAAAAACATTACATGTACCTTCTCACATCCTGGGGCACTCAAGAGGCCTCTCTGCTCGCTGATGGGGGTACAGAAGAGAAGGTTTTCCTGGGCAATTGTTGAATGACTCAAGTGAGGGCACTGGTTTGGGAAACAGTCCAACGAGGTGATGCATTGGGTAACTTGTAGATGTTGACCACTTTTTAAGAAAAATGTCAGTCAGGGATGGAGATACTTGTCAGGATTTAGAACTTCTCGGTGCATTTATGTTGATAGATGGAGATGTTTTTATTTTTATTTTTTCCAAAGCAGAGATTACAGGGCCTGTGAAATGAGTCAGACTTAGGGACCTCAGCTGCTCCTTAGAAAGGGTTGTTGAACACATGAAAGCTTAAGTTAAACCTCTTCTTCCTAAAATTGTGAAATCTGCTAAAATATTTACATAAAGATTTTCCATTATTTTTTTTTCCTCTTCTTTTAAAGTAACTTGAGATTCCCCATACTAATGTGACTTCAGGTAGTGTTGTGGTGGGTGAAACAACTGAATTTCTTAGGAACATCATAACCATTTAGCCACACTACACAGAGCAATCAAGTGATTAAGATAGTGAGAATAATCAAGACACCAGCAAAACAGAGCCAATATCAAAGAAGATACTGTCCATCCTATAAACATCTACAACTGCGATAATCAGTCTAGACTCCTTTGCCGCCAAAGGAGAAAATAGTCACTTTCACAGCATGATTCATCTGGTCTATTTTGGCTCATGCCAAAGCCTCACGTCCCATTGACAGAATTGACTAGATCTCTACTGACTTCCCATCTGAAGGTGACTAGCTCAGATAGCAACAACTTCCCAGATGTTTGCTTTTGGCCAAATATTCTTCCCTCCAGCTTCCCCAGCCTTTGTGCATTGGACATTTCGCACAGAAGCCCCACACATCTTTGCTTCTGCATTTTCAATTCTCATTTAACTATGTTTGCAACAACTGTCTTCTGTTTCTTGATTTAATCCTCAGTAATTGCAGGAGTGTGGGAGGAGAGCATGATCTTGCCAGCTCTTCCTTTCCTGCGTTGTCTTGGACTGCATTCACGTACTAACACTGTGGAACAAAAGCTGTGTCCAACGGTAATGAATGTTTTTGTAAGCTGTCAGGGAGAAAAACACTGGTAATTGGTAGGATGAAACAGGGGGGATGCAATGCTAGTCTTTTTAGAGGAGCTACTCTGGTTGTCTGCATTGGTTTGGTGATGACCAAGAAAAGTAAAGTTTTTCCCCATTCTTTGTGGCCTGCCAAGAGGATGTGTGATCAGCAAGGAGCCCTTACGAGCAAAGGGCTTTGCAAACCACATTCTCATGGTACTAAAAAATATATTACATTATGATGCTCCCAAGTATGTGACATCTTAGCTGCTCTGCATTATTTTATTTGGTCTGGCCTCCCTTACACATTCATCTCTGTCCTTCTCATTTCAAATGGCATGTGTCAGCCAGTCTGCATGAGAAAAGGCTGGCTGTTAAACTTTTTGGGTTCATGAACCATGCTCCAAAAATGTGATGATTACAGCTGACATGCTCAACATAAAATTTGCCATTAGGAACAATTACTTCCTAATTAGTGTTAGATAACACACACGCTGACATTTCCCGTGATTCTAGCTGGGATAACACATTGGTTTTTGTTGTTGTTGAATTGTTAAGAAGCTGATAACTGATCCTGGAGAAATCAATCTCCTGAAAAGGTGCACAGCTGGGCCTCCTGGAGCCACCAGCTGGAGCAGAGCGATGCTGCACAGTGCTCTGCCCTGGTGCACAGATCCTGGGCAGTCTGAGCTGATGGCGCAGACATTATTGTTTATAGCCTCCCTGAGCTCACAGCCAAAAACCTCCAGAGATTCCCCTGGAAGCCTCCAAAGACGTTTCTAAGTGCTAGTGACATCATTTCTGCAGAGAGGGGAGATCTTCAGGGAAAACATGTCAAAATGATCGCCTCCCTTCTTTAAGCCTGGACAGCGTGAGAGTTAAGGACCATTTATAAAAACATTAGCCCATAGTAACACCAAACAGGAGGGCAGCTCCTGGAGGATTCAGTTTATGCCTTTGCACTGGGTATTGGGTGTCAGATATTGGAGTCTCCTGCCAGTCTCCAGCTTTAGGAGCCCCTGGAGCCACCTCTGAGATGTCTCTGCAGTGCCAACCCTGCATGACCGATGCCAAGTAGGTAACAGCACGGTGGTGCCCTTCTCAGAAGGGCCTTGCCACTGCCTGCCACAAGGGCAGAGAGTATTCTTCTTTACTTGAAGCTTTGCCTGTCTTTCAGAGGGCATGGAACAAGTGAAAATTTGGTTGTTGTTCTAGTAGAGGACTGCTGTAGTGCACCAGAGCCATCGGCTGGAAGATATTTGGATATCGTTGCCCTGTGAGTGCCCTGGAGTCTGACACTCACTAAGAAAACCAGTATTTTTGGTCAGGGGCAAATCTGAAATTTACCACCCCATGAGATGGCAATGTCATAGCCAGCTCAATGTTCCATGCTGCAAGGAAGAAAGTATCACTAAAATATTTTTCAGTGGTGAAAGTAAGCGTTCAAAGTAAGCACGTGGTTGGACAAGGTCCTCACAAAATGTTTCATGGTAAACACAAACAGGATGCTCCAGATTCATCTCTGAATGTTGCTCTGATACTCTTCACTCTTTGTTTTATTCAGCAGTGCAGGGAGGAATGTCATCTGATCCGTGTCGACAGCACAGTGTAGCCAGCAGGAATCTGTTATTTTCTTTGCTGCTCACTGGGGATTAGCATTAATTGATGGTCATTAACTGAGAAGTGCTTCTAATCAGTCAGCATTTTATCAAGTTATGCACCCATCCATTCTAGAAATTACAGGCATCCTGTCTGCCTTGCAAGTGCCCATGGCAGTTGAACAAAGTGGAGAAAGACATAACCTTCAGCCCCTCTCCCCCAAACAGTCAGAAACACTTTATTAGCTATGCTTTCCTCCTAGCCATCCACTGGACTGTCCAGGCTCAATCTTAAGGGATCAGATTTCTCATAGGGAAATTTGGGGACATTTCTTCCCAGAAAGAGTGGTCGGGCATCGGGACAGGTTGCCCAAGGAGGTGGTGGCATCACCGTCCCCAGGGGTGTTCAAGGAAAAGTTGGACGTGGTGCTTAGGGACTTGGTTTAGAGGGTGACATTGTTGGTAGGGGGATGGTTGGACCAGATGATCTTGGAGGGCTTTTCCAGCCTTAATGATTCTAGGACTCTATGACTTGATGAAATCCTGCTTCAGAATTGTCACCTTCGAATTCTTGAGGGTGATGCTCAAAAGTAAAAATTGTTTGCAGTTTTATCAGGTGTGTGTATCACTAACATCAGCAAATCGCAGCACAAATTCCATATAAACATCTGGGAACTTCCACATTCCAGCTGTCCTCTGGTCACAGACTGCACGTGCTTTCAGCGCGACTCAGTAATCTCCAAAATGCTTGAGATGGTGCAGTTCATTTCCAAATCACCCTTTTGAACCAGACCCCTTTTCCATTATCTTGACTCAGTGCTGGCATTTGCCTCACTTTTGAGACATCTAGCCCATTGAGAAGCCGTATGGGCTGGAGGAAACCCTGGCTTGTGAGTTACGTGTCTTCTGAGATGAGAAATAGAGTCCTGGATACAAAACACTAACTAGCCCTTCTCTTACAAAAAGAAGTCTCATAAAGCTTTGCCTAAGTCATTCAGGATAGCTGGGAAGGGGAGGAGAATATGCAGTTTTCATGTGCCCAGAGACAGGCTCTCATAAGCTTATAAGTGTCATAAGTGCCACGGTACTCCCCAGAGTCCAAAAGCTCGATTCAGTCACCTTAGTGCAGGAGTGTGGAGCTGCTGGAGATCACTTAGGGTGTCTGAAACATTCACGTGAGGCTGGCACGGGTGGCTTCTGCCCCTGGAAGCCCTGTGTCCTTCTGGATCAGCAGGCAGGAAGCTCTGTGTCATCTCAAACAGCACCTGAAGGCATGGAGGTCTTCGTTTCAGTCATTGCTCTGCTGTTCAAAACTGTGGTCACTAGAAGGAATAAAGGCACTAAGGAATAAAGGCAAAATTCACCAGGTTCCACACACACTTCTGCAGTGACAAGGGCTGAATGTTCCCTAGCATCCCATTTTATCTGAAGAAATGGCACCTGAGTGTTTCTTTTTTTCCTCTCCCCCAGCATTTCGCCTTTGAAATCACACTCTGTGTTCCTAGCTCCCCTGGGCTTCCAAGCAGCTGGTCATGTCAGAAGAGTAAAGCTTAATTGCTTTGACCTTGACAAAAGTATAAGAGTACAGGAAGAAAGGGGAAAAAAAGGAGCCATGTTCTTCATTAACATTAATTTTAACAATAGTTAAAACGAACCAAGTAGCGTGATTATATTTAAGAAAGATTTTTTTTTTTTTTTAATCAGTTTAATTCAATGGAAGCCTAAATGGATGTTTTTAAGGGTGGGAAAACAGAGGATCATTATTTTCCTTCCCAAACAGGAAGGCTTATTGTTTAAAATTCTGACTGATAGAAAAAGCCTATTCTATATCACTGCAGGTAACATTTTATGATTAAAATGCTTTGTGCTTAAAAGATACAGCTTAATTGAAAAAAAAAATCAAGCTCCAACTTAACTCTCTCTTGAGAAAAAGATCTTCCACATCTCCATAGAAAGGGATGAATATGTTAAAGTTTCGACTCCTATTACATCAGAGTAAAACTCCATAGAGAAGAAATTTCTAACTCCCTCTTCCACATTTAGGACCAAACAAAAAGTTTTTGCCCAATGGCTTCATCCCATTCCAAATAAGTTCACAGAAAGTTAGAACTTAAAGTTTTCCAGGGTATTTGCGCCTGATTTCACTCCTGCTGGTGCTGCTTCTCAGCGAAGACTCACAGGAGATGTGTGTGGTTTAGTAGAGCTGACTGAAGATTACCCGAACATTCTTGAATATTTCTACAGGGAATATTTCTATTGAAATAATTCAGTCTTTACTATTACAATCTCAACAATTTGCTTCAGTCTGTTTTTTTTCTTAAAAATGTCTTTCCACACAGATTTAACTGTGGCAGCAGGAAAGCAATCCCAGAGCTGTCATGCCTTCCCTTCCCATCAAACATGGAAATTCTTATCCCAAAAATTGTCATTGCTAGCTTCATCCCTGCTTTCAGCATGGGCACACTATGAAAAACATTTGAGAGAGTAGGAGACGTGCCATCAGTGTTAGATGACTCAGAGAAGTACTGGACTTGGCACAGAGCTGGAAGCTGCTATTGCCAAACAGGGTGGGCACCTCTGTCAGTGGTACCCATGGGCTCTTGTGTTTGGGTTTATTTGTCTGTGCTGATACTGAGTGTATGTATAATATAAAATGTTTAAAATATATAATGTTATGTATTCTGAACTGCAATAGACTATTTGCACACAGAAGCAGTAATATAAGACCTAGAAATCCAAATGGGTGTGGATACCAGGAGTGGATACCAGGAGTGGATGCCAGGTGAACTTCCTTCCACAGGAGCCCTAGAGTTTGCCTGTATAACGGGCAAATTCCTTCCAGTTCTCCAGTGCAGTTCCAGAAATGCACAGAGACCAGTTCTTGTGGTAATCTATTAGAAACTTTCATAAAAACCACTAATCGCAGACCAAAACCCTTATCTGAGAGGCAGCTGTTACATAACTGCCCTCCTGCAACAGTTTTTCCCTGGAGATGTTTTGGATGCTCAAGTGCCACATCTTTATAATTTTCCCATCCCACCTCACGCATCCACCTGCTGCACCTTATCAGATGCTGCCTCAGGGCTCTCCTTGTTCTGCTGTCCCTGTGGTGCTTAGCACAACACAGGCCTGATCCCAGCATCCTCTGAAGGTCCAACATAAATAAACAAACCCACGATATCCTTTGCAACCCTCTTTAGCCCTGCAATGTGTACGGCCATGTGCATTGTTCTCACATGCTTTCACATTAGAGATAAACACGGTGTAAATGGGCAGATAGGAGAGCTTCATGCACAGGCACATCTCTGAAAAATCATCATGGAAACTAATGAACACATTAGGTTGTATTGGATTCACTTGGACTGAGTCACTTGAAGCAATAAGCTTGTGAGAGGAAGTACAACTGCATTTTTAATGCTGATACCTCTAATTACCATATCGAAATGAGTTCCCTTCACTGGAGACTAACCCTTATCATGCCCTGTATCTGATTAAGATGAAGCCTGGTAGAGGGAAGTGGAAGTGGGAGGTCTGACCCAGATAGCTGATAAGTCTGCTTTAGCCTAATTGCAGATGAAATGATTAATTGAAGAATTACATTAGGGATTACATTTTACCCTTGGTCTTCTGCTTGCTTGCCAAGGAGATGTCACCAGGCCTTGTACAGGCAGGTAAGCACAATTTGCTTCTTCTCTGGGGTCTCCTGGGAGAGGAAATCTGATGCAATTTGGAAGGTGGCAGAACAGCCCTGGAAACTTCGTATCTCCAGGGGAGGGACAAGAGACACCAGTTAGGTCTGAATAAACAAGCTCAGGTCCCAGGAGAAGCTCAGGTCCCTCATGCAGAACTGTATGGGCTTTAAAGACCCAGTAAGGGTGTATTTTCTTCTTCTCTCTCTCTATTTTTTTTTTTCCTTACTGTCTTCAAAGCTGATGAACCATCCTTTAAGGTTCAATCTAAAAGCTGCTGGGAGACTTTCCAGTGAAACGGAGTTCAGTCTAAAAATATTGGGTTGTTGACACTGGGCTACTTCATCCAGCGATCAGTGAACTTTCCCTAGTGCGAGGAAGGGCCTTAACTCCAAGCCGTAGGCACTAGAAGCTGAGTTTCCCAGCTCCATGATGGTTCAGTGATGAGGAACCAAGGGCACTGAGCCCTCACAATCTCTGTGTGATGAATGAGGGCAACAGGATTGCCAGGTTCCCTCAAGGCTTCCCGACACAGGCAAAGCCAGCCCGCCACCCTGATTTGTCTTGTTTGTTTGCTGGTCTAAATTTTCTTCTGATTTCCTTGTGAGTCACCGCTAACCCCAGATAAAAATAAACACGAAACATTTTGTCTTCTCCCCGTCACTCCAACACATCACACTCACATACACATGTACTCCCCTCCCTGGCAAGCGTCCTAAATTCCACATGAACTTGGGAAAACAAGGAAACCCTGCTTTCCTGCCAGATTTAGCAACTGATTACGTTCTGTGTGATTGCTCAAAATCACATTGTTTTGAAGGCTGAATAGCAGGCTGAAGGCATCTGCAGCAGAAAGAAGTAGCCTGTGTCCCAACAGCTCGTCTACTTTCTCTAGATGAACTAATTAGGTTAATAAAGGTATTTTTTCTACTTACAACCCCTCTCTGGTCTACAAACTTGATCTGCAACAGTCCTTCTGTGGTTCCCAGTGCTAATATCAGACAGTGTTTGTCTACGAAGCACTTCATGTGCTAAAAGAGACTCAGGGACCCCTTTGAAGTATCTTCAGGCCAGACTAGGGTTTGTGGGAACCTTATTACCTGCACTTGGGATGTGGTCAGTGAAGCAGACCTGGAAGCTATGTTTGTGCCTGGGAATGGCCTAGGGTGAAAGTGGGGACTTTGGCCCCATACATCAATATTGTCATAAGGAAAAGACATCTGTTTTCACCCTGCTGATCAGGGGAGAACTTCATGTGAGTGGGGTAGAACTGGTTTTCCTCCCTCCAGGAGGCACCTTACAGGAGGTAACGCCCAGATGGAGCTTGGTTTTGAGCTGTGAGGATGGGAAAGGATAAGAAGAAGCCATGTCATCCTCATGCCTGAGAAAGTAGTGGAATTGTCTCCCTGGAGTGCTGTTCTCCTAGGGATAGCTTGATTTAAAGGCTCTCCACTCAGGAAAAACACAGTGGAGTGAGGCTTGCTGGGCCAGGCCAAGGCAGGATACTACTATCATGGGAGGTCCCAGCAGCTGCTTGCTATTCCTTCCTTGACAAGGGATCCATCACCTTTGTTCTGTCAACATAATCCAGTAGATGTGCCCTGGCAATGACATCAAGCATTTGGGAGGAGGAGGTGGGAGAACCACTTGCCCCTGTGCAGATGCCTCCCTTAGAGCAAGTCTCACTGCAGCAAAATTCACAGCAGGTAAAGGGAAAATCCTGGCATTTCTTACAGACTCCAGTATTTCTATTTCCAGCAATACAGACAGAATGCTAAGAAACTGCTCAGAAGCACGGACACTGTGCTGGAGAATTGACTGTAGAGATGCTGGCATCGAGCAGTGAAGCACAAGTGCAAAGCTCCTGCCCTAAGTGACTGGGGCTGGGCTGCACAGCCAACGTGGGAGACATCCTTTGGTGAAACCACAGCAAATACATCAGCTTCTGTCTCACCAGAAGGATTCTGTGGTGGTCTTATCTCATTGAAAGTGTTAAGAGTCTCTCCTGCATGGCCGAATGCCATGAGTTCCCTCAGGATACCTCAGGGAAGAGCTTTTACCTTTACAGGTGAGTGGGTTTTCCCACTTTCCCTAGGACACCTGGCATTTGGAGGAGACCAAGGGCTGGGGTGCCAGAGCAGCCATTTCATAACATCCTGTCTCAAGCCTCAGTCTGTATTTTTCCAGGATGAAAATACAGATGGACACATGTTCTGCATTAATCATCCCATTGTGCTGGTGTTGTGCTACAATTTGAGATGCATTTAAAGGGTAGAGGGATGAATATAAAGACACTGCTGAGATTTCTGAGAACTGTACTCGAGAGCACTGGCTACGCTGTTACCAGAGAAACTCCAAGCCTCATATCTTTTTTTGGTTGCACCTCCTGAGAACATTTTAATACTGTCTGTGGAATCGCACACTCACTCAGCCATGGACTGCCAGTGCAAGGATGTGCACATCAAAAATGTCACATCAGAGAGCATCTTGGATGAGAAGCAGGTTTGCTAACCAGTCAGGAATGTGCTGGCATCCACGGAGGTGAGACATGTGGTCCTCCTTCCCTCCTCATCTTTTCCAGTGTCTGTTGGATTTCTTTCATGGTACAAAAGGCTCACTGCAACTGCAAGGTCAGGCACGGACTTTTCATCAGCCCCCCTTCCTCTCCTTAATGCCACAGCGTTGCTCAAGGCACTCTGTACGCTGTTCAAGGCCCAGGGAAGGACAGAGATCATTCTCAGCAGCCTTTCTTTTGGTGTGGAGTTACTCGGCAGTGCTGCTGCTGGAACAGTGCAGTGGGTGAGAAAATAATAGCCCAGCAGGAGACTATTAGTTGGATTCAGCTGTGTAGGTGTGAGGTATCAGTTTGCTGCCAATACATTAAAACAATCCAAAACAACTCGCTGGAAAGAGTTATGAACAGTGTTAGATCCTGTAAAGCAGGGAGATATTTCTAAGCACCCTGCTCTGAGACAGTTTGACATTTTTTTAGTGGGGAAACTTCCTTCTGATGGGACAAGACGTGGGTGAAAGCTACTGCGGGGATGAGCTAACGCATTGCACAGCTTGTCACATCCCCTGTTGATGTCTCTTTTGAGTCAGGATGTGGGGAGCATGGGGCTCGGTGTTTGGCTGGGCTTGTTTGCATACACCTACTTGTGCACTCTGTAATGCAACAAGGAAGAGCTGAAGGAATTTTGGGGGGGGCTGAGAATCCTCCGAGCAGCTCCGTGTCTCTCAGACAGAAGGGTGGGAAATTACCCAGAGGGACATGGTGGCGCCTGCGTGCTCTTTCTTGGGAAAGATGCAGATAAATGATTTACAAGTGTGTTTTGACATCGCAAACTCATCGGAGAGCTCCTCAGGAGGCCTTAGAGGACGTGAAGAAGGAAATAGTTCACTACAAAGGGGAAAAGCTGGAGCCAGCTTGACCTGCAGAGGGTGTTAGGTTAAGAGGAGAGCTTGCAAATGCAGGGGGAGATGCCAGGGTTCAGGGGTCCTGGAGCACAGGCAGTCAGCAGAGACGTTGCAGACATGCTGGAAGTAGTTCAGGGATAGCACATTGGGATGGGGAGAGACCAGCTGTCCTTCCCCACGACCAGCAGCAGCAGTCTGCAAACATCACAGCAAGTTTCCTAACCCTGGAGCGTGGGTGATGATGCTCTCTCAGGAGGGCAGCAGATCGCTCATGAAGCCATTTGGCATGCCAAGAGGAGGACTGTCCCAGGAGCTGTGGAAAGCTGTGCTGGACCCTTCATGAGATTAAGAAAATATCCTGAGGTGTTACCAATGAGGATCATCCTTAAGGAGACTGGATGAATCCAGGCTGCCCCTGGAATCCCAGATTGTCTCGCTTTGCTCTGAGGCCATCATGGGGGCATTAAATAGCTCCTGGAAGGCAAGGAGTCAAGACAGTGGCAAATCAAGCTGGGGAAAAGGATGTTTACAGAGAACATCCTACTGTCACCGAGACATTTCTGATGGGACAGAAGCTTGCAAAGGAACGGCTGGTTTCTGTACGTGTCTGCAATTTACGTCTAGCATTTTGCAGTTGTCACTTGTTGCTTAAGAGTTTAATGCATTCATTTTTGTCCTTTAACCTTGCCTCCTTTTAGAGACTCGTCAGACTAATTTATGTTCCATTCTGGTGTTTTAGTACTTGCACCAGACATCTAAATGGGTGAAGTGTCAATCTGTTAGCTGTGCAAACCATGGAGGAGCCAGGGAGCCTGTCCCCCTCAGCCCCCCGTGTCTCCTGGTAACGAAGCATCAAGCAAAAGTCACTCCTGAGCTTTCATGGGCTACTTCCTTGCTTCCCTGGTTTGTGTGTGTTGTTCTTGGGCTTGGTTCCTGGACATTTCCAAGGAAGCTGAGTGTAAATATGTATAAATATTCCTGTAAGGGGAATCTTCACCCATTTTGCTTTGCAGCTTCCAGGAAACATCCATGTTCTTCTTGTGCCTTCACATTCGGGATGGCTGGAGTCAAAACCAGGGCTGTTCAAAGGGCTAAATGACAGCACAGTTACTCCATTATCTCATTCCATGGTCTCTGTTTTCTACTCTGCACCTATTCACATGGAAAGATAACCAATAGTTACCTCTGTGATGCATTTTTAAGGCAGGTGTCAGAACAAACAGATTTTCTGTGCTGTGTTAGGGATAACTGAGAGTTACTCAAATGTTACTGTACTCCAAAAATGCTCTGCAGCAGGGGCAGAGGTGGGCCACTGTGAGTTGGGGGTGGGTTTGCTGATTTTGTTAAACTCCAGTTAGAGACCCTTACTGAAAGCAGAGAGCTATTGGGGTAGCCAAGGGCTCACCCTGCAAACGATAGGACTGTTTGATCCCAGAAGTGGTGAACATGCAGGTGCCTTGAGTCACAGACAATACTTTGACAAGGCTAAGTCTGGGCTCCTGATTCCTCCTCCATGTGGAAAACATCTGCAAACACCGACCACTGTGATGCTGCTGGTGTCAGAAGGTGCAATTTTACTGCTAACCTGCAAATCTCCCTCTGCTAGCTGTTGGTGGCAAAGGGCTTATTTCAGCCCTGACAGCTCTGGGCTTCACCTGCTGCTGGAGAAACAGCTCCTTCGGTTACGCTGAATGGGATTATACTGTCAGAGCTCTTTATCTCTTATTTCAGCACAGTGAGTCAGGGAACAGTCTCAGAGGATGGGGTGGAGGGTGGCTTACAGTGTGGGTTTACTTTTCCCTCTGAAACACAAAGATTTGGCTGGTACCTGCCATGTAGCACAGGAGCAAGGATCCAGGAACAGACTCCAGCATGACAATTCCCCCGTTCCTCCATCCCTAGGTGGCTAGCAGACATCGGGCTGTCAAACGCTGGATTTAGGGAAATTTCTGTTGCTTTGACTCAGCTAAAATTTTCATACTAAATTCAGAGCAGCAATTTGAACTGATCAAAGCATTATGACAGCTGCCAGCCTTTGACACAACACTTTCATTTGAAAAAGTGGTGGAAGGAACACAGCTTATACATTGGTGGATAATGGATTTTAAATTGCACATACTCTTACACGGAAAAAGGTTTGGGATTTTTGCTGAGAGCTATTCCTCTCTTTCTTTAGATTACAGTATGTTGTTGCTCCAGGGAAAATGGGTTTTCAGGATAATTTTTGTGGCTGCACTGATGCCCTATTGAACTGTAAATGTTTAACAATATTTTTGTCCTTGAAAGGACAAAAAAAAAGCCTTCATTACTGTTTTTTTTTTATCCCCTTTATTGTAGCCTTAAGTCAGCAAAGCATTTAAATACAAGCAAATTGCTGCTACTTACAGTTTTCTGGTGTGCACTACTTGTTTGTTAGAGCACACAGTTTTAGAATAACTTGTGTTGTGGTGGTGGTTGCTGCTCTTATTACAGATTTGCTCTCAATTAGTGCCTTGGATCCTCAGCTGCATGGGGGGCGAGTCTCGTATGGGATGTGTGCAACCACATCAAAAAGCCAGATCAGCATGATTTATCTGACGTCCTTGCAATTATCTAGAGCTGGACCAGTCCTCCTCAACTCCATTTATTGCAAGCAGAGAGAAACAGACACTTGTACAGGCCTAAAAATGTATTTCAGATGCCTATTTTGAGATAACATGCGCTCTCTACTCCTGGTGATTTCAACTAGCCTTCAACAACCTTTCTGTTGACTACAGAAGGAGGACAGGGTAATTAACTCAAAAGAGACTTTTCCACCCAAGGCAAGTGCCGTGACCTGGACTCCATAAACACTTAACAGTATAATTCTATATCATTGCCATGGGTAATGTGGCCAGAGAGGTAGAAATGACTGCAAGATGTGATCCCATGATTTGGTCAATCTTGCCTTCAGGACTGTCTTAGTATTATTTTCCTTCCTTCCTTCCTTCCTTCCTTCCTTCCTTCCTTCCTTCCTTCCTTCCTTCCTTCCTTCCTTCCTTCCTTCCTTCCTTCCTTCCTTCCTTCCTTCCTTCCTTCCTTCCTTCCTTCCTTCCTTCCTTCCTTCCTTCAATTTCAGTGTACTTTCTTGTCCATAACCTCTATTCCAGTGGAAGTCAAGCTGATATTCATCCGTTCAAGACATGAACTGCTGGGAAGATTTTATTTCTGGATTTATTTATTTTTTAAACAGCCTGAAGTACCGTCTATTTATAGACTGAATAGTACCTTAAATATAAAGTATAGTCTTTAGTGGTGTTTTTCAACAATAAATAGCCTGCATTAATCAGAGATGAGAGACAAGGTCACCTCCTTGTTCTGATTCACTTTTCTTTAATTTGGCTTCACTCATCACACTGTTGCCTCTTTCTTGAGAAGAAAAGCTGCCTGAGTTGCTATGGCGCTCACTTTGTGACAGGCTTTGGCTCTCCAAGTCCAGAAAAAGGTACTGATGTACCAACTTCATCGGTACATCACCAATGAAATTCCTCTGTGATTCACAGCAGCATGATTTGGAAATAATCCTATAGGTGTTTGGGTAATGTTTTGGGTATATACTGATATAAATTAGAGCAGAATGATTCAGTGACCACATATATGTCCTGTGTTGTGTTGGTCAGCCCATGAATATATGTCTGATGCTCTAGGGTATTACTAAGAGACAGTAAGTAGTGTTTCTTTGAGTACCTGGGATTTTCTTTTTTTTAGCTGGAGGTTGTTTTGCCCCTACTTTTTACTTTGAGGATAGATTTTTTTTTTTTCTGTGTACTTTTGTGTGTGCAAATAAATGTGGTTTTTTTTTTTTCTTTTTTTTTTTTTCAGTAAAAGAGTTGGTAGCATAAAATAAATATTTCAGTGTTCCACTTTGCAAAATAAATTTATAGTGACAGTCTTTCGGTTTTTCTGTAGAGACAGACATTCAGGGAATGCTTTTCTCAAGAGGGATGATGATATCATCAATAGGTTTCTCCTCCCACTTCTGCCACTCTAGGATCAAAAGGAGCTCCATGGAAAATGGTAGACATGATTCATCATCGCATTATAGTAATGTAAAAATGAAATGATACACCAATTAAATGATCCCAGTGGGTTCAGAAAATGGGCTGCCCCTGGGGGCACTAGGACTTTTTGCATGAAGACCGTAATATCTGCAGCATTATTTCAAGGTTTCTCCCTGCCTTCCTGGGCTCTGAGAGATGCCATCATGCTTTGTTCCGTTCTTGAGAACTTGCTACTCATCCTCAGAAAACAGAAGGTATTTTCTGCCTGCCAAGTCCTTGTGAAAGTGTTTTGTGTGATGTTTAAAACAGGTGAACTTTCTGTGCAGCCTTTGCTTTAGCTGAGATACAAATATGGACACGTTCCTCCCCACATGGATACCCACATAAAGGCACATACTCCATAACAGATCTTTCCACTGAAAAACAACCAGCCAACTAAAAAACAAATAACCAACAACAACCAAAAAATAACACAACAACCTCTCTCCAAAACACTGAAGTGATTGGAAGCAAAAATCTACTGTCTGTGCTAGCACAAATGGTGGTGGCATCAGCCTGGTGAAGGTTTACGGTTCCCCTAGAGAAAAAATAGCCAGTGCTACCTCTCCACCTCCCCAGATAGGAAAACATTTAAACACTTCTCTTAGGTCAGGGTGTCTTTTTTTTTTTTTTTAACAATGTAGAGAAGTATGAAGGGAAATTGCATCCCTTTGGTCTTCAGTCTCAGAGAGGATTGAACTGTGCTTGTTTACAAAGAGCATGATCCTTGCCACCCTTCTCTAAAACCAAATGTTAGGTTTGTCCTGGACTGGTTTGCTTTGCTGCTAGTAAAGTCTATGGTTAGGAAAAAGAGGGGAACAGCTCATGACTTCATGATTCTAAATGGTAAATATTTTCTTAGAAGAGTTATTGCCTAGTTACTATTTGCTCAGTACACAGCTTACAGCTGTGTGATAAGCTTACAGCTTATCTTCTGTCTGATATTCAATACTGAAACTTGACAGCTTGGTTGTCAGATTTTCATGTATAAGAGCAAGAGGCAACAAAAAGAAGCCACAGGAAAAATAAAAAAAATAATAAAATAAAATAAAATAAAATAAAATAAAATAAAATAAAATAAAATAATAAATAAAATAATAAATAAAATGTTTTCAAAAAGCTCTTAAAGAGCACAGTCCAGGTAAACCTCCTCAGATTCTATTCAAGTTTCAAGTACTTCTCAGTTGATGTCTTTTTCCCCTTTATTTTTTTCATTCCAGCATCAACCTTTTCTCCAAGGGCAGGGGTGTGTATAGGCAAAGGGGAAAGACGGGTATTCATGGTCTGGACTGGGACGTTTCTTGCACCTGAGAGGGCTCGGAGCAGCATCAGCTCCATCTCTGAACATTATGACCCACCTGTACATCATCTGATAGTGCTTTAAACAATTGTTTTCTTATCCTTACTTCCAATTTTACTCTGATCCTCATGGAGAAGCCTGTGTTGGACTTCACAGGTACGAAGACTGTGAGCATCTAAGTGAAGCTCATACCAACTTTTCAGGCCAAAAAGAAAAATCTTCAGAAAAGTGTGTTACCTGGGATGCATCTCAGTAATAGCTTCCTATGCAAAATGAACTGAAGAAGCTACAGAAAACGAAGTCACTATAAAGATCTACCATCTACATCTGAGCTAAATTTAGGAAGAGGTGAGACAGGACTAAAGGAATGTGAGTGCCTGACCAAACGATACTCACATTAATTCAAACTAATGCCCAGTGCTTGGATCAGTTGCTTAAACACTTGAGACACTCTATCGTGTTGCACAAATGCACTTGCAATAGCATATGTGATGGGGCCACTACTCAAGCTCAGAGGCCTGGACTGTCCCTGTCCAACGTAGGAGAACCCCAGGTGCCTACGCTGTGGGTGTCCCTACAAGAGAGGTCTGTGACCACTGTGGGGAATGGAGGGTGAGCCAATACAGCAGGCTGAAAGAGACCTGTCCCTGTAACAGACAACAGCAGCTGCTCAGAGGAATGACAGGCAGGATGTTAACCAGAGGAAGAGGCTAAAGGGAGATCTGATTGTGACCTAGAGAAAAATTGAGAGAAAGATCTCTGATGGTACAGAGCTCTCCAGCAAAGTAGACATGAGAATAAATCAGTTGAAACTAGAAAATTAACATAGCAGTAAGAACATTATTATGTCATTACCCAATGTCATTGCAGCAATTGGAAACAATGTGGCAAATACCACTTTAAAAAAAATCTATTTTTTTTTTTTTATGATTTTGATTCTCAATCACTGTGTTGTGGTTTAGTTCAACAACAAAATGGTGTCTGACAGAGTAAAGGTCTGCAGAAAGCTGTCTTAGATCAGTGGTCTTCATCTGGACCTCAATGTGTCCATGCTCCTGATCTCTTACATGTGACAAGAACAAGGAAAGGAGGAAAACATCTGAAACTTCATCCAGTATTTAACATTTTGGCACAGCAGAACTTTCCACAATAAGTGTAAAGTTTTCTGGAAAAGCAAACATTGCTGGGAGCTAGTTTAATGCTCTGGGATGAACTTTCTGCAAGAACTAATGGCCTCCACAGTCTTCAGCACTTAAAAATGGGAAAGACATCAGCCAGATTAATGACAGTTTCAATTCTAGTTATTATAGTCATGGTCAAGGATGAAGTTAAAAAGTGGATTCAAAGCAAACATCACTGTGTGCTTGGCACTTGGTGATAATTTCCCTTAACAATAAGCCATAACTTGTACTTTACTAAGTCCAGTCTCATGGATCCTTTCCTTCTTTTCACTTTGAAGATCCAAATACTTCTATGTCTGGGTAAATCCTTCCAGATTCCAGCTGAGGAATGGAGTCTGTCTACCCCTTGCTCTGGCCCACTGCAGCAAAACAAGTTTTAGCTCTCAAAGACTTGTTGGAGCAAAGAATAGACAAAAACAATTAAAAACATACACTTACTTCCTCTTGCCATTATTTGCAAAACCTGGTGATGGTTTAATCATATAAATAATATGTATATGTTTAGATAAATAATAATATATTCCTGATTAGGAGAGAATGAAAAAAAAATATCTAGAAAGTGCTGTAGCACTGGGACAAGAGGATATTGGATCTTTTACATCTGATATTTGGGCACACTCTGAAGGCTCCCAACTGCATGAAATTAGACAAGCAGCCTCCAGCTTGATGGCACAGCCAAGAGTTAGTTAAACTCAGTGATTTCTCCAAAGAGCTACAGATATTTGGCAGCAACAGACAGGGAAAAATATGCATATGTGAGAAAGAAGAGGGGTTTTTAACTTCCCTGTGTCTGACTCTCAAATGCTGTGGTCTGTGCATTTACTAATTCGTATCAAACCTTGAATAATTCCCTTTCAATTTTCTACTGAGCACTAATTGGACCAGCTAATTATTCTTTACTTACAGTGAATTTGTGCTGGCATAACATGAGCCCATAATGACTCTTGATCCAGGCTGTGTTTGGATTAGCTAATAAGCCCAATAGAGAAGACTGCAGCCAAATCCTACGTTGGGCATAGCGTGAAGCCCTGATTTGTTTGCCTCCTTGTACATGAAAGAAGCAGAGAAAATCACTGAAATCCGAGGTCAGATGGAGATTGTCATGGCCAGTGTTTGAGACAATAAGGGAGGGAGACAGAGAGCTGGCGAGGGGGAAAGTGTACATGGTTCATTGGTTTCAGAAGACCAGAAAGTGAGTCTTTGGGATGCAATATTAGCCAGCACGGTCATGCTATTTGAAAGGAGATGGTCCTTAACTGTCTGCAGATGAAACCTGACTTTTAAACTTTTCTAAACAAGCAGAGCTTGTTGGTCCCTTACTTTTGCAGCCTGGACTCTACTGGCCATACAGACCAGAGCCTGGGCTGACTAGCTCTCATTTAGCATCGAGGCTTTAAGCATTTACAGACACACCAACTCACTGAATCACAAAATGGTTGAGGTTGGAAGGGACCCCTGAAGGTAACGTAGTCTAGCCCCCTGCCCAGCACCTCACACAGGATCACATCCAGGTGGGTTCTGAGTATCTCCAGAGAAGGAAACTCCACAGCCTCTCTGGGCAACCTGTTCAGTGCTCTGTCACCCTCACAGTAAAGAAGTGTTTCCTCATATTCAGCTGGGGCTTCCTGTGCTTCAGTTTGTGCCCATTGCCTCTTGTCCTGTCGCCAGGCACCACTGAAAAGTGTCTGGCCCCATCCTCTTGACAGCCTCCCTTCAGATATTTGTGCCCATTGACAAGATCCCTTCTCGGCCTTCTCTTCCCCAGGCTAACCAGGCCCAGCTCTCTCAGCCTGTCCTCGTGTGACAGGTGCTCCAGTCCCCTCAACCCCTCAGCAGCCCTCTGCTGGACTCGCTCCAGTATCTCCATGTCCCTCTTGTACTGGAGAGCCCAGAACTGGTGAGGCCTCACCAGGGCTGAGAAGAGAGGCAGGATCACCTCCTTGACCTGCTGGCAACACTACTCTTAATGCACCCCCGGATACCGTTGGCCTTCTGGGCCACGAGGGCACTTTGCACTCAGGTGCATCCCCCAGTCTACCTAACAAGAAGCTTTGCTTGAGTAGAGGGCTCTGTAATTACAAAAAGCTGTTTTCTCCAACATACAGAAAACAGTGGTTCACAGGGATGTGTCATAATCTGACCTGTAGGTTTTATAATGCTTTTTTTTTGACTAAAAGCTATAGTTTTCCTGTCATGTTTCTATCCCTCAGACCTAGGGCATAACAATTCTGTGTACGTATTCTGCAAGTACCAATAATTAGGTAGTCAGCACTAACCCAGAAGATCTAATACAGAAAAAATATTGTGTGTGTGAAGCCTCTATGAAAATAAATAAAGTATTATATTATTATGTTCAATGTACGTGCAGCATGGCCAGGAATTTTAATTTAGAGAATGGGAGATAATAAACATGACGAGGTCTGATGTGAAGATTGTTGCTTTTCAATGGAAATGTTTTGCTGTTCACTTTGTTCTTCACTTTGAACTGTGAAAGAGGGACGGTAATGAAGCTAATAATAAAATATTATTATGGCTCCTGAGGAAAAAGGACAGCAGGGCAGAGACTGTCCTGCAGATCAGAGAGCAGCTTTCAGGCCGGTAGCAGGGGAAATGCAGGGAATGGGAACCGCAGAGTGTAGGGGAAATGGAAGCATCGTGAGGAATATATCTGGGAGTGTAAATTGCACAGAGAGACCTGTCAGACTGCTTCTTTCCCCCAGTAAGAATGGTGGGATGTAGTACATAGTGTTATCCAGGAGCAAATGTCTGTGATGCCCTTGCTGATACCCATGATGGAAGCTGCATGCAGGCTCTGCTGGTGTCCCCAGGACAAGGAGATGGGAGCCAGGTCCTACGTACCTTTTGCTGGAGCCCTCGTTGGGGACGTGCCCTAGGACTGCTGGAAATGATGCCATAGGCTTCGCTTCTCTCCTTCTTGTTTAGCCTAGAGAAAAGGAGGCTCAGCGGAGACATTATCATTCTCTACAACTACCCAAAAGGAGGCCGAGCAATGTGGGGATCAGCCGCTTCTCCCAAGCATTCAGTGATAAGACGAGGAAATGTCCTTAAGTTACACAAGGAGAGGTTTAGGTTGGATATTAAGAAAAATTTCTTCACTGAAAGGGTTGTGAAGGATTGGAACAGGCTGCCCAGGGAAGTGGCTGAGTCACCATCCCTGGAGGTACAGAAAAGACGTGTAGATGCAGTGCTTAGGGACAGGGTTTAGTGGTAGGCTTGGTAGTTCTATGTTGATGGTTGGACCAGATCATCTTAGAGGTCTTTTCCAACCTAAATGATTCTGTACATCTATGATTCTAACTTACCTATCAGGCATGTGTCTGTGCCAGAGGGTCTGACACATCCCAATACTGAATCACGAAAGGCTCAGAGTTGCTTTTGACAGAGCTTTTTTCTTCAGCTCTCCCTGAAAGACTTAGACCAGCCAAAGCCAGTAGTTTCATAATGGAAATCTGCACTGTGACTTTGAAAGCCAAAGCCAGTAGTTTTATAATGGAAATCTGTGCTGTGACTTTGAAATATTTTCCTTGGCACTGTGTATGAGTTGTAACCATTTTACAGCTTTTACTGTTATTATTCTTTTTTAATCATACTAGAAAAATGGGGGGCATAGAAATAAAACAACAAAAAAAAAACCCACCCTCAAATCTTCACCACCCTCTCTGTAAAGAAATACACATATTATCTTCCATTCCCGACAAGTAATTTTTTTGACTGTGGTGGACCCCAGACAGTACTATTTTCTTGTATCAATTCCTTCCTAGGTCTGAGATCTCAGTGTGTGACACCTGCCTGTACTACATGCAACACGACAGCGAGCTCCTATTTGTCCATCCCCTCGTCACTTCACCATTATTCCACCTTGCCACCGTCCCCTCTCCTTATGTGGCTACCTCGTGACATGAAGCTGAAGGCAGCCTGTCTCGTTACAGCCTACTTCTGCCTCCCTTTGCACATGTGCTGCCTCCTGCTTGTTGCTCTGTGCTGATTCAGTCGTCAGAGCAGAATGAGACACCACCCCGTGGGCCTTCTCTCTCTTTTCCCCAGCGCTGTCCAAAGCTGTGGTAACAGAACAAAATGAATAAAAGTCTTCATTTAGGAAATGACAGAGGGAAGAAAATTGGGTGACTAATTCAGGGTAATCAAAGCATTTCAACTGCAAATGACGAGTATAAGCAGAGGAGAGGTTAAACAGACACAAAGTGGTTTTCCTTGGCTTGACATAAAATGATAATGTAGTGGAGCACTTGTGATACAGAAGAGCCCTGCACAAGTGATTCACCTACTGGTGTCTAGTGGCTTTGGAGACCCACTTGGCCTCTAGTTTCTCACCCCGCCACCCTGTGTGGATGTTTGAGACGCACAAGGCCTCCTCGGGTGGCACTTAGCAGCAACGTTAGGCAAGTCGACCAACTTCTGAGATACATGAAGGTGTCTGTGAGCCAGCCTCCAAGCTCCTCTTATAGTCAGTGGGAGTGCAGTCAGTGCATCTCATGGAGTTCAGGAGATGATGGGGTCACCCAAAGGCAAACACCTAAATGTAGACAATTTTCTGAGCTGTGCTCATGGACAAGCATGGACAAGACCTCCAATGGCCACCATAAGGGTGAAGACACCAGCTCCTAGAAGACACCCGCATACAGACACATCAGCTGAAGTGTTCTGCTCAGCGAGGTGGGTCCTGACGGTGAGGTGTGAGCCCGACCTGCCCTTGGAGAGGGCATTAAACCGCTCCTGCAGCTGATGGAGGTGTCTCCTGAGGCTGCGACGTGTGTGACCCAGGAAGCCTGCTGTGCTGTCACACAGCAGCAAGGCACCCGGACAGTTGCTGCCCTATTAATGCCCATTAAATCCCAGGCAGTGACCATCCTCTGTATGGTAATAGCTCCACACACTTAGCATAATCTCTGCAGAGTTTAAGGAGAGTCCTTCACATGGTTCTGGATACAGATGTTAATCTGGCCCAAGAAAATAAAAGATGCTCCTTTCAGCATGGGGAATATAACATACCCGAGGGGTACACAGACACGGTTTTTGCCACAAAACTGTCTGTAAGCAGTAAACTAACAGAGCTTAGACAATCTGATCATTTGGGTTGTTGCTTCATATAGGAACAACCAATAAATAACACCACTCAAAGCGGTGTTGATGAGTCTCTGACAGGGAAAAACATGTGATTCTTCCTTGCTGAAACATGGACCAGGGGGTCTGATGTATTTGTTTTTTAATTGACTTTGACTGCACAGCCTTTTGGTTTTATGCTGCAGATGGGACTGAGTGTAATCATTTCACAAGGAGCCTGTCCCGCATGAATCATAAATGTCTTGTGGCTAGAAGCTAATATAATTTCGGAACGTGTGGGAAGGGTTTGATTTATTGAGGGAGTCACATGATGAGGTTTAGGTCTGCACAGGCTCGAGGCTTTCCTTTCGATCCCGAGGCGTACAGTGAGTTGGAGGGGGGTGGCAGATGGAATCTGTTTTATTTCACATCTCTGCCTCTACGAGTGCAGCAGGAGAGGGAACCACAACCTTACTGGAAGATTTATGAAGCTGGCAACTTTGATGAAACATTTTTATAGAGCGCTTTGCTTTTATTGCTTTGCAAGCGGCTTCCCAGTACTTGTCAATGCTGACAAAAGCAAAAATGCTTTGGAAGCCTGTATGCACTGAGTGGGGGGAAATAATGAGGATGAGCAAGCCAGCTGCTGTTAACAAGGTGAAGGCTAGCCTGGAGCATACTTGTGGAGACATACTGCCAGGCACATATATTTACCGGTGAGCATGTAGAGCATGCAGAGTGAATAATTCCAAAAGCACTAAGATGAGACAATCCTAATCAGCAAAGGTGAATCAAAACCTTCAGGCAACTTTCATCCTTACAGCATTGGATGTCTGTGACGTTGCTCTGTGCTACTTCTCCCAGGCAATGAAGGTTGCATGCACAGTATGGAGCTCTCCTTGGCCGGGGCAAGAACATCACCTGCCTATTCCAACCCTGGGGTTGTCTCCTTTCCATGGAGTCTCCTAAGTCTTCAAACCTTTCAGCATTTTCTGGGTATACTGAAGCTAGCAGGCCATTTACACTGGTTCTACATCCAGCCCTCATCCAAGTCTTTGCTCAGACCAACCATCTCTCCCATCTCTGGTCAGACCATTCACTAAATCATCTTGCCCAGATGGTTGGTCCTTGTTGCTCCAGCCTGTGAATTGGCTGCTCCTCAGAAACCTCTCCAAGCTCATCCACCGTACTTCCCTCTGTCTGGCACCCCATCTCCTCACATCTCTGACCATCATCCTAACAGTGGGAGAAGGTCCAGTTGGGTTCATCTTCTTTGTACTCCTAATGAACTCATGGAGTGTTGGAGATATTCCTGTTCCAGGCTCTTCCTGTGATGGGCTTGGTGCTGTGACCAGCTGGAGGCATCCTCAGAGGTGCTGTAGGCTTGGCAGAAGAAGATTTAGTGGTCTTTATTCTGGAGCTAGGCATATGAAAAAAATTAGGAGTATCATGCCCAGCCAGGATAAATAAAAAAAGCTATAAAACAGAAGCTAAGGATAAAATGAGCGGATGTTGAAGTGGCTGGAAGACAGAGGCTCCTCGCAGGACTAGCAGGATAATCCAGCCCTCTGATGTTCCCTCTTCCTCTAGGTATAGCCCAAGACTCAGATAAGCAGAGCTCTGCTCTGTTTTTTGTTTTGTTTTGTTTTGTTTTGTTTGTTTTTGTTTTTTTCAGTTTTGCTAGGCAGGCAACAATCCATCCTTGCATTTGTAATTCAGGTCATAACAGTGCATTTTTATTAATTTTGGAAGGAAGAGAGGTTCAGAGCAGCTGAATGGAATGGACATCTGCTGACTGGAAACCATCCATCTCAAAGCCAGTCCTTCCAGTTCTCTGGATATTCCCTCCCCTTTTGATGGTGGGTTTTGCTTTCTAAGTTTCAGTGAACGCCAGTGTAACACAGTTTGGGCAGGATGTGTTTTTAGCAAGCTCCTCATTTTCTGATGGGGAAAGCTAATATCAGTTCTTCAGATGACAACAGATAGCAAAACCCAAGAGAAAAAGAACTTGAATGTCTTAAATGGAAAGTGTGCCAGGTGCTGCCTGGCAGGAGAGGAGAGGGATTCTGTAAAAAGCTACGTGCCTGTTTGGTTGTCAGACAAAAAAAAACTGCACTGTGTAGTATATGAAGAAGGAAGAATGATGTGACCAAGGCTTATTTACCTTTTCCAGTGGTATGAATGTGTCTAATGAAACACACTGTCCTTACTAGCAAGCCACACAAGCCAGGCAGGCATCTTTATGCACGTATGTCCAAAGCTGATGCAGATTTTGAAGTCTGAAATAAGTCTGTGTTTTGGCACGTGGTGCCTGGGCAAGCTGGAGGGGAAGCATAAGTGTCATGGTCACCGAAGTGACAGATGTTTACTTTGTAGGTGGCTGATGTCTCGTAAGGAAAGCCAGCAAGAACAGTCCTGTTGGGAACAGGCAGCGTGCGGCAGTCCGATTGACTGGGGAACAAACTGTCTTAAACAGCTTTCATCTCTGATGCCTAAGGGAGAAATGAAGAACCAGTAAGAATTTCCCATTTTTACAAACCCATCTTTACAAGCTATTCACAAGAGGATTAGGGTCTGTAGATATTTACAGAAGTAATCTCAGGCTCTTCTGCTAACCACAAAGGCCGTAGAAATTGGGAAAAACAGAAGGAAGCACCAGGTAAAGAGCTTCCAGTTGACTTTACACTAGTCATTTTGAAAATCCTTTTTCTTTCTCTTCTCTTTTAAAATTTGAAAATAAAAAAATGCAGTTTTCTAAAATGAAAAGCCTTTTTTTTTCCCACTGACTTGTGAAATGCAGAGCTTAGTCATCAGTAACTTTATTTTGAACAAACACTTCCTTCAGTCAAAATTATTTCCTGATTTAACCCAGTTTTGCGAATAGCAAAATTTCACAGTTCCTCCAAAATTCCTTTTTGTTAAAAAGACATGAATTTGCTATCCATAGGAAAAAAAATGCCTAGTTCTGGTTCAACCACTGAAACTGATTTGGCGATGGAGCTGGATATATAAATGGCACCACTTGCACACACTTACACTTACAAAAGAAAAACACTGACTACAAAAATGGCAAGAAAACAAAAGCCTACTCACTGAAATAAGAGAGAACAAGTGAAAAATAACATTTTTCCTTTTTGCATTTTCATATACACTGCCATCAGAGAAATCCAAAATGGCTTCAGGATAAAGAACAGCACTGTTCCTCCCCCTTGCTCTTTCCCCAGGGTATAAGATATTGGTTCAAAAGCTCGATTCATGTCTTCAAAGCTCTCAGTGGGTCAGATTTAAATTATCAAAACAGAAAATAAATAACTCAGTGGCTGTGATTAATTCTTTTGCACTGTGCAATGGAGCCACGGAGCTTTCTGCAGTGTGGAGGACTCAGCCCCAGTGGCTCCACTCAGCAGCTGGCCACTGCTAGCCATCATGTGGCTAGCCACAGCCTGCTGGGGTCCAGCAGAGCCTTTCCATCCAGTTCAAGGCACACTTGCAGAGGAGGACCTGTTTCAGAAAGACATGTATGCACTGAAAAACACACCTGTAATGACATTTTCAGTCAATTAACTCCGATATGTACTCAACTCCACCAGAAATCAATGGGAATTAAGTACTCAGCCTACGTGGAGAAGTCTGGAAATCCCATTAGGTGTCCACCTGCATCCTTAGACCCCAACATATTTGGTTAATAACATAGAAAAATGTCTTTCACAGTATTTATAGGTGACAATGTGTTAGGCAGCCACCTCTAGCATGATGTATTCAACTCATACCCCTGCTGGCCGCACTAAGTCACAGATGGACAACTCTGACCCAAAATTGTACGCTAGGTTTCAGATGTGGATTGAACAGTACACCTCTCAGATCACTATATTTTTTGTATTTTGGTGTTACACATTGAAAAAGTAGTCCATACCATGTTAGGTGCTAGATGTTATACAGACATCCACCAATCTGTACCTCAAAGAACTTCCAGACTAAGGGCTCAGCTACACAGATGCAGAAAGAAACTAATAAAAGGAAAGAAGCTTCCCTGGAGTGACACCAAAAGTCTACAGAAGTGGTGGGAAGAGTATGTGGGGGTCCCACTCCCAATCTGGCACTTATTTGCTTTCTGAGAATTTCTTGGTCTGTGAGTCATTTTTTTAGCCTTAAAAAATCTTCTCAAGTAAACAACAGGACTGAAAAAAAAAAGTGTGCTGCTATACATACATGCAAACAAACAGAAGGCCAATAAAAGCCATCATTAGCTATTCAGAGTGAACTCCAACTTTCCCTCGAGTGTTGCTGTTGTGGCAACACAGCATAGGATGACTAGTTTGTATTTTGTTTGTTAGTTTGTTTGAATCTCCCCAAAATGATATATAATCTTTTTATTAAATAAAGGCTGCTCTAGATTTGTTGGCTTATATGAAGCACCTGCAAACATTTCCAGAACCGAGCAAACCCCAGTCCAGTTACAAGGCAAGGAGAGGAGAATGGTGGGGACCCCCATGAGATACGAGATCACAGCAATCAGCAGATCTCACAAACAAAACTGGAGCCTGGCAGTGATCATTGCCTCAGTCGCACACTGTTCCTGAGCCAGCCAAAATGTTGCTTCAGCTTTGTAGCAGGGAGAAACGATCCCAACAAAATCCAGCTGACCAGTGAGCCTCCGACTGAACAGCTGGGCCGTAAGTCAGCAGTCAATGAATATGCCCCAGGTCAAAACGAGTCAACGACTAAATCACGGGCAAGCCAGCGGAAGGACATGCAGAAGTTTCTGCTGCCTAAATGTGATTTCAGGCTGGGTGTAGCCGGCCAGGACTGGGGTGCCCCAGGTTAACCACTGCTCCCTGCTCAGCCGGGGTCAGGCAGCTCATTAACAACCACCTCCACACCGAGCAAAGCATCCCTGCAAAGTGCTCTTGCTCTTTCTTACGACCTTGCCAGCAGCTTTGTAAGTTGTCATTTTGCCTCCCCAGAAGACTGAATCAATCACTCGGCATATGCTGCTGTCCCGGGTGCAATTAATCAGCTCAGCCTTTGACGTGACCCCTTGCAGCCTGGGAGCGTGGAGGGGAGATGTGCCAGAAGGGTCAGAGGGCTCATTTCACAGCCTCGGGAGGCAGCTGAGCACGGATAAGATACCTTTCATGAAAGCTGGCTCGCTCATTAGCATCTGGGGATCTCATTAAAGTTTTATGAGTTCTTTTTTTAAAGCTTTGGCTCCTCATAGTTTAAGGTCACTATAGCACTGCTCTACGGTAATTATGGTAATCGGAAGTGTTTTCTTCCTGCTACACTAATTAGCACGTGGAGAAATTTAAGATACCGAAGTACATTGCAACAGAACCATCCAGATGGTGCATGTTTTTTTGTTTTAACTACATATTTTGCTACCAGCCCACAACTTGTAGGCATGCTCTGTTTCTTTTCCAAAAGTTTCTCCAGAGATGCTTGTTATCTTCCAGCTCTTCTGCACTAAATGAGAAAAGGACTAAAATGAACCAATCTATGAAAATCTGAAGGATTTATGAGAAACCTTCACACTCATGAACCTACAATATCCCTTCTGCATAGATAAATACCATTTTCTGGGTGGGAACTTAGAGGACCATAATCTCCAAAGTGTTTGTTTCTCTCTGTGGATTAAGAGGAAAGCCCGTGGTGACTGCAGAAGCAGGTAGCTACACTGCAGACACGGTGAGGCTGACCAAAGAGCAGGTCATAAGCCAAGGTCATAAGCACTGCTGGCAACTAAAGTTATGCAGTATATACCTCGGGTTCAGCACTGTGCTATTTCAGCCAACTCCAGGAAAGCTGTCTTAACACTGTAAGGAAATCCTTGTGCAAGCCTAAGGGCATCCGGGAAAACAGCACTGTTTGCCTCGGTGCCAACCAAATGGAGATCCATTCCCCAAACAGCAAGCTTCAAGAATTCCTTATTCATCTATAAACGGGTAATGATAAGAAAACCATCCAAGGCATCACCCTGCTGTTCAGTGGCAACAAGTTTATAGTGGAGAAGGGGCTAGGAGGGACCTACTTCCAGCCCCTCCAGACCTGCTGGGGAAGGAGAAGAGCTTCTGGAGTTCCTCCAGGAGTTGAATTTCTGTTCAGGCGTGGGGCAGTAAGAGGCTGTCCAAAGACGTCTTTCTCATGCTTGCTACCCTCAGGATACTGCAGGTGCTGAAGAGGGTTAGCTTCTCCTTGCTCTGAGGACAAGCCGTGGCATCGCTGCTGCTGAGAGTCCCTCAAGCTTTTCCTGACTCTGGGAAGACTTCTCCAGTGGACACTGCCTGTTTGATGTGTTCATCCTTGTGACCATCATCTGAAGTTGGACCTCAACATCTGCCTGTCCATGCAGTCACTCTGCAAAAAGCAGCAGCACCCTTTTTTTCTTTTTTTCCTCTGGTCCTTAAGCCATACTGACCTTTATGCCCTGGACGCACATCCTCCCATCTCACAGTGTACCAAAACGCTTGGTCCCATCTCTGTCCCTTCTCCTCACCACCCAACAGAGTGCTGCCAGGTTTGCCAGGTGGCTGTCCAGAATGGCACATCTTTGTTTTGTTCCTTCCTGCTGCTGTGAGCTTTGAAAACCTCTCTTCTGTGGTCTGGTGGCCAGCACTGCCCATGTGTGCCCCACTGGAGTGGTTGATGCTGATGCTCAGTGACCCTCCGTGCCAGTTGCAGGGGGTTTTACTGCTATCTCTTGGGGGCTGGAGCTCGGTGTGGAAGTAAAAGATGGCAGAGAAGGCTAGGAAGCCGTGCACCTAAAATGGAATTTGCCATCTGATACAAATCTCCAGAGTGATTCCTCGGAACCAAACCCAGTCCCCAAACAGATGTCCTTACACCCAAGGGACTGCAGAGCAGCACCGCTGACTCCCAGGGGCAATGGTCAGGAGGATGCGATGTATCCTCTCCCCTGCAAGCTGGGATTGGGGATTTATTGCAAAGGGGGAGGGTGAGAAGAATTAAATAGTTTCAGAAAGAAGCAGTTAGTCCAGATCCAAAGACAGCTTACACTTGTTCTCACACGCCAGTTGGCATGAGCATTATCTGCAACACTCAGCACTGCAAACATTTTCCTGGAAGAGCTCTTATGAATTCTGATTCAAGCACTTAAGTGTTCATGAATGTTCATTTCCATAATAATTCACCAAAACACAGACACCTCCTTAGCTTTCTGCACAATATGCTGTAAATCTAAAGTAACTCAATCGCTTTTCTTCGTGCACACAGGCGTACACACACACACGTGCAATCGGATGCACGCGTACATTGCATATGCTTGTACAGAAACACATGTGGAGGTTGTCACCCATCCTATCCACAGCCATTTTCCTGGCAGTGAACTTCTCCTGCTGATCCAAAAGGCACATCTGAATCACCCTAGATCTGCACTGTGAACGTTATTTTGTTGAGGGGACACGGGGCTCTGAAAGGCCTCACAGTATAAAGGAGATGGGTTTGCCTAATGCAGAGGTGACTTTATTCATCTTTGCACCCTTGCCAGGAGAAAGCAATGGTAGAAGCTTTTTTTGAAGGTGGGATCATAAGCATGTTCCCAAGACCCCTGAGGTGCACCTGAAAGAAATGAGCAGCTAAACCTTGCTCATAGTGTTAGTGGCATGACTGACAGCAGTACTGCTAGGATGGCAGGGTAATGCAGGTTTCAGGGGACCTCAGGATGTCTTCAGTTCAAATCTCTGCTCACAACAGGCTCAGCTATGACTGCAGACCGGATTGCTAAGGGATTTATCCAGCTGGATGTTGAAAATCTCCAGATGTGGAGACTGAACGCCCTCACTGGGCAACCTGTCCTGTTGCTTGGCTGTCCTCCTGGGGACAATCTTTGTGCTTATATCTGATCTGATCCCTTCTTGTTCCAGCTTCTTGTCCTCCTGCCCCACAACACTGTGAAAGACCAGGGTCTGTCATCTCAGTAACCTCCTTGTAGGTATCGGCAGTCTGCTGTGAGAGCCCCTCAGGGCTTCCTCCTCCTGAGGATGAAATAGCCCACCTCCTCTAACATTTCTGTACATGGCTTGTTCCAGACCTCAGCATCTTGGCTGACCTTTCTCTATTTTTTCAGCATCTTCTTGTACTGGATGGGGTGGGGGGAAGACCGGGCACAGTATCTAGATGCAACCAAACAAGTGCAAAATATTGGGGACCGATCACTTACTTCCCTGCAGACAGCTGCTGTTAGCTGCCTTTCTGCCAGGGCACGTGCCTGGCCTGCTTTCCTCCTTGTCCACAAAGATCCCTGGGTGCTTTTCCAGCCTGCTGGTCCTCACCTTCAGGTGAGCCAAGGAGCCAAGGGATTTCCCTTTGCTGTCCAGGCTATCTGTGAGTGCTCCCAGTTGCTCTGCTCCCAGGTATCCTGACTAATCAGCAAATCATTGTCACTTTCACAAGGCAGCATGAAACTCCTTCACAGCCCTTTAGACTGCACAGTACAGCTGAGACAAGAATATCGGCATTGCTACCCATAAAGAGAACTGGGGACTTGTACTTCCCTGCTTTAATAGGTGAGAACTTGCAGAGTCAGAAAAGGTTATTTTTATCTTCTAATTGTTGGCACAAATAAAATAAAGACTGCCGTATTTTTCTTTTTGAACCGTGCCTAGCAGTAGAGAAAGCAGAGAGACCCTTGTAGTCCTGTTTCTTTAGGTGGTGCAAATCTTAATGGCTTCAGCACACTTTGCATCACTAAGTGCTGGAAGAGAAAGGCAGCATGGACTCTCCTTGGCTAACTGGGTCTCCTTACACTCTGTAACTAATAAAGACTGATCTGCAGGATCCTGGATCGGCTGATTTGACCCTGTCCACTTCTTTCACAGCTACCATGGGCTATGCTGAATCATATTTGTGGTGTTGAGTGAGATCTTATTGCAGCTAATAAAAGCAAATGAAGGATACAGACAGACAGGTGAACTGAAGGCAGCAATGAAATGATATTGATCAGTTGATAGGCTGGGGGAAAGAGAGCCAGGCTTCAAAGTGCTATATCCATGGAGACTACTTTCCACTCCCTGTTTCTATGGCAGCTTTCATCAGGAGATCTCGATTGCCCTATGGTCTGCCTAGTTCTTGATGTGGAGGAAAGAAAGACAAAGATAGGAATTGCCTTTATATCGGGAACCAAAGGGAATATGGAGCATGAAAATGTGGGCCTGACATCAGGTCAGTTAATATCAGCAAGAGTCACTCCAGAGACTTGAAACTTGTCTCCAGAGAAGACTGAAGGTGACCCCCTTGAAAACATAGAGCCCACAGATCGAGCCCCTCAGGCTGTGGCTCTGGCAGAACCAGAACATGAGCTCCAGGACACACAGACTCCATTCCTCATTGCCTACCAGAGGGGCTGGTGCCCACCAAATGCTCAGGCAGACTACAGACCATTCATAGGCTGTCCACCGGGCAGCCATGAGGCAGGCAGAAGTGCTTGAGCTCACTGAATAACGTGAGGAGCTTTGGATCAAGTCTCAGATAGGAAACCCCCAGCCAGGATGAGCTTTGTCAAGTGACATAGCAGGAGGCCACGCACTGCCATCGTGATGCATGCGATGTTTAAAAGCACTGACAGCTGTCTCGCATCAGACACTTCCATTTCCCAGCTACCATGAAGTTAGTTTGCATCGCTTTGCAGAAATCAGGGCATTGACAGCGATAAGTGACACGGACAGGCACACTTCCAGTCCTACGTGTCTCTGCTGCACTGTGATCTATCACGATAGTTGGCACACCACACAGAGAGCTACGTGAAGACTCGTCCCTGATCCTCCTCTCCGGCAGAGATGGTAGGCCTGCGAGACAGAACCTCAAATCTCCCTCCTCTCTCAGTCATCTCATTGAGGAACATGAATCCAGATGAGATTTAGGATGGGGAATAGTGATGCAATTCTAACTTGTTAATTTAAATTTGCTATGAATTGCCAATCAGCTCAAAGTTAAATGTGATGGAGCTGTTATGACAAGATGCCTCCAAAAGGCTTGAGTTAACATCAGTGCCTCCCAAGAGGTTTTCCAGACTTGTGTAGTCCTGAAAACCACAGAGACCAATTTAAACAGTACGAGGATCTGGGGATTCAGATCCAGATTGCTCTCAAGAGTCCTCTAATACTTGTGAAGAAAACTCAGAACAAGCATGCAAAAGTGGAAAATACAAATCACTCCAGCACTGGTGAGATATAAATGTTGGGGAATATACTACACAACTTGCTTTTTTCCTTCTGCTATGGCAAAGAAGCAGAGTGAGGGGGAGTACAGGGGGACATGGGTGTAGAGTAACACCATGTGCTGGGAAAGGGGACAACAGTTCATCGTATAAATGTCCTCAGATGTTATCCTGAAGTTGTTCTTCCTGGCTTATTATCATACAGGATTTCTTTCTTTGGTCGTAGATGTAAGAACACTCTCAAGTCTACTGGTAGTCAGGGTTCCTCTTCCTTTCCAGAATAAAGAAAATGATGCTTGGTTTTATTGAAACCAACCCAGAGTAGTGTTTATTATTGAAAATATACAGTATTTTTGAACATCACATAAAAAGCCTAGTAGATACAACTGCTCTAGTTCAAAATGCTGAATAGATAATCTTTGTGCAGCATATAGCACTATCTTCATGACACAAACATTCTCTTCTCATTATTGATTTTTTTTTTTTTACAGTGCTTCCCTTTTATATTTTTTAAACCTAGAAAACATGTTCTGTTGTCCTTCCCCACCCCAATGCTCTTAGCTGAAACCAAACAAAGACTTTTCAAGGGCTACTTACATTGTGTCAAAAGCATGGGGGTGAGAGGATTAAGGATACTTTATAGAGCTATCTAGAGACCTTGCTGTCCTTTCAAAACTCTGTGTATGAACAGGGCATGGTTCTCGCAAGGCAAACTGCCCTGTGTTAAACTGTCCAGTGACGCCCTGGCCAACTACCAGTCTATCAAAGGGTGAAATGGGGAAGGTAGATAAATTCAGATTCTTCACACCACTTCTCAGATGCTCTTTTTCTTGCTGCCACATGTTCTCAAATGACAGTTCTGTGGAGAAGAATTTTTTTTACAAAGGACCAAGAAAGAGACGGGCTATCTACACACCAAACTGTTGAAATCAGTGGGAACCAATATACAGGGTGAGATGGGCAGCATGTTGAAAATAGTCTTTGTTCACCACAATACAGAAGGGAAAAAAGTAAAGAGAAAAAATTGATTGTTCCTGCCACTGTGCTGTTTTAGGCTTCATGTTGTGAACTTCCACAAGGTGCAGTCAGTTGAACCTCTTTCTTCTTTGAATCTACTTTCCCACCACCGACTCCAAGAGGCTTTTGCCTGGTTGTCTTAAAGCAGCATTATGAACGTGGGAGATGAGAGTCCACAAAAATGTGATGGGCACCTCATTGCGAAAAAGCGCAGTGCAGAATAAAGGAAGAAAGTCTGAAGAAAAGGGTTTGGGGAGAGTGAAGAAAGAAGAACCCTGAAGGCCACCAGGTGGTGCATATATGTGCAGGGCGTATCACACAGCTGCGGTCTGTTTGATGCTATGGAAGCTGATTCGTGTTGGAGATGTGGGGATAGACATGGCACGTGCCACACGTACTCGGAGCGAGTGATGGTCTTGCCAGCGGTGCCATCTTTTCCTGGCAGCAGAGCGGACCTGGTAAGAGAAAAAGGAAAGGACATGACCACTTAGAATATGCAGGTGTCCTCAGTAAAGGGACACTAGGTAGCACTGAGAAAAATTATGATAGCTGGTAAGCAATTGAAATACAGGGCTTGATTCAGCTTCCTACATTTGTGCATCTAGTTCACTTGATATTTTCTGCACTCTGGGAAAAGACGTGTTTCACACATCTCCTGTCTTATATCTGATGTCTTAAATACCCCAGAGCATTTCAAATGACAGGTGATAGGGATCCTAGCTGAAAACATAATTGGAGCGAAGGTTAGAGATGCTCCTAACATCGACTGCAACCACTTCCTGACAAATCACCAGAAGACAAAACTCAAAGTCAGAACCTGAAATGAAGTATTTACACCAGTTTCTGCTTATTTCTTTGATCTCCGCTTACTGTAGAGACTTAAGAGCAATTCAGACCCCTAACCTAGGCAGCTAGGTAAGTCTTCAAATTTAGGTGAGATGAATCTGGGCCCAGCTTCTTGGATGGGTAATCACAGACATGACATTTGGAAAGGATGCTAATGTTCTGCTGTCCACCTGAAATTCAGTCAACTTTGAAGACAGAATATTTTTGTATCAATCCAACCTCTATATCAAGCCAGGGCCTCCTTTCCCAAAGACACATTTGTTGAGAAGATGGGGTTATAAATAATATAATGTAGACATTAAACCTCATCTGCTGACCCACAGCTCTCTTCCTGACCAAGTTAGTATGGTCAAAATGTATAATGCATCTCCTCCTAAAACAGATGTCCAAAATAGATCATATACTAAGATAAATGAAAAATGCTTGTTTCTTTTCATTAGTTATAAAGTGAGTCTAGACAACCAGCTCTGTTTAGATGTTTGGATTATAAATTTAGCTAAATTTAGACAGTATTGATATATTACCCTGAATGTTTTCCAATCTTTAAAGTACTTATCTTCATTGTATCCCTCAAAATTTAAGGAGTGCTCTTATCCCCTTTTTACCACTGTCAGGCTAAAGCTTGGGTATTAATAGCAGCGATGTTGCCATAGAGTAGACCTCAACATGGCTCAACTACCATGGCAACCATACGAGGCCTGGCATGGACTTGCATAGCCTTGCAAACCCTTGCTGACAGAGCTTCTCAGCTCTGAGCACCTGGATGAGGTAGATCAAAGCCATGCTGGGTGTACCTATAATCATTATTGGGTCTACAGGGAGGATAGTATTGAAACAAATTGTCCAAAGCTGTACAGCCACTGCTTTTCTCCATTTCTTCTAAAGCTTATACTCTGTCTTCAGGTGCAGTGTGAAGTCTACTCAAAACACGAGGAACGCAACACTCGCCAGCCCCACCTCAGACCAGCTCCAACATGCTGTCTATAGTGTATGCTTGAATGAGTTGATGAGCTCAAGCAGAAGTAGTATTTCCAACCCAAACCCCACACTGTCAGCACGAGGTGTCTTAGATGAACAGGAATGACGGTTAAAACATACAGTGGTCTATTAGCACGGCATGGGAAGGGGGGATCTGCACTCCATGTCTCAGATGATTGCCATCCTCCCGTTTCTTGGTGGGCCTTCAGACTTAGACCCATACCATGCAGCGCTGCTTAGAAACTCTGAGCCCTATCATCACCGGAGTTGCCAATGAAGCACACCCCATTTTAAGTTTGCAAGGAACAACTTGGAAAACAGTTTTGCAATTGCCATCTTTGGTGCCTTGGCAGGGGAATCTTGAAGTTAGAAACGTGGCTTTTCTACCAGAGTCCTTCTGGAAGGTGCAGACTGGGCAAAACAGACCTAAAGATCTCTTTCTTTGGTTACTTTCTTGGTTCTGTGTGGTCTGTGTTGCTTGCTCTAACACTTCAGACAATTGTGTTGCAGGTGTTTATAGCAAGGTGAGGAGAGAGCCACAGCAGGTTGCGTTCTTTTGATTCTGAATTGATGATGTAATTAAATATAAACTAACGTGGTTCACAGTTAATAGGGGTGGGACAGACCCTAGAAAAATAAAGTCTATAAGGGAACCACTTGCATGGAGAAGGGAAAGAGTGAACACCAAAGAGAAAGAAGGATTTAAGTTGAAAAACAGCACTGCCAGGAGGAGCACTATCATCACAAAGGAATTTGAGCTCAGAATGAGAACAATGTGGCTAAACACTTCAGAGGATTTCTGGAAGACCCTCTCATTATGAAGTAGTAGGTACAAACACCCCCACTAGTTTTAAAGTGGGGGTTGGTCAGCCTACAGAGTTAAATGAGATCTTTATATGAGACAGCCAGAGGCAGGATGGGCTGACTCAGCTCTATGCTACTAAAGTAGAAGCCACCTGTACTGCTCACTTTAACTTGTCTCGTCCAACAGACCTCACTGGCTCACTGAACATGTAGTTAAAATATGAGGAACAGTGGAAGGAATACGCATCATGGTGCTGTGCTTCCCTGGCTGTCACTAGTTGCAAACCTATCATGGTTCTACCTGGAGTGGCAAAGGGATACTTACCTCTGCTTCAGGATTTAAGGGAGCGTATAACATACACCCAAGAGCAAATGCAGGTGTCTTGTACATGCAAGGTTGGATGCATATCATCTGAAGGCATTGGTACTTAGTCTTGGCCAATTATTTATGCTTTCAGTGTAGTTACTGGAGAAAGAGATGTTCCCCCAAAGGAGGTGGTTTAGATATGTGGAATTAAATTAAGTACAACTTGCTCCATTGAGTGCAAAACTAGCTTCACTAAATGTTGGGCACCTAAGCCAGATGTAATAAGATGTAAAGTGTCAGAGGATAACAAGTATCTTGAAATTGTTCCATGAAGAACATGGGACCTGCTCTGCAGAGGGACATTGCCTCTTGAATGCTCATTTCTCCCCGTATGTCACCAAATATTGAGATTTTGTTAATAAAGTTTTTTCCCCATTCTGCTGGAGTGGAATTTGCCCTTGCACAGAGAGCCCACGACCCACTTAAGTCCTTCATAGAGGTGATTTTTTTTCATCTCTGATGCAAAAATAAAGTTTCTGAGCAACTTGTGTGAACAGATACTTACTCAGACAGAGAAGCCAGATTAGATTTATCATTTGAGCTTCAAACCAATCAAGTCAAAAAGAGACACCTGGAGATAAAGACGTGAGTCTAAACAAGCAGTTGTCTGAATGGCTTTTATGACATGGTTTGCTTACCAGCTTTGTGTAAAAAGTAGTAACGAAAGTGCTGTCATCTTGTACAGCTGGAGCCATTCCTAATGGTCTAGGCACATGAAAATAGACTCTGCACTTACAAGGATGAGTGCAAAGCATTTTTTTTTTTTTAATGAGAAAATAATTCACTGCAATTAGGATGTGACCAAAGCACAAGCAGGAAAGGTTAAGCTCAAATTTATCTCTTACAACTGAACTCAGAGACAAAATGCTGGCTTAACTTCAGGTCAGAAAAGAAAAAAAGAAAAATGGCTGTGACTGCTAAAATAATATGTTAAAAAAAAAAAAAGCTATTACACAGGGGATGAAGAAGAACAGAAAAAGCAAAATAGCAACTTCAAACCAGTTGTTAATCATCAGAGCAACTACGCCTGTTTGTTAAGCATTTGTAGAGGCAGTACCATGTCTTAGAGTCAGCATTAGCACCTCTATGACCTGAAATTAATAGCATTTGCCAGTAATAACTCAAAGAAGCATACACACTATCATCAGCAGTTAAAGCTTATCAAGCAGCCTTGTAAATACAAATTACAAGCTTCATCCCTGTGTAACTTCAGTTGCTTGACATGACGTGAAGTTTCTCCATGCTGCCGAACATACAGCTCGGTTCTCTGCAGTGACCCTTGGTCTATCTTTTTCATTCACATAGTTACTCCCCCAAAGTTACCCTTTTCCTCTCTTTGCATTTTGCCTCCTGTGCAAATCACAGTTCCTGAATGTGTGATCAAATTAGATTTAATCATAATCACAGTTCCCGAATGTGTGGTCAAATCAGATTTACCAACATATTTGTGCCTACAGACTGTGGGCACTGTTCTCAGCAGTCAAGAGGAAGAATTCAGCTGGTGGGACAGACAGATCTCAGTGGGTGAGAGTTTGTCTTTCCCAACTGGATCACCTAACTGAGGAGTTCTCAACCTTTGGCATCACATCTGGAAATCACAAAAATTCACATCTGATCTGAAAAATTACTGAAAAACCTCCCATCAGAAGAACAACAAAAAGAATGGAAGGGATGGAGAGAAGGATGAAAAGACGCAAAGAGGGTTTGCTTTTGATAAAATGGACATTAACTTCATATTGCTATTATTTGTGCTATACACTAGCTGCTGGCTAATTTCTTGCAGAAAAAGAATGAAAAGATGCAAAGAGGTTTTGCTTTTGACAAAATGGACAGCAACTTCATATTGCTATTATTTGTGCTATACACTAGCTGCTGGCTAATTTCTTGCAGCCATCAATTAGAAATGAGCTGAGGAAGGAGCCTCCAGTGACATTAAAATAAATTTTTGGAAGAAATGTCATGTCTTATTAGCAGACAGAAAGATAGCTTGAACCATTTACACAGTGCTTAGAACAAAAAGGTCCATTCACTTGGGGCTCCTTGACGCAATACTGAAATATAATAGTAGTCACATAGGTAAAAAGGAAGGCTCTGATAATAAGAATAGGATTAAAGGAGCCGTCATGGCAATGGAAGCTGAAAGGAAGACTTCTGGGACCCCTCCATACTCTGTCCCCAGAGGATATACCACACACGCAAACATTAAAAAATAAGGGGTAGAGGGACAACAGGGACTCTGATTACTGAAGAGTCACGGTGCTCAGCAGTCTGTGACTATATAACCTTAACAATTATATAACCTTAATGACAATATAACCTTAATTATGTTCTTGTCTTGTTCATATGTACCTTTTTACTCCCAGAAAACCTGATCTATAAGCAAATGGAATAAAAGTAGTTCATAAAGTTTTCAATGGGCCCAGTCTGTTTTCAAACAGACCAGGTTTTGCTCTGCGAAAATGGGTTTCAGTGATGAATTCATCAAGTTCCACGTGTACTTAGGCATCTTTGTGCCATGCTTCAGATCCTGGTGCTGCAGTTGGAGGTCACTGGAGAATCACCCTGGACTTTAAACATCTTTGGTTGCAAATGGTGGCACAAATTGTGGAAAAGTTGATGAAGATTTATTCAATTTTATTGTAAGTTATGGATGGGGAAGAGGGACTTTCAAACAATACCCAGACCAGCAAGAGAGAACTGGCTATGCAGACTTTAAATTTCAGGGCACCAATCTGTCTCATTGGGTCTGAGCCTGTGGTGGAATTTGCTTCCAGGAAGCTTCTGAAGCCCTGGCCTCTGCCTGTATCCAGCAGAGACACAGCCAGGAATGGCCAAAAGATGCTGGCAACAGTTCATCCAAAAGAGACAACTGAAATAGGTCAGATGAATTCTACTCTCATTTGGGTGAATCACAGCCTATAAAGGGAGTTGAGAGTGATCAGCTTACCTGCAAATGTGTATGTATTAGATGACCAATGTTAGGGGAATAAATTCCACCTGTTATGTATAAGAATTTAAAGTAAGGCGATGCTTTACGCAATACCTTGAAAGTTTTCCAGAGGGGTAAAGTGTTCCTCAAGGGAGAAGGGTGTTTAATCTAAAAGGCATTAACAGTAAATGCTGTGGAAAAGCCTATGGGCCAAGCCCAGATCCTTGTAAAGATTAAGTAAGTGTAATCCTGAATGGAAGCAAAGAAACAGAATGCCCTAAGGGCAGACCCTGCTGGAATGCCAGACTTGATCTGCTGATGAGGAACACTAATGCTCTCACAGAGACAGGAGTGAGTTTTTTTTATTGTGTTAAATAACCAAACAACTATACCTATGTCACACCGTACCCTATTGGTATGGCTTTTCAAGATTCCCAGTAGAGCCAAACCTGGACCAGAGATGGCCACCTTACCATCAGACAAAGAAAGGAGCCAAATGTCTCTATAAAGGTGCCATCACCAGTATTTAATCCTAGTAGGGTAGGGAGTGGATGTAGTCCAAAAAAAAATTAATAAATCTGCAAAGCTCGAAGGAAACATGGTAATAAATCCTGTAATCTTCTAACAATGAAGCTCAGGTGGACCTTTTCATCACATTGCTATTTTATGTACCACTATTAAGTTTCTTTTTCTCCCTCCAAATTACCTGGCTTAACTGGTTTGCAACTCTCTCTTTTTTTTTTTTTTCTTTTTTCTTTTTCTATCTTTTTTTCCTCCAAGAGTCTTTGGCAGCATTTCGATACATCGCAGTAACAGGCTGATAGTTCTGCAGCACCTGCCAGACTGGGACACTGAAGCCTAATTTCTAAGATTACAGCAGTGCAATTTTGTTAATGTATATAACTGTTTGAGAAGCTATCACAGTTCTGACTAGTACAGATTTGTTGCACATTTTGTGCAGGAGACAAATGCTGCTCCCTTTTTCTGGGCCACAAAGGGACTGGTAAAAAGCAGAACCATCCACCTGACGGGGAGGCCATAAGTGCAATCAGCCCAAGCCAAGCCTTTGTGCTTTTGTTGTGGAGTGCTCTGGAGTCACTGCCACAACAGCAGCACTGTAGTGAAAAGGAAAATGGGGTGTGGAAGGACACCCAGGCTCATTCTTATCCTTCAGTATACCTAGACATTCTCTTTCTTATAGGATGCTAGTCTGAAGAGACCTACTGGAGTCATGGGTGATTTTCTGTGAAGGTGACTTTCTAGCAGAACACACCTAGGTGAGGAGATGGGTAGTGGGAGGAGATTGCAGTCCTGTAATGAACCATGGCCTGGTGGTCCCAACAGAAAGGTTTGACTTTGTATTGACCAGTCATTCTCAGAGGCATTTAACAATAGTACTCACATCCATGTTGTTGGGTCCCTTTGCTCAGAAAACAATCATTGTGGTAGATGGAATTAAACCTTAGCCCTCTAGTCCACCCCCATATTCATATTTATTCAGTGATTTGGAGGAACGCTTAATGCGTGTCCTTTGGGTTCGGGATGATTAATGTGAAGTCTGCTTAGATTGATGGGCAGGTGGATGACTAACCATTTAGGTCATGATTCATAGCTGGCTGTTATAATGAATAGCCTCCCAAGATGATCAGATCAAAGTAAGCCACTTCGAGCTTAATAGATTTTGAGAGACAGATGGTGCCTGGGTAAAGGGTCAATATAAAAAAAATTAAACAGATTTATCCTTGTCTTGCACCTAGTTGCGAGAATAATTTACAGTGCCATCTAACAAAGCAACTTGTTCTGTTGTTCTCTGGTTGTGGTTTCCCTCAAAGTCAGATAATTGCTATCTATCTTAAATGTTATTTCATAGCTGATTGTTGATATTGACCAGATAATACTAGAATTTGCTTGAGATGAGAATTCATTCTTTGCAAGAGAATTTCAGACACAACCCTTGCTAGTTATGTATCCCCCCAGGCATGGGTGGAGATGAAGGACAACCACCTTATTATGGATATAAGACTCATGAATTATAGAATAATTAAGTTTAGAATGGACCTCAGAAGGTTTCTGGTCCAACACTTCAGAATTATCCAGCCATTTTGAGTACATCCAAAGTTAGACATCTCAAAACACCTCTCAGCCCTTCTTCTACTGCTGATATACCCTCAGTATGATTTTCTTTTTCCATTGTGTTTGATCAGGATTTCCCTTATTTCCTTCATCTTGCTTGCTAGAGGTGACTTCTCTCTTTTCCCATTCATCAAGCAGTATCACTTTATAAATTTGGGTCACTCTAACACATCATCACCTTCATTCACAAGCACTCTGTTACTGTACAGCTATGTTATTATCTCCTATTAGGATTGCTAAGTCTCCCAAGGATCACAGGACTCTCTCAGGGGTCAACACTGATGGCTATTGGAAATGACATAAAGCACCTAAGAACAAGAAGAGGTGTTCTCTGGGGGCAGGGATCCTTTCCCCCTTTATCCTCTTGTTTCCATCATGCCTTTGCTGAGGTAACAGGACTGGAGCCAGGCCTACCAGTGAAGTTCTCATTCCTCTGAAGGGTCACCAGTGGCTGACCAGAAATATTTTATTTCCTTTTCTGGAGTATGCAGCATCAAAGACCTGACCTCCTCCCCTCCAGACTCCAACCAACAGTAGATATAAGACCACAGCTAAGACAACCATACAGGAAGATACACTTTGAATACGAAACGCAATAAGTGCACTTTTTCCCTATCTTCATTGATCAGTTGTTAGGCTTAATAACAGTGAGTCTCTTTTGGTAATGAAATTATAATGAATATTTATCCTAGATTTCATATCACACAAATAAAGGAATTTCAAGAATATTCTACATATGCCTAAGGACTATAACCTTCACTGAGCCTTTATTAAGTTTCAGATCTGGCAGTGACCTTGATAGATAATGTTTTCTTCCAACATTCATTTCTCAAGATCATTGTCAGAAAAATCATGTACCATGTGAGATGAATCCCACACCAAGAAACCTTTTGAAAGACAAGCATTTTAATTAAACACATACTATCAAGTGCAGTTACTGGATGGAATTCATCGGCTTGCACTACAGAGGCTGAAGAGATGATTTAGCTTTTTTTATAAATCTATTCTGTCATCCATACTTACATAAAGATGAAATACCATGAAAGCATATCACTGCTTATAGATTATTATGTTGTTACAATCAAACTGATCTAGGTAGAATAATTTTCATCAACTCAAATATCTTAAAGATTTTTTAGTGGTCTCTAGTGAAAAATAAAACTATTTACTCAGAGCACGGTGAGGCCCTGGCCCAGGCTGCCCAGAGGAGCTGTGGGTGCCCCATCCCTGGCAGTGCCCAAGGCCAGGCTGGATGGGGCTGGGGACAGCGCTGGTGGGAGGGTTCCCTGCCCATGGCAGGGGGTGGCACTGGATGATCTTTAAGGGTCCCTTCTAGCCCAAACAATTCTATGATTCCAGGAAAAAATGTCCAATAGGAGTTCTGTGAAAGTATATACTGTTTAGCACAGTTCCATGCCAACATCTATTCTTGTTTCAAGAGAACTCCATCTTAAACTTTTCATTTTTTAACTCCCATGTTATGTGAAATTAAATTCAATCTTGTGATTTGTGAATCGATGGAGAAATTTTTGAAGAGCATTTTGATTTTTGCAGTCACTAAACACCCCCCCCAACCAACATTCATACTTTTAAAGTGTTATGTAACAAAAATGCATGCATCTTTTTTCATTCTCATTTTTCATAACATCTGGGATTCTCAAAACAGCTTGATCTCAAGTTTCTTGGAAGTGCAGAGATGCTTCATATTAAATGAAATTTGCATATTTTTGCCCTCTAGGTTTAGTAGATGTTCTATGCATCCAACAAGGACAACTTTTTTCCATAAGGTCTCTAGAGCTGCTTAATATGAGTCAAGTGCCAGTGGCCTCTCATGCCCATCCATGGCACACGCAGTTTTTTCACAACGGCTTCAGAACTTTTCAGAAGCAAAAAAAACCACCCTAAGACTGTCAATTCTGTATCTAAACTGCTTCTTCTCCCTTGGTTCACTGGAATAGCTTGTGTATAATGTATCAGCTTGGAAAGATTTTTATTCAATATCTGAAGAGTCATATCTCCGGAAAGGGAGCTTGAATGATACACACTCTCTCAACACCTGGCCCATCAGCTTAATTCTCACTGCAGCCAACAAAGCTCCTGCTATATCTGTCTGAAATTTGTTGTGGAATTGAGGGAAATTTAATTCCTCTGATCTGGTGCAAAATTGCTCATAGGAAGAGAAGCAACAAATTTCTGCTCTAAGTCATAAGTCCACGTTTGTTTAAATAAAGGGAGGCTACAAGATGTTACACAGCAAAAACTCTTTTCTGCTTCTTTTGCCAAACTTAACAGGTAGAAAATTGACAAAAAACAGAAACTTTGATAACTGTCATCTGTGATCCATACTGTGTGAGCTCTACAGCCAACAGTCATTGGCTCTACTACAGACAGTCACTAGGAGTGTACAAGAACCTAGTGGCATTTGTAACAAATATGAAATGGTGGAGATGCAGCTGAGATCACAGCATTATTTAAACTTTAAATTAATTAATTTTCTATTTTTTTTTGTCATAATTAAGAGCAGGCCTGGCACTGTGTGGGCTAAATAACCTCCTAAAGACTATTGCATGCATTTAAAGCACCCAAGTCTGTCATAGCTGGAGAACCTGATGTATTTATAAACTTCTGAGACAGCAAATCATCAGCTCATCTATCACACAGACAGGAATACCAGGCTGACTAAAGAGATGATAATTCATCAAGGCTTCAGTGATATTTATAAAGATTTCAGGCTGTTCTGTGAAGAGGAAATTTATGGAAGTTCTGCAATAACTATTCCATATGAACATTTATGCAGATTCACTTCTCAAAAAAAAAGTCTGTTACACTACAACCTTATTGGATGATGCAATTAACTATTAAATGAGCTAAATCTGCTGTGGATTTGACTTACAATGCTAGGAGAATGTCAGGAGAATGCAAATAATATTTTGGTACTTCTTTTCCAATGCGATGCTGTTCACATGGACTAAGAAATACAAGCTTTTTCATAGTACATATTTGAGGAACACAATATACTGCACATCTAACTGAGCAATAAATGAATATAGCTTTCACTGCTTAGATATGGAATTTAATGATAAAGAAAAATACTTTTGCTATGCTAACAACCAAGGCCCTCATATATGCCTTCATCTGGCAATGTAGCCAGTACAGGTCTTTCACTTCACAAGGAGGCAAGGCACAGCATTATTGAAAGCTTTTGCAGTGTGATGTGGCCTTTGGAATGTGATGTGGGAAACATAAGCTGTTTTAGAATGCTTTTATGAGTGTGGGGAGATCTGGAGAGGATAGGCGGTATCACAAGGGAGAGCTTTTACAATGGTTTACTATAAGATACATTTTTTTTTCCGGGCAACATCATTAGAAACTCAGAAGGCTCTGAAAATCCATTGAATTTTCTACTTGTTTCTCAGCTTTGCAGAGTTGAAGCTAGAAGAGAGCAGGAAATTTTACCCTTTAAAACATTTATGATACTTCAAAAACATGCCCACAATACCATAAGATGAATCCAAAGTCCCTTTTCAAAGAGAAAATGCTGCAATATCTGGGGGACTTAGTCTTATTTTGTATCTCAAAGAATTACTTAGGGAATTGCCATGGTTTAGTCAGTCAAGTACAAGTTATACATTATGTAAACATATGAGTGCAGGGAAGATTTAGCTCACAAATTTAGCTGTTTGTAGGTGTCTACATGTAAGCTGAGTGTCTAGGCAAGAATCAGAATCAGCAGAGAGCTAGTCCGTACTGTCAGTAATGTCTAGAGTTGTTCAGGTGAGCAAATAGAGGTGTAGACTAACCTGATGAGAAGGAGATTGTATTGACTGGCTTGAACTAGTTATATAGTGAGCTACTAAATGGGAAGTGGGTTCGTGGCCATGGATGGAGAACTTCAGGCTGCTGTAGTGAAGAAGGAGATATTTCTTCCACTTCAGGACAGATGAAAGAGCAGCCAGAAGAGTGAAAGCCTGGTATGACCTGGCCCTAGTTTAAGTCCACAAAATAGAAGTGCGCTGGGCTAATACAAAGTTCTGACTGTTGATATATGATTCTTCTGGTTCCTTCAACTTCATCATATTGTGCAGTACAATGGCTCACATTAAAAAAAAAAAAAAAAAGTGTGATCACAATACAACTCAGATACGTAGCAAGGTTTTCGGGTAACTGTTGTCCCACAGTTAAGGAGTCAGTACTTCTGGGGGAAGACTTCACCAACTTATTAAGAGGCAAATGGAGTGGTCATAATTCATTGGAGGAAGGTTATAAAGAGAGCCGAGGACACTCTGCTGGCTGTTCATAAAAATAGCATGTGCCTAACCTGGGAAAGCAGTGTTGCTTCTTGTTAACACCACCTCAGAGTTGAGTTAATATGAGGAAGGCATGAAATGAAGAAAAGCAAAAAGCAACAACAAAAAAACCAAAGGCAACAACAACAAAACCATCAAAATGCTGGTGCCTCATTAGCTGAGGTGTAGAAAGGTGAGAAGACATGCCCATTCCTTCTCATAGTGCCACACAGGGAGCTCACAATGAAACTAAAAGCAGCACATATAAAATATATACTGATTCAGCAGGAATAACTAAGGCATTAGATTCCTTTCTGCAGAGGCACAAACTTTAACTGGAAAAAAATGACATGCATAATGCAGATAAATTAGACACTGGCAGTGTAAGCAGGGAAAAAAAAATAAATCTCTCACACTTTGGGGTGTAGACCAAACACAAAGAGGCATTAGTGAGACATTTCTTACATGAGTATCAGACCCCCAAAACTAATTCAAAAGGAGCACACCAACCCTGTTCCTGATTATTTACAGCAGGTATTGATCACTCAGACAGAGATACCCACACAGAAAAACTAACTCAACTCAGCATGGCAATACCATTACAAAAATGGGTCACCTGTAGCATAACCTTAATGAGAGCCCAGATGAGAAGCAAGGCTTATGTATGCCCAGAAATCATATTGAGAATTAATGAGAAACCTCAGAGAAGGTTTTCTTAAAATGTGGAAAAAGTACAATCTGAGAATACTCCTCTTCTGCTCTGCCCTCCCAGTTGGAGCAGAACGGGATAAAGTTTTGTGAACACAGGACACCCACAAAGAGGGCTGGGAATTTCAGATGCACATTAACAGAAACGTCTTCAAGAGGAACAGACTGATGGGACTATGACCCCATGTAAAAACATCTCAGGTTCTACAATCAGGCACTCAAATAGGTTCCACCTCCCGAGAATTAATCACACTGACAGCAGAAGACGCTACTTACCTCACCATTCAAGAAGCAGTAAAATACTGACACAAAGAAACCCTGGAAAGAATAGAAAGCAGTCAGTTATTAGGTAAGCATTTTCAGATGCAGAACTGGGGACTGAGCTTTACCCTAGTATCATCCTGAGTATAAACACAACCTTGTTGACATCCATTTCCAGCCAGACAAAATCTTTACCCTACAGTTTCATGACAAGATACCAGTTGTCTTGCAGCTTACTGTTAATACATAAGAGCTAGAATCTAGACAGCTCTTCCACTGATAAAGCGGATTGCCAATTCAGTTGTGCTAAAGCCTTTCTACAGCTTCCAGTTGCCTCCCCAAAAGGCACAGGTGCTGTGTCATGCTTGCCAGTTCCATGCATGTCTCAGACACCACAGGGGGGTGTCAATGACCTTAGATGCTATTGTGTTTCATCAGGTTGCTTACGTTCAACTTAGCTGAAGAGCACTGCGGAATCTATTGACAGCAGTGACTATACCTCTCTAATGACTGCAAAGATTGCGATGACCATAATGGAAACTCAGACGACAACATGATGATGCTTTCATGTTTAAACCTGTGAGCAGAGTCCCATCCATTCTGCTTTCAGCAACGGACTGTAATTATTGTCATCATAAAGCAGAGATTCATCATCCTTCCTTTCTTACATATGTCTTCGTAACACTAGCAATAAAATAAGCAGTGCATCATTTTTGGAGACCTTGAGCAATACAATTAATTTCAGGGAATGAAAAATGTGGATTGTTTCACTGGTAAGAGCTAAAGTTCCTCTGTTCATTGATTAAAACTGTCATTTTTTCTTTTTCAACTTTCAGTTTCAATTTCTGGTAGGATGCTCTGTGCTTCAAAGCTAAACATGCAATCAGTAATACGGTAATCCAAAGCCCAAAACTGTTGTATTACACAGTCTTAGATTTGGCTTGACAGAATGTGTCTTGTATTTACATTGATAAACTGGGTATCAAAGCATTTGCTCCTGTAGATATCAAAGGTAAAACACTAATATCAAACACAATTCCACTCCAGACCAGGAGGGTCTTTAAGCAGAGGTAAAACTATATAACACACCTAAGCAGAAGTAAATGACCAAACGTAATTTAATTACTTCAGTTACTTTTTTTTTTTTTCCAAATCCAGAAAGTTCGGACGATTACTCACCTTCCACTGCCTTTTACAACTGGAAGAACTCCTGTAAAATTTAGTGGAAAGAGGAAATAGGGTACAAGTGCTCAAAGAGTTCGTATGGTCTGATGGCTGAGTATACACAGAACTGCAGGAGCACTAGGGTGAGAGGCTGGGTAGCAATTAAGACATAGTTAATGTCTTAATCAAGTAAACCCAACAGGTAGGATTTGTTTCCCTTTGCTTTAGGAACATCTATTCTAAATCTCAGCTCGCTTTGTGAAGAGATAGAGGCAGCTTGGGAGCATGATTCATCATCCTCTCTCACAGTTACTGATGGGATGAAACATCATCTGTCCCCTGACTTTAGATGGAGCTTAGGTAAAGACCTGTAGCTGTAGACTAAACATAGTGATGATAAGGGAGGTAAATCCCTCTGGTATACACCTGAGAAGAGTCCTCCACTTCATAAGACATGCTGAATATATCTATTAAGTAAGCATAAATAACAAAGCTGAGCTCTTTTCTTTGTATTGTTTGTATCATGGACTTCACTGCCATATGCTTCATGGCTGAAAAGCACTGAGGATCCTTTTAACAGTAGCCAATACCAGCTATAAAATTGCTCTCCTACCTGAAAAGACTGCAGAAAGGAATTGAAATAGATGAAGACAATCTGGGAAATGTCATCTTCACCAGGGTTGACAAAGAAAAGCATATATGTGATGCCTAGCAGAGGCAGAAGAACTAAAGTTGCCTTCACTGCTTTCCTGTGGGGAGGAAAGAGAAAACACAAGTGAGCAGAGGATAGAACTGTGTTACCTGAACAGTTGTAGAATGACCCCCCCCCCCAAACAAATCGCTCCCTAAGTGGAGAGGGGGCACAAGTCTGAGCAATTCAGAGGGATGAGAAGTACCTACATTAGCTGGAGAAGGAACTTAGGTGCCTCCTTAGATAGTTCATCTAAGGAGGCACATCTTGAACAGGGAGTAGCCAAGAAGAAACAAGGATTTCCTAAGACATAGCTGCTCAGGGCTGTCCAATATGTACAGTCACTGGAGGAAGGAACCGCTTTCAGAGCAAAATTCACATGTAAAATTCTGTCTAGTGTCTTAACACAGGTGCTTGGAGTTAGGGAGTACAAGTGCTCCCTGTAGGTACCTCCATCTCTCAGGGCATGCTGCTAGGGCATTCTCTAAGGACAGCAGTAAAAGCCTCTATTTGCACAATGGCCAAATAATTCAAGCATTCGAGCTTGACCCCATGGCCAAAAGGCTGGAGAGAGTTTAGCCGGGGGGACAGGGAAAGAATGTCAGCCTCCACTTTGAGTTGTGAAACCACGGGTGGGTTTGTGAAATAAGTTTCTGACCAGTGTCTGACCACTCGAAGAAAAGTGTTCTGGGAAAGCCTTTACCTTTGCATCCTGCTGTTTGTTCCCATACCCTGAACTCCAGGGGAGAGGTAGAAACCTTTTTTACATCCTTCTGTTTCTGTCTCTTCTTCCTCTGGAGAGTTTCTGTCTTATCTCCAGGGCTTGCATTAGGCTGAAAGTTTGAGATTCTTTGCAGGAGTGATTTCTTACACCTCAGGATAATAAGGTAGTAAATCCTGCACTGGGGCAGGACTGCTGTGTGGGTGAGACCTGCCCTATGCCCACCTTTTGATTCTGTCTGGAGTGTAAATGCTCACGCTCCCTGCAACATCTGTATCCCCAACACAGTGGTTTAGGGCTGTCTTACAAATAATAAACAAGCAGATGGTGCACAATGAAGCATAAGTTGTTATTAACAGAATTATCAGGGGCTAATCTTTATTATTGGGGTTGTAATAGTGTCTTGGGATGCCAGAAGAAAAACAATGCTTTATTGTGCTAGATACTTTACAAAGACATAAGACTGCAATTTTGCTAAGTCTCTATAAATTTCCATAATAAGGTTGTAAAAGGTGGGTAAAGACAGGTAGGTAGGTAGGCACAAAAGCACTGTCAGTGTCAGGAGACAGTGACAGTTTTAACAAACTGGCTGCCACATTACTTAATACTTGCTTAACAAATGTTTGGAGTACTCAGCTTTAGAGCAGCAAGCCTTGCCCCAGGCTTTCCTGGAATTGTAAGGGTTTCTACTTAGGCTGTGAAAAAAAAAAAAAAAGAAGATTCCCTCACAGAGCTTGTAGGGAAGATAAGATCACCATCATCTATCTGTTCAAGGAGGAAGGCAGTTACTTTAGATTGCCTCAGAATCTAATATCTCTAATCCCCTCCAACTGCAGTAGGGAGTAAAATGTAATGAGATTTGAATTGTTGGTTGTATTTTTTTCATGCTAGTTTTAGTTTTATAGCATGAGGTTTGAGCATGAAAAGGGGTAATTTTTTTCCTCTTAATTTCTTATGAATTGTGCAGAGAAGAATCTGAACAAGAAAATCAGACCATTGCATTAACTTCACATTTGTGCCCAAGCCACAGACAGGAGTAAAAGGAAGGAACCAGGTAAAAGAACAAACCCCATTACTGCAGGAAAACTGCCTCCAAAGTCAAGAGCAGGATGATTTTAAGACATCAGGATTCAAGCCTCAGCTTGATACACTGAGATTTTATCTAGAAATGATTTACAAGATTGTGACCAATATTACCCCACAAAAACTCAGCCATTTCTCAGAGTGAGGACCTGTCTGTCCATAAATGCTCCAAAACAGTGGCTCATGTTGCAGGACACTGCAAACAGTAAGACAGAAAAGGCACTCAGCATCTCCTGATCTCTAAGATTTTTTTTAGGACTGTTTGGGTCTGATCTAAGCCCACAAGGTTGCCAGAAGGCCACCTGCCTTCTACTGCCCTGGGCTAAACATTCCTGTCTTTTCCTTTCTACCACACTTGCGTTTGCGAGGTTGTACAGTCACCCAGCTCAGGAAACTGATCTGCCTCATAAGTAAAATATAAAAACATATATATATATATATATGCAAATAAAATTGCATTAAATAAATAAATAAATAAAATAAATTAAAAGGCACCTCCTAAATAGGTAACGATTTGTTGAGGATTAGTTCCCTGATGCAACCCACTGAGTGGTTACGCTACTGCTGGTACCAGCTGAAGAGGCACGAACACCTTTTTTCCCATAACCTTCAGTTTACAAATATCATTAAACTCTACTTTAAATGCCCGTATGTGCACAGTAATCATCAGCAATAATACTGCTATTGATTACAGGTGTGGTATGAGTGCTTTGGCCCAGGCTCTGTTCTTTAACTCCTGACTCTGGTAGGATCTTAGTATGAACATGGATCTTAATATGCACATACACGTGACTTATTGGGAAGTCTTGGTATTATTCTGCATCTACAAAGCTAGAAAATGAGACAGAGAAGCACTGATGCATCATATTAGCTTAATGAATGGTCTATTCCTCAGTGAGAGGAGTTATGACATTTATATCATATAATGCATATGCTTGTGCACATATAGAAATTGATAAAATTCCTATCCTCACTGACAGTTTGGATTTCATTGAAAAGGGGAAATTTCACACGTGCATTTAGGTAAATGCAAGCCTGATGGAGGTAAAGAGCTGGGGCCATGGCAGTGCACAGCTGTCTCTGTACCTGCATGCCCTGGCAGTTTCCATTGTTTAGATATCAAAATGGAGTGGACAGAAAGAACGGAGGCACACTTTAAAGAGAGCATGCAGAAATAAATACTGTGGACTAACTATAGGAGCTCAAGTGGAAAGAAGGACACCCTCTAAATCAGAGTGGCATCTGGAAAGACAAAGACGGGACAAGGACAGGACAGGCAAGGCAGTTCTTTGAAAATACCATGAACAGCAAGAAGCACCAGCTGACTTACCTGTACTGTATTGTCTCTGAAGTGGTTGAAGCTCTCAGCTTTGTCATTAAAATCCTAACTATGTTAAATAGGAATACAAAATTTATCTGGAAAAGAAGGAAGAGAGAGGAAAAAATAAGACCAGTAAGTCAAACAGAGGCTTAAAGGATGAGATACACCTTAAAAGGCACATTTTGCAGTTCCAATCTGATCAAAACCAGCCTCTCAGCTTTATCACTGATTGCAACTGACTCAGAAGTTTACCAGAAATATGAGATTATGCAAGCAAATATCCAACAGCTAGTAATCCTTTCAAAACAGAAATTAAAATGTAGAACGAAACTAACAGTCCTAGCAAGTAACCTTATTTTTACACCCTTTTACTCCTTTCCTGGGTGCCACAAGGAGCTAAGGGTGGGATTTATTTGGATCTTTGCTTCTGGCTCTGGCTCGGCTCACCCGAGGCTCGCTGTGCAGAGTATTGGCAGCTCTGTGCTGTGCTGACACAGAACACATCTGAAACCACCTTTAGGTTAGGTGGGGCTCCCAGGACCCATGGTGCAAGACTGCATTGCAGAGATCTGAATGTAACCTAGTCACACTGGACTCCCTTCAGATTCAGCGGAGTCCACTCATTGCACTCTACAAGAGATGTTTAAAATAGAGCAGATAAATCATTCCTGAAAAATGCATATTTTTTTTTCACTGTCATTAAAGCTGAAATGACAGATTTACCACTTCTATTTTTAATCTGCTGAGCAGGGTAATTATTATTTCTGTTACCATCTCAATGCTGAGAATTGAGATTTGCTCTAATTGCTGTTGTTGTTGCATATGCTAGAGAGTTTCTCAGACAAGTTTCCTTTCAGTGTAAACAGGAAAGAAAGAGAAAAAAAAATCTGAAAAGAGGATTGTGACTTGTAGACTGTGATCAGCAGAGGGATTTGGCACCTCGGAGCAAGTTTTGTGTTGCTTTCACCACAAAGAAGTGTAGCTTGCAATACATGGATCTATCTCAAGATTGTTGACGATGTACTCTGTCAGAACTGCCGAACTGTTATCTCAAGGCTGCTGAGGTCACAACCTAAGCTTGTGAGAAGACATTTATCAACATATTTATCTCTCATCTCCAGGGTCCCAGGGCTCCTGGCATTTTGTGGTCCGTGAATGGAACAACTCTGTGGCTGCCTTCCAGCTGAACACTGCAGCAGAGCTGCTAACACAAAGGTGTTCTCAGAATATGCTCTTTTCTTCCCCCAATGAAATGTGGTGTGTTTCAATGATTATGGTATCTTGGCATCCATCACATCATTCCCCATGGTTATTGTAATGTTATTTATAACAAATGGTGCAATAAGCACTCAAATAGACACTGGGAGACTGGCAGTGTTGGGAATCTTGTACATTAAATGCTTATTACGTGAGATACCAAAATGCTTCTCTAAGAGTTATGTGACATCTTTTGAAATGTTTTTCTTAGCAGAGCAGGGCCATAGGGAGCCTAAGAAATAAATAAAACGGTGCATGCAGCTTGTATACTTGCTCTTGCTGGAATTGTCTTTGTCATATTTAAGAGCGTGAAGTCAAACGGTTCTCGCTTTATTCTTCAGAGACAACAAACTGCTTCAAACCACTGGCTTGACGTGAATCTTAAACTCTTCACACTAGTGACTGCACCATTCCCTGGTAACACAAAGGGAATTGTTTCGAGAGAACCTACTGAAGGGCAGGTAGGCGGGGGTGTCCTTCACCCACAGAAAGAAAACTTTTGCCTTTGAAATTAAACCACCAAATCTTGACGTTCTTTGTCAGCTCAGTCAGGTTTGGGTTACTTCCATTGAGGTTGCCAAAAAGGCACTGATCCAAAACTTGCTGCTTTTGCAATCACAATGGAAGGTGCCAGATGGAATTACAGACTATTAGGCAAGGGCAAGTTCCAAATATAAGCAGGACTAATCACATGGGATTAACATGATGAACTGGACTGGAGAAAGCATTTCAAGTTTCAGGAGTTCTAGTTTGATGTGACAGCAGAGAACTGGAAATTCAAATTGCCACAGGCTGCATCAGAAAAAACAGGGACTTTTATCTTCTTTGAAATTAAATTGCAGAAGTGATTCATCAGTCCAGAAGGAGAATTACTAGCTGAAAAGTTTGGGAGTTACTTCAGCAGAGATACTCTTATTCTATATAAATGAATTTGCTATTCTCACTCTTTTCCATGAGCTCCCCCATCCAAGGGCTGCTGAAAGAAAATGATGACATACATAAAGGATCTATTAATACTTCTCACCTAGATTTTCATGTTTATTTGCACACACTGATCCCTGGTGACTGTTGGCTTGTTTATCTGGTTGGCAGCATTAATTCTGACCGCCTCAGTTGATGCTCATTGTGTGCTAGGTGCCACCAAGAGCTGAGCATCCCAGTGGATGCCACAGGAGGGAGAGAACTCAGCTACCCCAGCACAGACCATAGCACTGATCGAGGTTCTTGCATAGCTAGGGACTACAGGTGGCACTGGTTCATGTGACAGAGCTGGTAAGTGAGCAAATCTGTCTGTAACAGCAAAAAGAAGGCAGATGCGTTAGTGCTTACTTTTAACTGGCTGCCCAGGTGTCAGAGGAAAGCCTGCTAGGGACTTTAAACCTATAACATTTACTGGGAGAGAGGAACACTGAGGCCAGAACAGGGGCATCGGTCACTCACCCTGAATTCTCTTCCCGGTTCTGGCCTGGAATATACTGCGTGTCCTTAGTCACTTGGGATGGAGTGTTTAAGCTCAAGGGTCTGAAGACAGAAACTAAAATCCACCTGCAGACATACTCAATAAGCCCGAAGTCTGTATTTCAGAGTGACTGTCACCCTGACTGTTTGTGGTCATGTACTTGTCAGCAAGGTACGTGATTTGGCAAACATCTCATTGTTGTACTAATGTCTTCCTTCCTTCTTTTTTCCCCCCAATTCTCCTTTGATATGGAAACTTTCAAATGATGGAGAGGATGCTTTATGTCTCATGACTGCAATAAAAGTGAGTAGCCTATGGCCCTAAGCTAGTTACCAACAGCTCCTTTAATAACCAGTGGAGACAAATAGCTGCTTTAACAATATAGTTCCTGCTGTCTATTTGGGGTGTTTACTTTTGTATGAGATTCCTCTCCCTCTTTGAAGCTCCTATTCATGGGACTTGCACAGACAAACCTGCTGGGACTGTATATATTATAGCGCTGTATTAGAGGGCTACCTTTAGTTGCCTAAAAACAGGCACTGAGGGTCACTTCTGGTGCCACTTTTGGTGCCATGCTGTATCCTACTATTTTAGAAGGGCAAGAACTTTCTAGAGGATCTATACCTTCCCTGCCAGACCCACATGAGGCTGACAGAGCATCTCTAAAGGTACTAAGCACCCATGTTTAGGTGAAAGGATCTCTCCTCCGAGTTAGGTGAAATACATCCTATCTTGATAGCCTTAGTGTTCCCCGATGGAACAGCTGTGAATATGAAGTCACACCGATTTTTGAAAAAGCATGAAGGGACCAAAGAAGACTGTCTAATGGTTGGTTACCTTAATCCATCTGGCACTTTGGTGCGACAGTAGTAACTGTTATTTACAGACAATCTGTCCCACTGCTCACCCATGGTTTCAGAAACACTGATCCCAAATTCCACCTTACCTAAATGCAGAAAGAGACTCAAACTTGGGAATTTTGTTTCCTACTCTGATTTTCATAAAGGGCTGCTGTATAAATAGTGAACCTGGATCCAAATTCCCCTGGATTATTAGGGAGGGTCCCAATATAAAGTCTGGTTCTAACTCCAGACTTGACATTTATTCACACAATTACACTTTGCTAACATTTAATAAACAAACTCTAAAATGCCTTTCAAAGCCCTGGCAGTCACCTAAGGATAAATGTCAGACCTGAGACCCCATCATCTGATAACCCTGCGTACCCTGATGTGTAAAGAGAGGGTGAGAAGTCAAACATTCAATGACATTGCCCAAGTGCTGTCCTAGCTTTCAGGAACAGGCTATTCTGAAATTTTTGAGGCAGGCATTAGAGAATTATCTCCGTGTCTCAATGAGCTTTTCTTCCCTGAACAAGTCTGACCTGAGTCTGATTAATACGATTATTTCTTAGTTTCATCTTTGCAACACCCTGTGGCGGGGAGTACCTCACTTTAACAGGGTGCTCAGCTGATGAGAGAGGAAAACCTGAAAAGAAAAGAAATTTGCCTGGAAAGCAGAGAGAGACCTGGTCCAAGAGAAGGAGGGGGGTGGGGGAAATAACATGAGTATTTGATCTGTCTTTCCCTGCAAACTAGAATCCTTTCTTTTTTTTTTTTTTTTTTTTTTTTTTGCAAGGGTTTGTTAACTGGGATGGGGTGGAGTCACTGGGTGAGGGAAGGGAGCATCCCGGGCTGGCTGGAAGGTACTAGAAAGATGAGTCACCTATATCTGTGTATCTCAGTCTGAGAGATGATAGCTGGGAGGCAAAGAGGATCAAGCCAGGAGAACCCTATGGTCTGTTCTATGCATAAAGTAAGGTTACAAACATCATTCAGATCTCCTTCTGGCTTTAAAAACGATGTGTGCAGGTCGTTCAAGGCTTGGCTTTTGCTTTCTCAGAGGGCTACACTTTCCACAGCTGTCACTGCTTCAGGAGAGGACATTAAGGCAGCTTTTGTCTCATGCACAAAGCTCCCGTTACTTGTTTCTTCCCACATGCTTCTTCAGGAAAAAAGGATAACTAATTCTTCCCAATTCCAGATTAGCTAATGAACGAAGTAAAGTGATTTGGTCATGCCTACAAAGTGATTCCATCACAGTGAGGATAAGAAGAGTACAAGCATAAGGAGCTGAGTCAGATTTGCCCCACCTCAATTCAGATTATTACTAGACAGCTGTTTATCTGAAACTCCATTTATATTTGTTGGGGGAGAAACAGGCACTTTTCAACAAGTGTTTTGGGATAAATAGTGCTTACACTTGAGCCAGTTGCCCACACAGTCTTCCATCTGAAGTGCTATTTCAAATCATCCAGGGGTACCCCACCTGAGTTTTGACTGAACGAATGTGGCTGTGTCTACTGAGGGTCTAAAATGTTTTGAGATGCCAGCATCAAGGTTTCCCTTTTGACTCCATTTGTGTTTCTCTGGGAGATCTTTAAGACTCGGAACAGGACAACATCTCAAAGGCAGACTTTAGCAAACAAGAAATTGCAGGGCAAAAGATACAAATGTGGTAACAATTAAATACTTTTTTTTTCTTTTTTTTTTTCCCTAGTTTTGCCTACTAGAAACACATTTCAGTGTGTTCAGTTTTAATGATTTCTTTTAAAACTACATTCCTTCATTTCAGAAAGACATTTGTCTCATTTGCACCTATTAGTAGCACTCAGAAAGGTCTAATCTGAAGACAAATTTTCAACACAGGATCAGATGGATTTCATTGCCCATTTTTCTGCAGCAGTTCTGATACCACAACTCACAGGGATGAGCTTAATTCATAGCTTGAGTTCACTCTGGACAGAGACATAATCAAACAGGAAAGAGGCTGCTGTACATAGCTTGCAAAAGCTGAAGTCTCTGAAAGGAAAATGGAGCTATTTTGTCAGCTGGAGCAGATTCCCACATTTCTAATGACTACCAGAATGATTCTGATTTACAAGCAAAGTAGAACAAGACACAGGTGGTTATTCCGTATATATATAGCCTACATATATATAGTAACATTTCAAGGGAAGAAAGATCTTACCATCATGAAATGAGTTTTTCTAGAGAAAAAAAAAAACAACAACAAAAAAAACAACTCTTTCTGTATCTAGCAAAGTACACTATTATTTGTTAAGGACGGTCTTGTTATTATTGGAGCTCTGTGTCAACAAATTAATTTCTCGCAGAATTGGGCAGCTCTAACAAAACATCAGTTCCATAAATGAAGGCTGATGAATGGGTATTTAAGAGAAGTAATGTTGACAGGCAGTACATCATTTTTATTCATCTTTAATCTGACTTGACATTTTTATTAATTTCTGTTTATACAACACATTTGCCGCTTCATAATGGAAAAGATAACTAAGGATTTCCCTCTTGATATGCATTCATAGATAAAATTAGTCCAAAGGACAGGTCTTGAAGATAGCATAAAGCAACTTATTTCTTATTCTCCTACTGTTATTTATGATGTATCAAGAATATCCTTATTGCTGGAATAAGACCCTCTCCAACTACAGCTGGGAAAGAAGTAGCTTTCTTTACTTGCCAGGGCTTTGGAGGTTTATTGTTTCCTTTTCCAAATTGGGATGAAAAGTCAAAGCTTCAGAACGGCTTTATAAGTCAATGATCCAAAAAGCACTTGGACCACCTGTTTCAGAAGAGATCCGTTTTAATCTGAATATTCAAACCCAGAAGCCCTTTTGAACTAATACAAACTTTTCAGTGAAAGATTTTGGTCATAAACATTTTCAGTCATAAAAGCCAAACTCCATCTGAGAGGAAATTTGTCTCCCTTAATGAGATGAAATAGCCAAAATATTCCAAGAAGAACAAAAGAGGGAACTCTGAGTATTTGCAATTTTTGTTAAACTCAAGAGCTTATATGAGAAATATTTATGCTCTCCTGAGAGTTTAATTGACAACTAGAGTTTATTTTGCTCATTTCTGCTGGGCTTTCTATTTTAAGCTACACAGTAAGTTTGTACTTTTGTGGTTCTGAGAATGTTTGCTCCTCCTCTTTACTCCCAGGAAATGTAAATATTAATCTACTTAGACTTATGCCTTGATAGATAAACCAGCACTTTTATCCTATGTGGTAAAATCTACCCCAGGATCAAATAACCCAAATTGGTATTAGAACAGTCATCTTAGCTGGAGCATTATATACCGTCATCCTGACCTCAAATGAATAGGCTGCCAGTTTATTAATGCCTCTTTTTAATTGTTGTATCATACTGTCCTGACATGATTCTCAAATAGGGCCTCTTAGTACTAGAGTTCCCCTCCTAAAGGTCACAGGTACCGTAATGACTCCTTTAGGAACACAACAAAGAGCTGGAAAATGCAGAGTAATGAGATGTCATTAAGAGGAGCAGGGCATAATACAATAGATGGTCAGGAACGGGGAGAATTGTGGATGAGTGTCCCTAGAGCAGCAGTGAAAGACCAACTCTCCAGGCAAGCATAGCAGGATTACACATCCTGAAGACTGTATGGGACGGAATAGTGTTTTGGTGGGGAAAGGAGAGAGCAGTGGATGAATGGACACCTTCCTTACCTAACATCTGTGTTACACATGACCACACTGACCCTTGCCTTCACCCATGCTGTCATCTAAACCCAAGTACAAATTCTACCCCAGCTGCAGCTGGGGTGAAACCAATTCACTAGAGCCCCGCATCATGCATGATCATGCCCACAGCATTTTTTCCAATCTTATAACTCCGTCTGTGATCCTCACACTGCTCTGCCAGGACATCTGTCTCTCCTGAAATGTCTTGTATTCAAGAAGCTTTGCTAAAGGAACACACTGTAGGTCATTCCCAAGTCAAGTCACCCACCGTGGAGTCCCCAGTTCCAGATTACTCAACAGGGCTTCTCTCCAAGGTTCACCTGACAAACCAGGGGCACACTGAAGGTTTAAATACCAGTAAACACATATACAAGTAAGAACAACAATATGCCTGGGTGTCCCTCAACAGCCAAATCACCACCCCAGTGCACTGGAGGTGACCAAAATGACATGACAGCCTAAAACACAGGCACGTTGCTGTGAATGATCCACCTGTTAGTTCCAAGTTGCTATGTGTTCAAGAGAAGACTCAAGAGAGAGTCTTCTTCCAAAGAGTAATCATCCAATATCTTGCTGCTGAAATGTAATTTCCTATCTGGAAAGGATGCTGAGTACAGGGAGAGACTTCACAGGATGAATTTCAGAGAATTTTTTCTAGGCAACTGTTCTTGGTCATATGAATTTCTTATTGGCTGTGGAACATGTCTCATGAACAGAAATTTTAGAACAGAGAGACACTGCAGGTATATACATGGCACTGGACACCTTGATTTTTTGATCCTGAAGACACCATTGACTCCAGAGCCACAGAACTTAAGCAACAGGAAGGGAGAAATAGCAACAAAAGCAGAACTGGAGATAAATTCTTGATGAACTCTAATCAAATTAGCATATTATCTCTATCCTAGGAGTAAGTAGCTATGACAGCATGCTTGCAAACTAGTGAAAATGATGATAAATGTCTTGTAAGAAAAATTCAGGTATGTCACAAGTTTGCAAGTCATGGACTACAATCTTGTTAGCAGTGGAAGAACATGGAAACTGTAGAGACGAGGAAATAAAAAAAATCAATAGGAAAACTAAATTAATCTGCAATCCAGGGGCTGAGAAAAAACATAAGCTAGTTAGGAAGCAGAAGGCAAAATGAAAATGATAGATCAATAATAATAAAAATGGAAGAAAAATTCTGAGTCTCAGGAAACAATGATGCTGAATTGGAAGCAAAAGTGGGAAAAGAGTCAGCGGAAACTAATAAAATATTCAGAGAAGCAATTATATCAGCAAGAAAGATGTTTGCAAAGAACTAGGGGATGCTTTTCAGAGAAAGCAAAAATGAAATGCATATAGATGCATACATAGGCGCAATGCTTCTATATATAAAATGGCAAATGAACAAACCATTGTGACTTTTTTTAGAACACCAAAATAAAAGGAACTTTAGCAATGTGGATTGCAAAATTGTGAGTGGAGCATTACAGTCAAGCAAAAAGAAGTGAAGATTATGACGCACTACAAATTTTATCTGATTGGACAATATCAGAAAGGGAAGGATTCCATAAATATTGGCTTTTGCCTAACAAACCTATACCCCTTACCTGCAGTACATTTAAAACATATCAGAAAAGGATGTGCATAAGAGAATGGCGGAAAGATGGTTGTGCTCTTCAGAACTGTAAGTGCATATGTGGTGTTAGGATAATCATTCAAAAGCACAGAGCAGCACATTTCAAGGAAAAAAAATGATGTACTAATACTGTAAAGTAACATTGCACTGATAAACTAGGACAAAGAATGGGAATAATTATTGAGTCAAATCCTATAGATATTGCAAACAGTTGTATTGACACATCCTTTGCAGTAGTGGGAAATAGACTCTCAGGTAAATTGTTTAAATTGTTACTATTCCTTTAGTTCTATTGGAAGACAGTTAATAAATGTCATGAACCTTGTTCTTGTAGCTTAAACATATTAATGGTAATTTATGATCATTTGCTTTATGTCAATAATATTATTAAGCTTAGGTAAGTCAACTCTCCTCTGGGATGTATTTCAAAAAACAAACAAACAAAAAGAAACAAAACATATCAGGTTTCTGAAAGGAATTTGAAATTTTTCCAAAGGCTCCTATAGAAATTTGGCTGTTATAAGTTTGGAGGGAAGAGCATCAGATATAAGATTACAAGAAATAAAAGGTAGGAATGGAATGTATAGTAGTCTGTTTTCTCAACAGAGAGAAGCTAGTAGTGGATCCGTGCTGTTCATTGTAGACCTTAACGATTTAGGGAATGAAGAGCAGGCTGACAGTTTATTAGTGATATTGAGCTACTCAGGGTAGCAAAAATAAAAGCTGATTGCAAAGATCTGTATAGGGTCTTACAATACTAAGTGACCAGGCAGTAACACGACACATGAAATAACATGATATAAAGCTAATGCAACGGGGCAGTAAAGCAATCTTAACTTTACATGACAAGTTATGAGCTCTATGTATTTTAATTCAGGAACAAAATGTTGGAATTATACTAGCTAGCTTCCTGAAAACTTCATCTCAGTTCCCAGTGCTACTCAGGAAAAGAAACAAAAAATGTCTAGAATTACTGAGAATGAAAGACAATAAAACAGAGAACAGGATACTGCTATAAAAAGCCATTTGTATGGCCACACCTTGAGTACTGTGGCAAGCTTTGGTCTTGCCACCACAAAATAATAGAATGGTTTGGGTTGGAAGGGACCTTACGGATCATCTAATCCCACCCCCCTGCCGTAGGCAGGGACCCTTCCCACCAGCCCAGGCTGCCCCCAGCCCCATCCAGCCTGGCCTTGGGCACTGCCAGGGACAGGGCAGCCACAGCTCCTCTGGGCAGCCTGGGCCAGGGCCTCACTGCCCTCATAGTGAAGGATTTCTTCCTAATATCTAGTCTAAACCTACAATTTTTTAGTTTAAAGCCATTACTCCTTGCTCTATCACTCGACTCCCTGACCGAGAGTCCCTCCCCAGCTCTCCCACAGCCACCTTTAGGCCTTGGCAGGCCACTGCAAGCTCTCCCTGAAGCCTTCTCCTCCCCAGGCTGAAAAAAACCAGCACTCTCAGCCTCAAATTCTACATCATTACTGATTAGCACATCATGAAGACCACATGTCAGCTGTCTCTTTGTCAAAATTCCACATTATTATATAGATGAGCCCACTTTCTTAAGGACACTTCACTCTTCTACAGTACTTGTCATCCAGGGATCTCAAAGCATTTTACAAAGGAAGGTAAGTGTCATCAAGCTCGCTTTTTAGCTGGGGAAACTGAGACCTAGAGCAGAAATATAACTTGTCAAAAGCAAGTAGCTGATGAAGGCAGAGATAGAAGTAAACTTCAGGTCTTCCCATCAGCTCATCCACTTCTGGCAGCAGTTAATTGATTGTGGTGAATTATTTTCAACTAGCCTCAAATGCAGAGGTTAGAAAACTGTTCAGTTCTCAAGTATAAGGAAAAAGAATCTATTAAAGCTGAATGGAAGGTCTGAAAAAAAACAACCTACTAAATATCTGATCTGTCTGAAAAAATGAAAATTTAATACAGTCTTAGCTCTGAGCAACTTTGCAGAATGGTTCATATCTGGGGTCAGTTCACTCTACAGTTATTGAGAAAAAAAGCAGCTCAATTAACCGTCTCTGGTAACTGTTCTCTGAGGTTCCTCCTCTGATCTTGCTGTGTTTTCATGGTTCACCAGTTCTTTGACAGGGATTACATTTAAAATTGCACATAAGAAATGTATTTTTCTTAATAAATTCAGGCTGAATTTCAATTCCCTGGCTTGCAGTTCCAGCCCTTTGCCCTTTCTTTACCTTCAGACAGAGATGTATGATTAAAATTTGGTTATGCCACTCTGAGGAAAGATACCTTAGTAATAAAACAAATAAACAAGCAAGCAAGCAAACAAACACTAATTTGAATGGAAAATAACTAATAGAATATCTTTTCCTAGTGCTATCAGAAACTGAATTTCAAAGTATTCAGAGGACTGGATCTGTCCTGGGATATGCTCAAGCCAAAATCCATTTAAGAATTAAACAATAAAGAATAATTAAGTGCATTTTCTCCCTCACAACTTTGGTCACAGGTATCTAGCACAAGATACGGGATCAGAACGTATACCCAGTTTCCTTTGTCTCTGAAAATGTTTCCTCATTTATAGTGCAAGTCAATGTTCAAGCTTCTTCTAAAGACAAGTAGGAAAGCAGTAGGACAAATGTCTTCTGCATTATTCAAAGTCCTCATAGCCTGAGACATAACAGAGAATAATATGGTTTAATGATGAGCTTGAGTACTGGTTACATCATGAAAAATGCTTTATTCTTAGTCAACCTGCATTTTCCTCAGGGGGATCAGAACTCCTGCGTGATCTGTTTCTCGGTGTTATTCTGACTTGGTCTGCAACAGTCCAGTGCACAGAGGCAAAGAAATGAGAAATCAAAACCAGTGGAAATGATTTTTGACAGATTAAATCCTGTCTTTTAAAGAGGATCAGGATCTTTAAAAAGTTTTTAGACCTCTGTAACTGAGAATATTTACCAACGAGAGCTCTCTAATCATATTGCCACAGGCTGGTAGAGTATAGCCTCTTGAACACAAAGATGCTACCTTTGTCTAACAAGGAATCAAAACTCAGATGGATGTACACTGGGCACTTGGCTCCCAACTAACCAAAAATACAATTCTCTGCATTAGTTAAAACTTTCTTTGTGGGTAAAACCAATTTTAATGGCCACAGGCTGAGTGCTTGCATGTGGACTGGTAATTTAATGGAGTTTTTAAACTTGTAACTTCTAGTCTGAATCCAATTTTGGAAATAACATCAGTTTATTCTAGTAATGTTCATGTCTCTGTATCTTCCCAGCAGTGCACCGGTTCTCTCCCAGTCATCATGCAAGTTCTTTGGTAAGACACAACGCTCAGCTTATCCAACGTTTTTAATTCATTAGTTCAGATCCAACTCACTGCTGTGACCAAAAAAGATCACAGAGAGAGCTGTATTGTTTTCCAAATATCTTTGCGCCCTCCATTTCCCATGGCCATCATTCACTAGAGGGAAGAGAAGAGCAGGCAGCTGGATTCAGCACTTCGCCCCCACCTTTGTTAAGGTAGAAGCATACTGACATGCTTGTGGGAAGATATTTGACTATGTTGCCATGGTACATCGCAGACATCAAATTTCAGTGCTTTTAATCCAGCACTTTTCATAGCACCCTTGAAAGGGTCAGTAACTCCAATAACAACAAGTTATACTTGATTCACTACATATGATTTAACTTGCATAACTATCATAAAAAGAGCCTGACAAGTTACTTTAAAACATTGTAAAACCAGGCATCTTTAATTATAAGCATGAGACTCAACTGTTGTTAAAAAAAAAAGGCACACTCTGGCAATCAGGGTGTATTATAACATTTCTTTATAACATATCTCTTTATAACCAAAAGAGTTTTCATATTCTCCTTTTAAAATAAATTTCCCTAGAGCTCTCTTCCTTACCCAACAGTACTCCCCAATAGTGGTAATCATATGGAAAGTGAAGAAAGGGCTTGCCCTCATGTGATTTGTCTAAATTGTACCAGCTGCTCTCCACCCCACAGTGCAATTACTGTTGTTACCACATTAGTGCTTTAATTAGAGCTCCAGTGCAGGCTAATGTGGAAAGGTTTGATATGTCAGGTTGGTTGGGTCAGGGTGATACATTTAGGGTATGCTCAGGTCTTGGTTTGGCTTAAAGGGTTTTCAGGGCTGCTGTAAATTACAGGTAGATAAAGTGATCTGTATACGAAGAACCTCCAACTGTGCATCTATTTTTCAGTCCTTTTTGTTATTAAGTAGAAAGGGCTATTCTGGGGACAGCAAAGTTATTCTCCTGATTCTGAGCTACCTATGCTCTCTGCCAGAAATGACATCAAAGAATTTTAAAGATCTTGTTGATTGCTAGAGAGAGGCAAAGGGGCTGTGGTAGATTCACAGTTCTGACCTCCAGGCCATGATGTAAAAACTACATGCTTTGAGTACTGCAAACTTACTAACTTGTGTTCTCTAAATAGGATTTGTATGTGAGTTAGTCTCTATATCAGTGAGTTAATTCACCGTGAGGCTGTTTGTGCTTTTGGGATGGCTCTCTTGGTAGCACACAATTATATTGTGTGTCACACTGAATATCTTTCTCTCCGTAGAACGTAAAGAAAAGATTTTTTTACATAAAAACAGACTCCTACTACCTTTTTTCTCTTTTCAGCTACACACAATATGATCTGTTTGCCTCATCTTAACAATTAATTCAAAAACTAATTCATCTGTTTTTAGGTTAGGAAACATTCAGATTAGTAGCTGGCTTCCTAGGTAACAGAGAAGTTGTTTTCATGGTGAATCACATGAAAAGCACAGATCTGACAAGGTGAGAGCTCAAGGCTTCTTAGCCTTGAAAAAGCTGACAGTGGCTGCCTGTTCTGAAGCATTTACACTTTCTCCATGGAGGTTGGAGCAGCATACTCCAACATCTATACCCACTCTTCGTTCCCTAAGTTCCCTCCAGTGAGCCCTGGGAATTCCCTGTCAGGACATCTGTCTTCTTCCTATCTGGCTTTTACTGCAAAGGGGTGAAAGAAGAAGATCATTTTTTTGCAGCATTGTTCTTTCTAATAACATTGATCTGGCTGATCCACAACCAGTATTTTCTGGGAAAGCATCACTGAATTTTAGTTGAAGGTTCCAAGTAGTTTATGAAAAAGCTTCCTTCTTTCTCTGCCTGCTGTTGGCTGGTACAGAGGACAGAGTGTTGGCTAAACAGATAAACAGCTTGTTAACTGTGGGCGGCAATGAGAAGGAAAGTTAAAAAGAGGAAGGCTAAGGAACAAATACATGGCAATAATGGGAATGGAGAAGGTGTAGATGGCTATACAATGAAATGCAATTCCTTATGACAATTATTACATTTTTTTTAAATCAACATGGATGAAAGAAGTGCCCTAGTTCTCAAGAGCTCAAGTGGAGAAGCAGATGTTACAGCACACCTCCTGTTTTTGAACATTTTTCCTTCTTACATCTCAAAACATTTTACAAAAGAAGGCAAACAGCATTACAGAAGGAGGAGAAAAGAACGGCCTGAGGTCAAGGAAACAACCAAAAACAGATCACAGCAATTTTGACTTGCAGTGTTAGCTACTGTGGTAACTGCAGAGAGCAGCTGAAGATGTTTGACCTTTCTGTGTTTTATTTTATATGAAAGTAGAAGTGGAACATCACAGGTGCCTATCAAAATATCCCTCAATTGAAGATGGCAGTGTCCTTCCACCCACATAAATCCTTACCAGAAGAACAAGAATCACTGGCCCTTGATATATGTAGTCGATATATTTCCCTGGCTCTTTTCCAAACCAGCATCTGTAAGAAACAAAACAAATGAGAGAAACATTTATAAAGGGGAATGCAGTTCTTCTAGACAGGTTGTAATATCAAGGACATGATGGAGAGACTTTCCCTTATGCTCTAAGTTGTATAATTATGTACATAATCAGCAAGTGATTGAGTTTTCTGCTACAAAGCCTTCTTTTGTTTGGACACAGGTCTGAGCCTCATTTTCTCCTCCCATCGGACAATTCATGTTCCCATCCTGTAGTTGGCTATTGACTATTCAATTATTTCCAAGAAATGTGAGAACCTGCTATAAGGAGGATGCAGAAGATGTAACCTGCTGCATCTGAAAAAAGGGATGAAAGAAATATTCTTTGTAAGGAAAAAAATCTGTTACTTACTGCAGCGCTCAAAGACCCTTCAGTTCCAGAAAGTAAGGGCTATTAGAGCAAATGTGTCTCAAGTTGCAAGGAAATGATGGCTAAATAAGGTACTGGATGAAGAAGGAGTTCATCCCATTGGCTTTGAACGAAGCTGGTGACTACCAAATCCAGCATACAGTAAAAAGACATTATCTGAAGGTAGCAAATACTTGATGCAACATTACTAAAATGGAATGAATTTAGGTTAAGTGAAAGCACAGGTAAACCACAGGACTTCAGATGAGCAGAGAGCCTCGATGTTTTATGTGTTACTGACTGCTGGCTTGACTTTCACTTCTACGAATTCCAAATGTTTTTCTCCCTGCTTCGTTATACAACAGATGAGTCATAGAATCATAGAACCATAGAATATCATGAGCTGGAAGGGACACCCAAGGGTCATCAAGTCCAACTCCTGGCTCCACACAGGACCACCCAAAAATCAAACCACAAGTCTGAGAGCGTTGTCCAAATCCTTCTTGAACTCTGGCAGACTTGGTACCGTGACCACTGCCTTGGGGTTGCCCAACCACGCTCTGGGTGCAGAACCTGTCCCTAACACCCAGTCTGACCCTCCCCTGTCCCAGCTCCATGCCGTTCCCTCGGGTCCTGTCGCTGTCCCCAGAGAGCAGGGCTCAGCGCCTGCCCCTCCGCTCCCCTCGTGAGGGAGCTGCAGGCCGCCATGAGGCCTCCCCTCGGCCTGCTCTGCTCTGGGCTGAACAAACCAAGGGACCTCAGCTGCTCTTCACACGTCTCCCCCTCTAAAACCTTCACCATCTTTGTAAACCTCCTTTGGACACTCTAATAGTTTTATGTCCTTCTTATGTTGTGGTGCCCAAAACTGCACACAGTACTGGAGGTGAGGCCGCACCAGCACAGAGCAGAGCAGGACAATCCATTCCCTCAAATGGCTGGCAGTGCTGTGCTTGATGCACCCCAGGGTACAGTTGGCCCTTTTGGCTGCCAGAAGCTTGTGCTTTCACAGTTACCCATACAGGGAATCATAAATCAGTTATACTTCTGTCAGTAAATTAATCAGAAGCAGAGGTCAGGCCTGGACTCAATGATTTACACCATTATATTGGACAGCTTTGGCCCAGGCCAAACAATAGCTAACTCCCAAACAATTCCTGGGGAACAATTTTGGAGTTAGTAGGAGCTAGAGAACCTTCCCAACAGACCACAGCTGCCCTGATTTGGGGGCCAAGAGAGTTTAGTAATATGGATGTGAATCAGTCCATGCTATTTGGACTCCAGCCCCAGTAATGATTCCAGGCTCATCTAATTTAATATTACAGATATAGCCATGATATACAGATACATCCTGGATACTGGTTCCACCAAGCAGAGACAACTTTGCTGTCATAATGCCATAATGCCTTGAGGTTTAAGTCATTGGAGATCCAGATCTTGTTCCACAGGAAGCAGATTTTGGAGTTCAAGTGTATGAGGGTTTTTTCCCCTTTGTGGATGCCACATAACAAGTCTACAAAGCAATAAATGATGTCTCCTCTGTGTTCGTTTTGTCATTAAAGATAAGGCTAATGGTTCTGGAGACATGAAAACAAGGGCAGCGCCTGAGCTAAGAAGGCCATGAATGTTGGTGCATATTTTCACTTTTACAAAAATTCAAGAAGTAATACTTGTTGACTCAAGGAGGTTGCAACCTGTAAGACAGGACATCAGAAGTAGATAAGGTAAATAAAATGAGATAAGGAAAGCTATGGTTCAGTTAGAATTAGTTTCAATCACATAATGTCCTCAAAACACATTGCTTGTGTTTTACAGAAAGATAGATGGAGCATTTGCTCTTTGCAAAATGCTCTTATTGCCCTGACTGTACAGAAATATTGGGATATGCATCAGGGTTCTAGGAGTACAATTCAGTGTCACACAATTTTTGCCTTTCTTTGATTTAGTTTTTTAAGGTCCAAATGAATCATAGGGCTTTGAATATTTTGTAAATAGAAAACACATCTGTTATTCCCTGGTGCACTGACCGCAAATTAATGTAAATTCATAATTTTGCAACTAATTTTCCAAAATTTGGCAGTGAGAGCAAGACTTGGAATAAGATACTTCCTATAGCCTATTTATCATCCCTGAATCCCCATAACAGCTTTAAAAGAATGAAACTTTTTTTTTTTTTTTTTGTATTAGAGAGATGGAATGATATGAAGAAAAATGATGTCTAAGATATGCCAAGGCAGGAAACACAACTCTCCAGAACTTGCAAGACCTAGGTTTAAGAGATATTTTTGAAGGGCATTTCAAGAGAACTACTATAGATTGCCTGAAACTTAGAGAACCAAGAGCTATTAGAAGAGGGATTTCTGCAAAGCTGGAAGAGGAATCCAAATGGGACTGATAAGGGACTGAGACATTTGACAGAACTTTGTGAGCCAGAAGAAGTCCACAGAAAATTTGGAAGAGAGGTTATAGAGCACAAATGAGGTTAAATGGCAAAGGTTGCTCACTGCTCTCTGGAATTAAAATATTGCTTAACTGTAAGATCATATTGAAGAGAAAAATACTAATATTTATTATCCAATATCAGACTAAACTTGTATTGAGTGAGGCACCACGTATATATACAAACACTTTCACAAAATTTTTAGGGAAGGAGGTTGTTGCCAAAGGTAGACTTCTAAAACACAGGCACCTACATGTGAGCTTGATGATCCAGGTTCCTTTTGTATATAGTGGAGGAAAAAAAAAAAAAAAGCTTTTCTAGAATGGTGCTCATCTACTTAGGCTATAAAACAGATCTGATACTTTGCAGTCTAAACATTTCTAGTCTGCCCATTAAATTAAGAGAGGAAGGTTAGAGGATAGATATGTGCCAGAGACGTTACATATGTCTACATTTCATTAGCTGCATTTCATATTTACAGTCTAACTGATCAAATTGCGACCTTAGCTGGCATCTTGCAAACATTCTGCCTGTCATCTTAACTCTAACTTTAAATCCAATACAAGCCCTTATTCCTACAGTAAAATCTGCACTACACATCTCTTTATAACCAAAACGAGAAATCTGAAACACTGAAAATTACTTGGTGCATCAGAATTTAATTCCAGCTTTGTGTAACATATAAAAGCCACCTTTTTTTTCTTTTTTTTTTCTTCTTTACCTCTGCAAGAATAAACAAACACTCTGTAAATATTGAGGAGGACAATTTATGAAGACAGTTCTTATTAAACTCAGATATATAAACAAACTTCTAGTGGATAGTGCTAATTAATATTCTCCACGGTTCTGTGATGGTTCTTCATATAGCAAAAAACAACATTGGTTTTATCATTATTGTAAATTAGACCTTACTAATGTTCTTCTCCTTACCAACAGTCCACCAATGAAATTGTTACAATAATATCTTTTAACCATTTTTTGTTTTGTTTTGTTTTCTTTTTTTACTGACTCATTGTCAGATTTTGCTAAAAACCTGTTAAATCCCAGATAGGATATTTGCCACAGTACCAATTATATTGGCCTCACTGTGCAAAACACTTATTCATACTTATAATAAGTATAAAAAAGGGAAAAAATTCAGAAGCTCATTGAAGCATTTCCTTAACATTCTTCTTGTGCATTATTTTGAGCTTTTAAGCTACTATGAGCTACACATAACATGAACCTCGGTTCAACCTCCAAACAATTTATGTTACAGCTCAAATGCATACTCAGATAAGGAAGTTCTCATTTTGTTCTGAATTATGGGCTGTCCATTGGAGTATCTGAACAGTCTTGAAGGTTGTAGGCAAGCACATGTTTTGTACTGGTGTCCTGTTTGCTAGTTCAAGGGGAGTAAAACGATTTCTCCAGAGGTGAGGATAAATGGAGCATTAAAAGCTAGGCTGACCAGGATGGTCAGTCTGTTTCACAGAACAGTTGAGGTTGGCAGGGATCTCTGGGGATTGTCTAGTCCAACACCCCCTGCTCAAAGCAGGGCCAACTGGAGCAAGTTGCTGAGAACTATGTTCATTTGTTTTTTGAGTATCTTCAAGGATGAAGACTCCACAACTTCCCTGGGCTACCTGTTCCAATGTTCAACCACCCTCACAAAAAAAAAGTGTTTCCTTATGTCCAGATGGAATGTCATGCATTTCCATTTGTGCCTTTGCATCTTGTCCTGTCAATGGGCACCACTGGTATACCTTCGTCATACCCTGCTATCAGATATTTATAAACATTGGTGAGACACCCCTCTGCCTCCTCCAGGATAAAGAGTCCCAGCTCTTTCAGCCTCTCCTGGCATGACAGATGATGAATTATCTTGGCAGCAATTGTTTCTCAAAGCTGGGAATTACTTTTCTCTCTGTCTGTATTTGTACACAGTTATGCACTCTAGTTAAAGGCATGATTTCTATATTATCCTAGCACAGGGAAAGGATTATGTAAATGTCAAAAAGTTTATTCCAAACTCTCCCAGTGGCTAATTGGAGAGGAGAAGAGACAATATCTAAGTTAAATACACTCAAACTCACATCGTGCACATGTACAGCACATACATTTAGTGCTTTAGTTGGACTGTTCAGCTTTAGTTTGACAGTTCAGCAGAATCTGCCCCTTTCCTCAGACCAGAAGGCAGTAAGAAGAGGCTATCTGAGTATCATGTGCTTTAATGCTTGAGAAGGTGACTGAATATTTATGATAACTGACAGGCCCTCAGCAAGCAATTCATTTCTAGTTTTGCTTCAGTTCATTTACTTCACTGAGTCTCCCCTGCATATTACATTACTACAAATGTGAAAAGCAGATTTCATTTAATAGCCCTTGCCTTACAGCTTAATGCCCTTACCAGCTCTTCATTTACAGGCGCTCTGCCTGTCTGTCTGTGTGGTGTGTGTTAGATCAAAGGAATGGCACTGTGGAAGTGTCCACTCTCAGTTTCTCAAGCAGAGTGATGAAGTACATGAATCCTGGCCCCACTGCTGACACTGAGCAAGGATAACACTAAGGCTCCAGGCTATTACACCCCAGACTACAGTGGGCAGAAGCCAAGAGGACTTTCTATTTTACACGGTAAACTTGGAACAGCTGTGCTGTGCAATGAAGATGTGTGAATGTTTCACCTCATGCCAAGCATCAGCATAAAGGTGAAAACTTCCCAAGACATTAGGTTTAGTTTTCTAGGTCGACCAAGAGTAACCTGCAACCTCCCCTATCAGCAAGCCCATTAGCCAAATGATGTACGTTAGTATGTACAGACTTGCCCATGACATGAATTTAAAAGCTCAAGCTCCATTTCATAACCCACCCAAGACAGAGAGGTTGATCCTAGAGACTCAACAAGAGCTGCCTAGACCACATAACATTCTGCATAGAAATAGAATCACTTTGCTTTTCTTGCCATGCTGACAGTATTTTTCATCCTTCTTTTATAATGCTATATTGTGCAGGACCTATATAATGGCTATATAAACCTGTCATGTCTTTTTTCATATCTAAGATACATCAAAGTGAGATTCTTTAACATTAATGTTGCAGGCATAGAGATGATCTTGAAAGGAGGAACTGGTACAGGCGATGCAGTGGTTTCTCTACCTCTGCCTTGTGTGCAGTGTGGTCCCAGACGTTGTAGCATGTTATCAGGGGCTTGCCCTTATTTATTTTGTGAGTGATGAGCAGTCCTTCAAAAATGATGTGTTCAAACCTTGGTGTTCAACTCAATCACTCAGAACAGGGAAGTTTAATTAGCATTGCTGCTATTAAAGCATGTGGTGTTTTGCCTTTCTTTTTCAAGGTACTAGTTCTACAGCTGAAAGTCCTAGTTTCAGCACAATGAGACAGCTGCCATGCTGCCCTTGCTTGTTCAAGAAAGGAACTTGACCATGAAGCAGACCCAAAATGTTGCAACCCTTTACCCACACAGAAACAAGAAGGTTTGTGAGCATGGAAACCAGGGAAAGCTGGTCGCCTGAGGTTATCTCCCAGGGCTGCTTGACTTGGACACCCAAGGAGCAGGCTCCAGTTAAACTTTTACTTGCCATTTTGGAACTACAGCATAGATTCTCCCATGTGATTGCTGTAGGCTGGGATTGGACCTCACAAAACATTTCTCTCAGTTGAAGGGTGACTGAATGACTGCCATTATGTGCAACTCCTGGGAATTAGATTATCACCTTCAAAGTCACCACTGAAGCTATAGAAGAGATTAGTCAAGGGTTCAAAAGCTTGTGGGGAGAGGAGAATAAGAATTTAGTAGTGCATAACAGAATTCCTCCCATACAGTGTAGATGCCCATAACTCAGCCAGTGATCCTGTCCATCTCCTCTAGAGTCAGGAGAGAGAAATAGTGCATGTAAGTCTAATTCATCCAACCTACTTTGAACATCTCCTTCCAGATGAGATGAAATGCACCCCAGACTGCATTTACTGTTTTGATTGATCACCGCTGATCATAACAGACCACAGATTAGTGCAGATGCAGACACCTATGAGGTAGATACTTACATTTAATCAGACGTGCTATAGAAAGACAGACAGATACACAATGTGGTCATATGAATACCAGATTCATGGAGGAAATAATTTTTTAAGGTTAGAGGAGTGAGCTGTAACAGCCAGTACACACTGATCCAAACACCAGTTGCAAAGTACAAGCTGTTTGTGGGAAAAAAAAAACAACACAGATGCCTGCTTATCTCCAATATTTTTCAATTTCATGCACTTACTGTTTCCACTTGAAAGAGACAGAAACAAATGCAAAAATTCCAACCATAAGACTATTCTTGGCAGGCTGAAACTGAATTCTGCACACCCAGAAGGCTAAATCCTTTAGCACTCAACTGTAATTTTCACCAAGGTTTTATTCAAGCAGAACTCCCATTGAAGGAGATTAACCTCACTATAAATCATGTACAAAGCTATCAAATGAGAACTTCAGAGTTTGACAAAGGAGATTTGGGAATATATTGATACTTTCAGGAGTTGACTCAAATAGTGTTCTGAAATTTGAGATCATTTGGGTTTAGATGAAGAGGATTTGACTTTTTATCTTTCCAATCAGCCGAATTTCTAAATTACTAGTTCATCTTATAGCCATTTCCTAATTTATTTAGAGAGCCACATAAACACAAATGTTAACGTCACTTACTGTTCATTTTCATAATATAATTTGCCAATGGCCCAGGCAATGATGATAGGGCAAGGAATACCTGCAACAACAGCAAAAAAAAATCATAAGTTAATCTAGTTATGTATTGATGATACAATATTAGATATATCTCTGTTTAGATAAAGATCTGTAATGAGGATAGAAGAATATTTCTTAATGCACTGGAAGACTCAAAATACAAGTGGTCCTATCTTGGTATACTTGAGACACTGCAATTTCTAAGACCTCTCTTTGTATTAAATGAAATAATCTCAACAAGATAAAACTTACGGACTAAAAAACAAGTTAGTAAAACTATTAACAAGTGTAACAATGTGTATCATATATACCTATTTTTCTATGCATGTGATCAGAAAAGTTCTGGCTGGCTTATAGGCAATTGTCCCCTTTTCATTTTCCTGCCGTTGATATGGCAAAAACTTATAGACAGCATTTGGAGGTGGGTATTGTTAAGATTTTTATTTCCCCGGTTGCAAGAAGGTTGTAAATTTATTGGGTTCTTTGGATGAAGCCAATTTTCAACATCTTCGACAACTTTTTCAGTTGAGTCTTGAACCTGTGAAACAGGTTGATGAGAACCTCTTGATATCACTTAAACTCTTGATCTCTTGCTGCATTAGGTGAGTTGTATCTGTACACCTAATGTCCCTGCAGTGCCATGTCCTCTGCTTTCCAATTCTATTGTTATATCAGTTTCATGTCTAGAGCCTTAGCCTTGTTTTGCTTGTTTTGTATTAGGCCTTCAGAGTTCAGCTAGTTTCAAGGTGATGACTGTTTTTCTGGAGAAGGAAATTGGAGGTAAGGAAGAGTAAATGGAGCTGGCCTTTTTGCATGGATCTCCTGGGGGAAGACAGGACCTTTTTCACACATGCGTTCCCCAGGCAGTCTGGACAGATGTCAAAATTGGAAGAGGAGAAATTCCCACCTTCATTTTCCTTTTCCCTTTAACCTGTCACCTCAGCCAAAAACAAACAATAAAATAAGCTTCTCCATCTTCATCCCTCATTCTAGCCTCCAGTTTCACATCCCTCTGAATCCAATGCTACTCCAAGGTGAATGCCCAGATTCAGTGACCCTCACTGGAACCTGATTCCTTCCCACTGGAAGCAACATGACTTAAGCTCTCCTGTAGGAGTGAGCCTGGCCGGGTATCTAATGCTGCCTTTGCTAGGGATGAACAGACAAAATACAATCATGTCCTTTCTCCTGGGGAAAACATTTTAATTCTCCTGGTGAAGGGAAGACCAGGGAACTGAGAATGAGGGTGATAAAATATCAAGTGTATGGGAAGCCAAAGCAGAACCAGAAAGCACCTAAAAGGGTGGGAGGAAAGGTATATTCAGTACATGGCACTCCTGAGACCCAGAGGGCCCTGGAGGAGATAGGGAGAGAAAATACCACAGACCAAACCTATCAGGGGTCTGTGAGAGCTGTGTGAGGAGCTGATTTTCTAGTTTGGTGACAGAATTAAAAATATTAAATAATAATAATAATAAATAAATGAATCAATTCCCCACATTTACGTCTTCTTACATTTTCTTTCTTCTTTTTCTTATAGCTCCCCTTCCCTTTTGATTTTGGACTGAATGACATATTTTGTTTTAAAGACTGTTTCAGCTGTTAGAACTGCAATTCAATTACTTCTGCTCAATTATGAGAGGCATTTCTGAACACAGTGCCATTCTACTTTCAGAAACGAAAAGAAAATATTTGTGACTTCTTTTCCACTTTTTTTTTTTTTCAACAGAAAAGAACTGCCAAATTCACTAGTTCTGCTTGACTCCCTATTTTGTATTCAAGCAAACAAGCTACCTGCAGGCAGCTTGCCTTGCCAAACCCCTTGAGGCTCAGTTCAAGTCATGGATATGTTGCTTGGTAAGGAACCATGAAGGTACCCAGTCCAATCTCCTGCTCAAAGAGGAATTGTCAACAACACTAGCTACCTCAGCCATGGCTTAATCTTGCTCCAGTTCCAGTACCTCCAAGGTCAGAGATTCCACAGCTTTTCTGAGTCATCTGTTGCAGTGTTGCATTACCATTTTGGCAATTTTTTTTTTTTTTCTTAATGCCCAACTGGAACCTCCTAGTTTGCAATTGGTGGCGATTACCCTTTCTTATAATATATGCTATTACCAAGAAGAATTTGGCTCCATCACCTTTCTAATTAGACACCAAACCTTTCTTGGAACCTAATAGACCCTCCTCCCCGCCTTATCCTCCTCTTGGCTAGATTAACAAGTTCAGTCCTTCAGCCTCACTTCATAGCTCATGTCGTCTAGACTCCTGATCATATTGGCAGCCTTCTACTGGATAATTTCCATTTTTTCCACACCCCTTTTGACCTAACAGACCCCAAAGTGACCAATGTATTCCAAGGACTGCTTTATCAAAGCTGAGTACAAACAATTAGTAACTTCCCTCAGTCTTCTGGCAACCCTCCTAGTGTAGTCCAGTGTGTTTTTTACTTTTTTCATGATGGGAAGGCACTTCTGGCTTATAACTTGCCTGCATCCACTGCAAGACCTAGGTCCTTTTCAGCAGGACTGCTACTCTGACAGTTGGCTCCCAGCCTGAACTGATGTACCAGCCTATATTGATGCACCTAGAGAGAAGAAGCCTTTGCCCTGGCCCAGTCTCACACAGTAGAGGTTTAATAACAGAGTAATGAGCTCTATTTCTGTCTTTGAGCAGCCACAAATATAGTACAAAGACAACATGCGATCCTCTGTTGAGGGCTGTTTTCCAGGAACAAACCCTTCAGAAGTTCAAACAACAGCTGTAAGACTGTACTGGCAGATAATGAGGCTTTTCTTCCAGTCAGCTCCTCACTTAGAAGTGTCTCTTCTGTCTCTTGAGACTGAGTGGTCCACAGGGTGTGGACAGTGTCTTTGCTGTTTCATGCCATCTGGAGCAGCAGTGCATATGGGGCTGTGATCAGTGCTTTACTGATCAAAGTGAAAGGGACATGCCATGGACTGCTGTGTTCCCAAAGTGCTGAGCCTGTGAATTCTTTTTTCAACTTGAACACCAGGTACCTGAGGATCTAAGTGACGAAAATAAATCCAGCAGTAGCTTATCAGCTTTATGTCATCACCACAGTAAAGAACTATACTTGTTTTCGTGGTGCTTTGATGTAAAGTTAGGTATGTCAGATTTCACCACAGTGGGATTATTATTATTATTATTATTATTTTATTATTGCTGCTGTTGTTTTTATCACTTAATTGACAGGCACCATGAATATTGGGCTTATGTGGCAAGGCTTTGGTAGAGGGGGTGGCCTCTGTGAGAAGAATCCAGAAGCTGCCCCATGTTAGATAAGGGCCACTTTCAGCTGGCTGACCCACCGCTACCCAGAGTCGAGCCAATAAGCAATGTTGTTTGTTCCTCTAGGAGAGCATATTTAAGAAAGGAGAACAACAACAACAACAACAACAACACCTGCTGCACGACAGCAGCTGGGAGAGCAAGGAGTGAGAAGCCCTGCAGCCCCCAAGGTGAGTGCAGCAGGAGGGCAGGAGGTGCTCCAGGCACGCAGCACAATCCCCCTGCGGCCTGTGGAGAGGCCCCTGGTGGAGCAGGCTGTCCCCCTGCAGCCCACGGGTCCCACACGGAGCAGATCTCCACGCTGCAGCCCGTGGAGGAGCCCCCGGTGGAGCAGGTGGATGTGGCCTGGAGGAGGCTGCGGCCCACGGAGAGCCCCCGCAGGAGCAGGCCCCGGGCCGGAGCTGCAGCCCGTGGAGAGGAGCCCCCGCAGAAGCACATCAGTGTTGTGGTGGAGCTCAGCTGCCCAGCTGAGTAAAACCACCACAGTCCATTTTGGCACCCAAATGTTACACCACTACAGCATGTAACACCATTATAAATGCACAAGACACTTACACCATCCTATGAAGAGAAAGACCCATTTCCGCAGCTTATCTGTGGAGTAGGTCATCACTATAGCAGTATGTAAGTAGCAGCCTTCCACAAACATCCAGAAGAAGTTGGTCACCACAAAATAATTGTAGACAGTGGTAATACACCGACACCAGGGCTGGAAAGGAAATAAGAAAAGAACATTTTAAAATCATGGTGAGACCACTTCAGAAACTCTTTTTTGCTATTCCCTTAAAAAACAATGATTGAAGTAATTCAAGGAATATATATTTATACTTGGGACTTGGAATCAGAATATTTTAGCTGCCGTCAGGAGCTCACAGCTGTGTCAGTGACTTTCTGCTGTGGCTTGGCTTTGACTACAAGATGCTGGATTCCCTCTACCTGAACATGTGTGGAAAGTTAACATGCCTTAAGGCATGTCCACACCAGCAATCTGCAAGCCGTTAAAGAAGCATCTGTGTGGAAAGAAGACAAAAGAAGACAGGCCACCTGACTGTAGGTGATCTTTCTGAGAGGTACAGCCATAGCCTAGGGTCATTTCCAAAGATGACATAAGAGTCTAAGCATCTCCTAGGCAGTATAACCCACCTGCTGAGCAATTTGAAGAAAATTTAAGATAATAGTTAATGGCACAGTCTTGTTTCATTTCCACTGAAGGGAAGGAGCACCACTGACATTTTAAAAAAATATATATTTTACGTTAAAGCTATGCTTTTTTCAACTACCTCATCCCCTGTACTCCTGCCATTTGTACTTTAGTCTGTCAGTCACATCACTGCACACATCACCTCTGAATTTTGCCACAACATCAAGAAGAATTTTTAGTCAGCCTCAATGTATCAGTAAAGGCAGCTTCTATGGCTGTGCAGTGAGACCACAGCTGTGGAATAGACACTTAGTTATAGAGAGGCAGATGGTAACATCACATCAATAAATCAGAAGTAACTGCTGATGGTAATTTCCATAGCACTACACACAGAAGTCTAGGAAAATTTCTTTCTGACCAAGCAGGCATTCAGTGTATCCCCTGAAGCGTGACATTAATTACCTATGTTAGCTGGTATCATTGATGTCGTTTTTGGTCTCACCATTCTCCAGCCTTTTAATTAACTCTACTAAAGTATTTGAAACTTTTGACCCTCAGTTAATTTCATTTTGGACTTCATATGCATGAGGTATTGATATTCTCTAGGCAGTCAACAGAGCAGCAGATGCACTATCAAACCCAGCAGAATTCTGTGGACTACGAATTTATTGGACAAGAAACACGTTTACAAAATGATAGCACATTCACAAATGATCACTTCTGCTTATTGAGCTGCAATAAACAGATAAAAAACAACAACACACCAATATCAAACTTTTGGATATGTTAAACCTTTAATTTCTGTGTGATTTCATCAAGATTTGAAGTTTTAGTTTGCCTTGATCCTTAAAACAGGATTTAAAAACAAAACAACAAAGCATAAGATGAACCACTGTGTCTTCAAAATTTTGTTTAAACCAATCACAACTTACTTTTTTTTTTTCTCTCTCTTTTTGGTCTGAACAAAATGAAACAAAAATACAGTCTCCCCTATTCCCTCCTCTCCCCAATTTTTGGCTAATATAAAAAAAAAAAAAAAAAAGGCTCCATTCAAGTCTCATATTTGATTTTGCTGTCTAAGAAGGTAAGAGCATGAATTAAACCTTTCTCTGTGGCCTCCATCTCATGTCAATTCTCCAGTACAATGCCTACACTTTTGTTCCACTCTTTCCCTCGGTTGTAACACTTACACAATTTTTCTTCTCTCCACAGCTGCCCATTTTCAAAAAAAAAAAAATTGTAAAAACTAATTATATCTGAGCCTGTTGTTCCTCTGTCAGAACTGAGTGAAATTGGCCAGTGGGTTGTGGTGGCACTGGGACACGTAGAGTCAAATACTCATGAAGGTGGTGAGGTCTCCCTCTGCGTTGTTTCCATAGGAAACCAGAACAAAATGAATTTGGGCAACTCTACTCATTTCCCTTTGGAATTGTGGATTTATTATTATTGAATAATAAACCCAATTAGCAGAACTCATTAATTTATACCATTTCATTTATTTGACTGAGGATACCTGGTCCCCACATGTATCCACCATTAGGCTCTAGACATCTTCAGCATTTCCCCTTCTTGATATATTAACATACGCACTATAACTTCATGCAAAATGTTTTCATGTTGAGTCCTTTATGTTTCTGTAACTGCATTATTTAATCTTTGCTGATTAGCCCAGAAGAGATCATACAATTAGCCAGTGTAAATTATGCTGCTCCCATTGATTTTGGAGGTGTCATTTTGATTCTGACTTATACCACAGCAAGAACATTAACAATATCACTAAGCTTGTAAAAAGCACCTTCCCAAAAAAGACTGCAGTGTTTTGCAGAGAAAAGGTGAGTAATGGAAAACGGGGGCATGTGAGGATCTATCCTTGTATTTGCAAGTTTATATTTTCTTTAGCACTTTGTGGTCTCATTTTAAGAAGCATTTGAATGTCTGAGTGCAATTGATTATTCCTAAATAACTGTAAAAATCTGCATTAAGGTTTACAATATTGTCATGAGAGAAAACAATTCAGCATAAAACTATCAACAACAAAGCTCATATACCACCATCTTCTGTAGCCTGAAAATGTCAGAAACACAGACGACGCAAACAATGAATTAATATAAGCTACATCTTAAAGGAGCAGCTACTTGAATAATAATACAGTTATACAGATGTGTCAAAAAACTTAGAATCTGAGGCTGCTTTGTTTTTATCTAGGTACTGATGACTTTTCTATTCTTTTTTCCAAAATGTGGGATTAAAGTTCAGATGCCAAATCTGATATTTGAAAAGTTAACCAAGGATAATAAGTACCCAGCTGACTAAAATGAATGGGTATCTAGGCTCCTGAGGTGGATTTCAATTTCTAAAGGAGCAGTTCCTCCAAGAGTAGAGCCACATTGCCTGTTATCAGCCTTGGATCCAGCTCCTACCATACAGGCACTTTAGGCCACCTGCCTTCCAAAAAGAAAGAATATGAAGGGTGTGTTCATGTGTGTGTGCATAGCACAGTAGCAGGTTTTTTTATTACGGAGGTAACTGTCAAGAGACAGTCCTAAAAAGAGAGTACTCCACTATAAGAATTTTGCAATGGGAATACGAACAGTAAAAAGATCTCTCAAGGAACTATCAAAAAGAATTACACTTCAAGGGAAAGTAGAATTATTCCTCAAGAAAACTGAGCAAAAATATTCTTATTTTGGAGTAGATATTTTTAATCCATTCCAAAATCCATTTTTTTATTATGTGGACCTGCCCTGTTCTTCGAACTGGTTCTGACTCTGTTGCCAAGGGTTCAGTCCTCCCCAAAGGATCAAGAAAAGGAGCAGAGAGAGTGCAGAGTAAGCAGCAGGAGCTGGAGTGAAGAGGTTGTGTCCATGGCAGAAGGATGTCTCCCTTTCAGGGACAGGGAGATGCTGCTGGATGCAGCCCACCAATCTCACAGCACCCCTCAACAGCAGGGCTGGCACGGTGAAGATGGCATTAGCAGAAAAATAGAATTTTGTTAAAAAAGCACGATGACATAAATGAGCAAAAAATGTACTGTTTCAGGTCCTATTCCTTTTTTTTTTTCTTTTTTTTTTTTCTTTTTTTTTTTTTTTCTTGAGAGTCCCACAGGCTCCAGACAGCAAGGTGCCCACTGTCATCAGACAAAGCAGCTGACTGAGGGCCAGAACAGCCATCTCAGTTATTTCTGTACCCTGGTCATAGAGGTGATGTTCTCTGGAGCGAATACTTTTCACATACAAGTACAATCACTGCAAGCTGCTCTGATAAAAAATATTTGAGAACCACCAAATACAGTGTCTTGCACTATACTGTGTCTCAAAGTATAAACATTTGGAAAGTATCAATGGTCAATGAAGATAAAAGAGAAGATTTCTGAGGGGCAGACTATGACTTTAAAAAATGCTGATATTCAGTAATGAGGAAATAAATGAAAATTTAGCAAATTTATTTATTTTTTTAAATTAGTTATTAGTTGAGCAAATTCAGCACCCCAGCCACCCCCAAAGTGCAAGACAGAGACACACGACCTCCAAGCACTTACTTCATTGCTTTCATGTATGTTGTGGTCTATCATTTGAAGCAAAAACCACATCACGTTTCTCAGGATGAATGTGGTGATTAAATTCCAGTGGATAATATTCCGCAGGCATCTGATACTCCTAAACAGGGAAATACATGTAAATCATCATATACAGTGAATATATACACATGCACATTGTTAAGTATATAAATTAAACAAGCTAGTTCTGTTCACTTTCGAAGTTCCTCACAGTTTATTCCCATCCATTACTCATCTCACGCAACAAAACAGGAGGTTGTTCCGCTCAATGGTCAGCTATAAAGGTCTGTGAGGCTGTCTGAAGCATACCTTTACCAGCAAGCATAGCTGGGTCAGGTCCCATTCTCTGGCTCTCAGGGTAAATGGCACAGCCAGTGCCAAAGCCAAAACTTGGACTTTGTAATGTAGTCACAATGCAAATAAATGGTGTAAATATAAAACAGCAGCAGATGGCAAAATTTGTGCTGCTTGCTATAAACCTTTCTCCCAGAAACCATAAAGTGTAACTTTTGCAAAGTTTGCCAGTTTGTTTTGATAAAATGAAGAGCTCCCTTTGACAGAATCAATTCAAGCAAGTGAAATTGCAAGTACTAGAAAGACCCAAATGACCAAATGGTCATTTCATCCTTGGTTATCATTTTTGTCCTCTCCAGTCCCATCAGCTCTACTACAATGCTCAATAGAAGTGATAAGCCCCTAAACAACAAGGCTGTGCTAGAGTTTGTTGCATTGTTCACAGAAGATTTGGTGACAAATATCCTGGAGTAGTGAAACTGGAATACTTTACATTTGGTGATTCTCTCTCTCCAGTGACTCAACAGACTAGCCCATGTGTAGTTCAAAGTTTTCAGACCCATTAATGCAATAGGAAAGCACAGATTGCCTGGTGCCAGTCCCGTGCTTAGTCAGCTGCACCAGGCTTTCTAGAGCAATGTATTCTCACTCAGCAGAAAATAATTGTGTCTATTTTTCCTCTTTTGTTAGCCCGCTTCCAGAATGGATGTAAAATATGAGCACGATGTAAAATAGTATGAGTAAAATGAGTTGGGGCACAGTGCCGTAAAACAAAATATGGGACATCTTAAACGCTGCATGATACTGAAAATGGCTCAGTATCATGCCAGCAATTGGAAGCATCACTGAAGCTAGACAGAAAGTAACTCGTGGCAGAATCTGTCATCTGAGACACGATCATTTGTCTTCTCATTCTTTGGGAAACTGTAAAGGAAGGCAAGTGCCAAGCTGCAGTTCTGCAGTTGCAGAGTGTTTAGTTAACTGATCTTAGCTAAACAAAAAACTCTCCAGCTACTAAAATCACTTTCGCAGGGGCATTTCCTGGGATCATCAGGTTAGGATTCTCCATTTGGTGTATCGGTTTCCCTGCTTGTTAAGGAAGCTGTCAGATGACATGGGACACACACAGTGGTGTTTTCAAACCTGCCGAACTCTAACTGGTAATTCTTCACCCCAGTGACAGCAAAAATTCCTTAAAAAAGAACTCACAATCCAGTAACCAACTTTGCTACTGCCTCAGGTCTTTTGCATGACAAACAAGCCAGCCTTCCTACCAACAGACACCATTTTGCTGTCACAAAACCCTCACTGCATGTTTCCCAGGACCTGATTAGTCAGCCTGAGGGCCAGAAGCTGTTCTGTTGTGTTCTTCAGCCTCACAATTCTCTCCAAAGTTTCTCAGCAACCCACAAATCGCAAGTGGAAAACCTCCCACATGTGAGATGCTGCAACTTACAGAACGATGCTCAGAGGTATAACCCTACTAAGTCAATGTCAAAACAGCTTCTGAGTTTAACAACTCAGGCTCCAGGTATAAAATAGTTTTGGAGCCTCAATAACTCATGACTGGAGTCGATTCAGAAAACAAATCTCCAGCTGCTGACATCCATTCCCTTTTATATAGGCTACAAAACCAGAAAGTGTTGTTCTCGATATAACCTGCGCTACCAAGGGATATGACAGAAACATCTCACTTCTTTGAAAATTTCACTTCCAGCAAAAGGTCGAGGTTCATGGTTAGGCTTTCAAAGAAACTGGGCAACCAACATCTGCTGCCTTTCATGTTGAACCCCAGGAACCCACTCTGAAAGATGGTAATAAGGTCTGTTCTCTGTTGATCGTTTTGCACACAAATGTCCTGCAGCTGCCATTCACTTAGATGTTTTATTCACTTCCATCAGGTTAAGGACGAGCAGATTAAGGAAGGAGTTTGAAACATTGCTTCTGGGGGGAGAGGAAGGCAAGGGACTACAGACTGAGGAAATTCAGGTCAAACCATGGAGCTGCTCACATGAAATTAATTGCTTTTGGGAGCTCTAACAGCAAAACAGATCTAGCACACTTTGCCACCTGAATGTGTTTCTTGAAAAGGAGAAGATAAATAAGTTGAAAAAAAAATTATACTCGCTGAATGCCTCTGGTTAGATGTAGTTTAATCATCCCATGTGCTAGAACTAAATCTGGCTGGAGGAAACCTGATTCCCACACAGCATAGAGCACAGCATTGGACCAGCCACAGAAGAAAACTGGATCAAACTAAAAGTTTTAGACCTTTTATTTGAGTTCCTAAAAAGAGCTTTTCCCGCTAGTAGGATCCTGCTCACCAAAATCACCTTCTGGTCTGTGCCTTAGAACCTCGGCATCTACTGGGCTCATGGTCTTTGTTCTCCTTCCTACCTCCTGGTTCACACTGTTTTGTCTTCCTTGTCCATCTCTCTGCACCTACCCATTGGCTTTTGCTTGGGCTGCAAGATGCTTAGGACAGAGGCCAACTTTTAGTGAAGTCTGTTCAGCACTGAGAGCAAGAGTGTCTGGTCTGCTTTGGGAACTCCCAGACTCTACAGGCAATCATGAAGATCAAAAGTCCTTGTTTTCAAAAAAAAAAAAATTAAAAAAATGAGGTACTGAGGGAAGATGTGCTCCTGATGTGAAGTTAAGTAAAGATTAAATGCTGTCAACAGTTAGAATCTACCAACGTGAGGCTTAAAGTCTTGTCAAATAATGCTTTGGACATGAAACATGGGCAGTTTGCTCACATATCCCACCACCTTTACCAAAAGACATATTTTGGGTATCAGCAGCCCTGTATCATAGACTCATTCCCCTTCCCACACTGTGTGTGGCATAGATGCTAAGCAGATGCTTTGACCTGCTTAAAAGGTTCTTGTCTTTGAGGCTAATGGAGTAAGGTGGAAAAGCCTGTAGAGAAAGGATTTTGCTTTTCCAGCTGCAGGCCCTCTCCAGGCACATTCCCCACCACTTTGCTGCCTTGGCGAAGCAACACCAACAGATCATGGGCAGGAATTGCTTTTGTGATGTCTGGGCCACTTTGCCAGTGTAAATGCAGGCAGGATTTGAGTGTATGAGAGCACACTCAGGCCAAGACACAGAATCATAGAATGACAGAATGGTTTGGGTTGGAAGGGACCCCAAAGCCCACCCAGTGCCACCCCCTGCCATGGGCAGGGACCCCTGCCCCCAGCCCAGGCTGCCCCCAGCCCCATCCAGCCTGGCCTTGGGCACTGCCAGGGATGGGGCAGCCACAGCTCCTCTGGGCAGCCTGGGACAGGGCCTCACCGCCCTAACAGTGAAGGATTTCTTCCTTATATCTAATCTAGACTCTCTTTTATGTTAAAGCCATTTAAAGCACTTTCAGCCATGTCTGAAAGTGCTGCAGTGTTTCTCAATGGTTCAGGCCGTGAGGTTAACCCAGGCACAGAATGGTTTTAATTTTTCTTTTTTTTTTGGGGTTGGTTTGTTTGTTTGGATGGAGCCCAGAGAACATGGTTTCTGCTTGTTTCTGTCTCCTAACTACTACTAGCACAGATATCACAGTAGCACTAATACATTTCATAGTCAAGGGTGGGTAAAGCATGAGCGAGAACTGTGTCAGATTCCTGCTGGGCAGGGAGAAACAGCAGGGTTAATGCAGCGTGTGCAGGCTGTGGGGCACAGCAGTGGAGAACTATAGATAAGCCAATTGATATAACAAGGAAAAGAGCTCCTGCCAGCCACCTGAGAAAGTTTCTCTCATTTGCAGGCACTGCTGGTGAATGTTAGCATGGTTATTTAGTATGGATAAAGCATCTGGAGGGATGCTGACTGAGGTGAGGGTCCCGAGAGCTCACCCTGTGCATAAAATTTTGTCTGTATAGCCAACATTTCACCCCAGGCTCCTATCTAAGTCTGAGGTGAACAGTGAACGAAGGATGTACCCCAAACTGGGCAAGAAAATTACTAAGTAATAGGAGACCTGCCGTGCATCTGTTTGGTGGAAGGACAAAGCTGGCCTTTTCGTATGCACTCATCTCAGAGCCTGGTGAAGAAACTCATTTTACTCACAGGAGTGATCTGTCCTCCACAGGTATTTTCTTGACCATTGGTAGTTAGAAGCTAGCTTAAATCTACAAGTCTTAAATTAAATTGAAATACTCCTGCTATTTCATAAAAATGGCCTGTATTTGAAAACTGAAAGTCACCACAGTCTGCTGTGACACTGGGTTCCACAGCTTCTTTCTCCATGGTTATTTATTGCCTTCACTTTGTGGAATAAAAAAATAAGTCTATGCTCCAGAAACAGCGGTAACTGCCTTCATAGACAGCACTGAAAAGAAATTCACATCCTCATATTGCAAATGGGGGGAGGTGGGGTTTGAAACACATTAGGCACCGTTAGAAGTTAGAGAATTGAGCTTTGCTAGAGTCGGAGGAGCTCACAGCGAATGGCATGAACGCATCTCCTCACAACTCAAAGGCTAAGAAATTTGGGGTTATTCAATGCCATATAATGACACTGAGAACATCAGGAAAGTGCAAACGCAGAGAGCAGAGAGCTGCTTTGTCAGGGGGGGAAAATGGTCACACGAGAGGGGAGAAATGGGCCATGAGGGGATCGGGCATGGAACCGCTGCTTCAGACACAATTACAGCATTGCTAGGATGAGTTGTGAATTACAGAGCCATTTAAAGTCCCTTAGCTTAAAATATTGGCTGACAGAGGGTTTCATCTTCATCTTCATGGCAGGTAACATCGTTTCTGCCACTTCCGCTTGTTTCACAGCCCTTGTAGATGGAGCTGTGCACGTGCGGCCCAGCGGCCCAGAACAGCAGCACAAGGTGCCATCCCAGAGAGCCTGGGCGCTGGCACATCGCAAGGAAGACACCACAGACGGAGGCTACGGGTTTCCATTAAAGATCATTTTCAGACAAAAAGTGTTGGTCGAGGCCTTGGCTGGACTCTTACCCTAACTCCTCCCTGGTGCATGGGTCCCAGGATAGAAGAAAGGGGTTGCAGCAATTCGCCCAGAACAGACTTAAGGATTGAGGCCAAAACACAAAGCTGTGAGATCTTCGATATTGTCAGACCACGAGCCACGTAGGGTGAGGTGGTCAGTTAAAAACAGTTTGGGAAACAGCATGGAAAACACTGAAGGCAGGGTGTTAGCAGCTCTTTGCTTATACTACAGTAATGATGGAATGAAGAGCTCATAAACTGTTATTCATGGCAAAAAAATAATAATAATAATAAAAAGTTTGTCTCTCTCAGTTGCTCTTCTCTGCTTGCCTGTCCCCTGCCAAGGGCTGGAGGAGGAGGCATTTCCTCACAGCTACATTCCCTCTTGTCCCTTGGGAGCTGCAGAGAGCAGGGCTAGAAAGGGCCTGGAAGTGGGCAGCAGGACACTGCTAGTCCCACGGGAGGTGTGGTGGTGGTGTGTCTCCAACATCTGCTCCTGAAGCAGCACAGTTCTTGCAGCAATTTCACTTCTGGTGGTGCCTGAAGGCAGACTTCGGCCCTGACACATCCCCGAAATGCAGCACGTAGTGCTAGAACAGCCCAAACGGGCAGCGGGTGTTAGGCTGAGTGTGAGCAGGCAGAAGGAACTGGAAAATGAGAGAAAAGACGGACTTGTGCTTTCTGACTTGGACGGAGAGAAGATACTGGAAGAATGAGAGGGCTCCCCGTGATTTCTCAATAACCAGCGCCTTGCCCCTCGTTGAGTGATCTTCAGACAACTGCAAGAGGCAAGAGCTTGTGCTGCCCAGCAGTCCTGCTGCATCGCCACGTCCCTGCTGCTTCGGACTGCGGTGTCCTTGCGTCTGCCAGGCAGGGTTTGGCCAAGAGCAATCCCATTGGAGCCGTGTGCCTCAAGGAGAACGATGCAAAGCTCTTGGATAAAATAGTGTAGCAAGAGATAGCGCATTTTCACACTGCGTTACGAAGTAACTTGCTGTATATTTGCAGGAATTTGGGAACCAGAGCCAGGTAGGATGATCTGGGGGCACATGCCTACCACTCCCTGCACACACAGCCCTGTAAAAGCTCAGCTTCAGCTCTACAGCGGGAGGTCAGACACAAAGAGGCAATTATGGTGAGAGCAAACATACTTCTCGTTGGCCCTCCTAATTAGTAAATCAAAAGCCAGGTGTATGGTGGGAAATTACACATAATGACCTCTTTATTTGATTTGAGAACAGACCATGTTTCATGCCCAAACGTCATTCTCTGCCTTGATATCACACCACTGGCATCCTGAACGGCTTGCTGTCAGGACCAGGCTCCCATGCCTGTTTCATCTAACAGTAGCGTTAGCTGAAAATAAACCAGAATTCTCCTGCAGTTGGCTGCAGCCTGTGTCAGAGGTGGGCAGAGAGAGTTTCTGATTGTAGAGAAAGCACGCGCTGCTAATTATTTCAGTCAAATGACCTTAATTGCACGGTTGGGTATAGAAGGCAGAGAAAAAGAAAATCCATTCTTTTGACTTGGGAAATGCTGAGAGCTGGAAAGGCAGGGAACTTGATCAACTCTTTCTGTACAGGTGGTCTCACTGACTCAGGAATAGAGATTTATAAAAGGGTTTCTAAAATAACGCTGGTGCAACTCAAAGTAGCCCTTCTGTTGATTCGTGTTTTTAATTCTCGCTCTATCCATACAGTGGTATTTTTTTCCTCTGGGATGTGCAGAGCTACTATTTTCTGATTCAAAGCATGACACAAATAATTAACATTAGCAATCATCATAATGTGCCAGCATGGCTGAAAGCTAGCTGAATTAGCAGAATCATCTGCACAGAAATAATTGCAAATGATAACTTTATTAAAGAAGCTTGGAAACCTTCTATTAATTCATGTAGTATTCCATTAATAATGATGTTCAATTAAGACTGCTGTCTCAAAGTCTGTCTGAATACAGCTGGCAGGAGGATTCTGAGAGGGCTTCGCTGGAGTCCATCCCATGACTACTGGGAAGGAAAATTACGGACAATACTTAAAAAAATATATTTTTCCTCTTTAGTCTTTTCAAGGGCAGGCAAAGCCTATGGACAATCCACAAGTGGCATGGAATGGGAAGAATACCTAACTGCAAGCTATTGCTCAGGCTGTGTGTCTGTCATGGGCTATTTGCTTTCATCCACATGGAGGCCTCCCCTTAGGTCCTTATGGTGTCCACTGTGTGCTCGTGTTCAAACACTGCATATATTCTGGTACTCCTAATGCTTACAGACAGGGAAAGCAGCTGGAGAGGCTGGCAGGGAAAACGAGCTTCTTGGTGGCAGTCGCATAGAGGAATATAAGTATTTCCACATGAAACACAAGGGGCAGTTGCAAGGGAAGAGTGAAAGCCACGAAGGGAGTAACAGCATTCTTTGAGGGCAGAGGTGAAATGCTCAGGTGAAGAGAAGCAGCAGCTTCCATCAGTGCTTAGGATGTGCACAGACACCAGTAACAAGCCCCTTGTGGAGCCATCTCTGCTCCACCCAGCCTTTTCCAAGGCTTGTTTCTCCTGCCTTCAGGCCGGTTTTTCATCAGTTATCAGTATCCACCTGACAGTGGAGGGCTGAACATTTTCTACGAAGAGTGGTCGTTGCAGCTGGATTGCACAAATTCCTGTTAGGACTTTAGAAGCCAGACGTTGGGAACTGATGGAGGTTTATCTGTCTTACAGCTGCTGTTTTGGAAATATAACAGTGTACAGTGGTGTGGATAAAACAAGAGGAGCAAAGTTTAAGGCACTGATGCTGCTGTTCACAATCTTCTTGGCCTCACTGCCTTCAAAACATGGCGTGGAATGTTTCATGACTTTGGATTATCTGTCAAGGAATTCAGGAAAGACCACATACAATCTTTCATAACCTGCTCCTTCCAAATATTCATTCCTGTGTTTACCCTAAACTTGTTAGCCTCATGGTGGTGGCTGCCCATGTGGAAATGTTTCTCCATGGTTCAACCTGGGCACCTCCCCCAGGAGGCTGCTGCTTCCATAACACACAGACCCAGACCACATGCTAAAAGAGCCTATGTGCCCCACGTAGGGGTGATGCAAATCAAAGAGGTGGGATTTCCCACCTCTCTTGGCTTTTACTTGACAGCATAATGTGATGCCACAGATTTTAGATTAGACAGCAGAGAAGGTGATTGGGTGCTGAAGAGCTGCAGTGAAGTCTGTGGGGGATACAGACGTGCAATTCCCTGGGTGAAAACTGAAATCGAACCATTTAATACCTGAATACCTGCAGGTGCTTTTTTATTGAGTAGCTCTAAACATCCAGGCTTGAATACATTTCTGATTCTCTTGCCCAGAAATGACTCAGGCCATATTCTTTTTTGAAGTAAATTGCACACTTGAGCATTATTCACATCTAACAGAAGAATTAAAAAAAATGCAAAGACCAAACTTTGCTTTCTTTGTTCCTCTGAAACCTTGGAAAAGTTGCAAGCTTTGCCCCACTGTTCCCCAAAACATTCTACCATCGTTAAAAGGAGAAAAGAGCACAAGCAAGTTTTAGCTAGTCAGTCAACATAGATCTAGCCTTGCACAGAGCAGTTCTTTTACCAGAAGTTGAAGAAGTCAGTGTCCAGCTCCAAAGACACTGCCTCTTGGCTAAAATCTTGGCAATGACTGTAATACACCACTAGAAGCACATTTCAAACTCAGGATGGGCCTCCTGAGCCTCCAAACCCCAGTTAGCCATTGAGTTGAAGTCCTTCAGAAATTCCTGAATCTGTTAACTCCAAGCTAAGAGTTAATTAACTCCAAGTTAATTTTGTCCTCCATCACATTGCTCCTGAACCTCTTTGCTCTCTGGGTTGGAAAACATCCTATAATATCTACTCACAAGTCTATCCATAGAGTGTTCACACTCATTTCTTCTTGCACTAGCCTTGTCCCCACTTGTAAGCAGCTCTGCTCTTTCTAATCTTTATCCAATAGTGATGTATTTATATGCATCAATCATACTCTTCGCCAGCCTTCATAATGCTAGGCTATAATACTATTATTTCAGATACAGATTATGAAACCTCCCACATCTTAAGAATATAGCTCTCTGGGCACACTTTTAATTACTGGTTTTATTACAGAACTTCATGAGGGCTCTGCTCTCCTTTGTGGTTTATGTAGGCTCCGTACAAAGAGTCTAAGAAACAAGTGATACAGATATGAGATACGGGGGAAGTGATTAAGAGCAGTGGGAAGCAAAGACATTGGCCTAAGGCTAATCAGTAGGAAATGTGGTTTTGTCCTTTATCTGAGTCCCTGAGACAAGATACTTCAGGTGGTTTCAGGAAGTACAGACGATTTACATGTTTTGTACTCAGAGAAGACTGTCTGATCACATATGTGCTTATTTATGGAGCTCCATCATTTTCATTCCTGCCTTGCTCTGAGAACTTCACCACGGACTGATACAGGGCTGGACAGAGTGCTGCCGCCAAATCAACAGGCACTACCATCCGCTGAACACATGCTCTGCAACTACCAGTACTTACTACAAAGTTTAAAAAATGCCATATACCCAAAGCACCATTTAAGCCTTTGCTGTTCTAAGCGGCAGACAGGTGGAAAGCCAGGAACTGAAGGGCAAAATGGAGCAGTAACAAGAATTCATTAATTCATTCAGTTGATGCCCTCACCTGGGACTTGCTCTTCTTTCCCTTGCTCCATGACAGAAAGGTAGGTGCAGGAGGACTGTGTCTTAGGTCTGGGGCCTACTCTGCTCTAAGCACATCAGATACCTCTTGACTTTTCAGTAGGAATTGCGCAGATCACCTCCCCAGCTGGTATACCCTCAGTATCCAGGCTCTGATAAGTGTCAGATCACTCTGCTCTATGAAACCTGCTCTGTATGGATGCTCTACTCTTGTTCTGACAGATTGCTGCAAAACATTTAATCAGTCTCTTTCATAGCAGAGGCCTGCAGCATCAGCCTCACCAACTGCATGCCAGAGTGAAGATCAAAAAGCAGTTCAAAGGAGCTTGGAGCATGAGAAGATAAAGGACAATAGACCTTCCGCTCCTAAATCCTGGGAGCTGGTTAGAAGAAAAAAGAAAAGTGAAAACAAGAAAAGTGAATATGTTGTTGAAAGGAAAAAAAATGTTTCAGTTTTTCAGGAGAAAAAAAATGTGAGGTTTTGGTAACCTTGCTGTAATGCCTGAAAGAAAGGGCACACTGCCTCAGGCCCACAGGAAAAAAATAGAATTAAAAAAAATAGATGTTTTGAAGTGGAAATATAAAGAGTAAATTAGGGAGAACAGAAAAATAAGAGTTCCCCTCCTACCCTCAATTTACTTTCATTACCACCATGCTAGTAGAAAAAAGATGCTGTGCCAATGCTCGTGGGTTTTATTTTTACAGAGCTGCCTTCATCCTGCAACCTGTGCAGAAGGACTTGCCATTTTTAATCTTCAGTTCATCTTCCCTTTAGAGCCATCCTTCTTTATCAGATTCAAAATACAGCAGGGACTTAGACATTTCCCAGAAAAAAACACATCTTCCTGTAGTCAGCACTTCTGTTTCGGTCACTGCTGCACAAGTAAAACACCTACTTTTGGAGTCACATCCAGTCAGGTCACTGCTGGCTATTGCCATCACTTTGAAAACAAAACAGGAGCTTTATAAGGAGTCACACTCCACCTCAGAGGCTGATGTAACAGCACACTAACAAGGAAAAAGCCAGGACAAAGCAATTTGTGCTTCCGCATTGTCAGCAACAGTCAAGGAAAATAGTACTAAAAAGAAGAGTTTTAATCCTTCTACTTTTTTATTTTTTATTTTTTTCCTTCCTCTTTAAGCTTGGTTGGCATTACCATTAGCAGAATTCATCCTATGGAAAATTTCTGCTTTAGCGGTGTGAGAATATGATGATGTGGGATGGTGAGCCCCGTGTCAGCAGGAATTGCCTGTGTGCACCTCAGGGATGAATTAAACTTTTACTATTAATGAGGAGAACACGCAACCTATGAGATTCACAGCAATACGGAAACATTTAACAATGCCCTGTGAAGTGCACTAAGCAAATCTCTCCACATCCTGTGTTGGAGATTAATACATCTCTACAGCATACCTGCTTTTATGCACAAATTCCTCATTTTTCCTTCTCAGCATATTTCTTCTTGCCTATGCACTTGCTGGTTTTGTTTTGCCTTGTAAAGACAGAATGGTTGTTAGACTTTTTAAGAGCACCTACGTTTAGACCCTGAGGAACCATCTGTGACCTAGATCTTTAGAAGCTATTTCAATGAATCATTTTTATTCAGTCAGTATGCCAATGAAAGTCAAGTCCTCTCCCCTAAGCTGGGCTTCACTTTTTGTTATTTAGTGCTGAATGAAATGTTTACTAGCTTATTTTTTCTTGCAGAGCCCAGGAAGAAGGATTGTAACAGAAGTAGAGAAAAAAAAAGGCTGGAATAGGTCTTCACAGTGGAAGGGAATCCCTGGCTGAGTCCTCCTCCCTTCCCGGCTGTTTTGGGGCTCCTGGCAACACGGACACAGATGGCAGTTTTTCATTGCTTGCTGCTACATCTGAGCTTTCTGTCCCTCAAAATAGCTTTTGGTGTAAAATTCCTTAGGGTTTAGGGCAGTAGAGCATGTCTGCTGCTGTGGTTGTGAATGGAGGTCAGAGGTTTGCGTAAGGAACTGAAGACAGAACTGGGGAGAAGACACTACAGGACACGTTTGGAAGAACAGGGACTACATCCAGTTCTTTCCCCTTCCCACTTCAGCAGAACCGAGGACTAAACTCCCCAGAAATGCAGCAAGTACCTGGACTGGGGAAGCAACAGTAACAGTGAGGCTCATCTCCAAAAGCAAAGCAAAGGAAAAATCAAGCAGGTGATGGGTGAGAAGCCTGAAAATATGCAGCTGTAGAACTTGAGCCTTCCTGTAGGCGTCCTTTATCTTCACCCTCAGAAGGCACCATGGAGTAAGGTAGATGAGTGGAGTGGGGCAGGAATAAGGAACTGATAGATTTCCATTCCGGACCAAGATAAGAAATTATCAGACCTAGCCTTCAAGGTCTTCTATTGCATTTTTTAAGCCAGGAATGATCTATATTCTCTTGTTTCACCCAATTAGTAGATACCTTCTTCCATTCTGACTAAAACAAAAATAAAAGCCCAAATAACAAAACTTGGTTAGCAGAACTGATTTGCTCCTGGGTCACTTTGCAGAGGTAAGGGTGATGCAGATATGCATGGCCTAGAGTATGCGCATGGGAAATCTGTAATGCAGTCTGGACTGCCTTTACCAGAGCATTCTTACAACTTCCGAAAACAAATCAGTCTCTAAAGAGACTGAGATAGCTCATGCTGGCTAACACTGGCTGGACAGTTATATCAGGGCAATAGATTTTTTTTTTTCCATGGTGCAGTGGGAAATTAGAAAGATGGAATATCTTAATTCACAGCACGTACAGGGAACTACTTAATTGCTGCAGTCATTTTTCATGCTGAAGTTGACTGCAAAATTTAAACCTTAAAATCAAAGTTTAAATACCAGAAAAAACAATTTAAAAGAGATCAGCTAGGCCACTTCTGTGTTAGAAGCTGCGTACATTTATCCCGTATTATCTAATTGCTTCTGCGTTATTTACTTAAGCATTTATAAAAGATTCAGCATCAAAGCAGGGAATATAGTTGCAATGAATAATTTGCATTCTTTATTCAGTGTAAATTAATTCAGGGCTTCAAGCACTATGGGAATTAGCATTATATGCACAGTAAGAAGGTTTAAATGGAAGCTTAAACCGATGCATCGGAAGTGTTCCCATTGAATGTTTAAAGCTTTTTTTTTCTTTTTTTTTTCTGAGCACAGCTCATTCTGCTTATAGACACTGGGGTGAAAGAAGATTCCTGTTATTAACAAGAAAGACCCTCTTGTTAATGATGCTTAAGAGGAAGACTTAGTGCAAGCCTCTGTAGGGATGCTTCAGTCTAGGAAAGCAGTAATGTGTTCACTTAGGTCTCTGTCTGTGATATTGTGCTCCTGGTTAGGGTCCTCTACATGTTTCTGCCTTGGTACTAATGTACAGTTTTCCTCAAGGATAACCATTCGACAGCACTTACTGTAGCTGGGACAAAGTTCAGGTTGAACATTTGTAGACAAAACCACACAAATAATATAGAAATACCTTCTAACCAGGCCACCCCTATTAACCAGGAGAAGAGAATCACTTCTGTGTAGTTTCAGTGATTTACATTCCTTGTTTCATGAGCACTGGTGGAGATAAAGATCCCATAAAGATGTTTCTCTTGCTATTTAAGCAAAATTCAAAGTTCTTTAATGGAAGAAAAATTGAAATTAACCCAAAGCACAGTGGAAAGATTTTATTTCATCTCCTCAGGTCTAGATTTGGGCATTATCTACCAGGAAATGCAAAATGCCTTGTGTTATTATGCAGTGCCTTAGAAAACTTGCCCCCAAACTGGCAACTTGACACTCTCAAATCCCATCTTCCCTTAATGAAGCACTCTGTGCTCACTGAATTTTTTGCTGCATCAATAAATCATGTATAGCTCTCTTCCTGAATATAAATAAGCTTTAAGTCTTAAGCATGGAAACCATCATTACAACTCATCCAGTGCATCAATCAAGGAAACCATGTACATGCTTGGGAGCATAAAAGCCATAATTTTCCAAGACCATACGCAATCTGGACAGTGTTATTAGAGGGCTCGAGTAACCCGGTAAGTGTCGCACACCCAACCAAGTTAGAAGCATGCAAACAGATTACTCACCTCAAGCACAAGAAAAGCATAAAGGCAACTATAAGGGCCCCTACTGATATACAGTGCCCCAGGTAGTTTATGATGAGAGCAATCTTGTAATGGAGCGCATACTTCCTCTGGAGGTAAAGAGATAACATGATTAAATCAGCATGACTCTCTGAGCACTGACATTAAGGAACAGTTAATCAGTTTAGGAAACAGTAATTACTTTTCTCGACTTTAAAATGATATAATAGCCCCAGGGCTGATGCCTATGTACAAGCCAAACATGCGGCCCAGGCACAGAAGTACATGCTTAGTTTCATTTCAGTTTGGGATTTGTCCACAGCTTCTTCCAAATCTCAGCAGAAAAGTTTTTTTTCCCCCTTTTTCTTCAATTTCCACAGAATCTCTTATTTCCATCATCATAATACTTTAAAATTTAGGTAACAAAGCTACAAAAGACACAGGCGATGATCTTCTAGCAGTTGCAACACATTACAAAACATTACTTTGTTAGAAGACTACACAGCCATAATGAGCCAGGTTATGCTACTTCTCAAACGGTTTGGTTTTCATACAGAAATGAACCAGTTGTCAGTGTGAGTAAACAAGCCTCTTCCATATGGGCAGATTTTACTCTGAGATACTCTCCTTGCAAGCTAAGATCCTTATCTTTCTGAGGGCAGAACTGATGCAGACTGAAAGAGCTTAAATATCGTCTTGTCTTCTCAGGTTTGAGAGAGCCTGATGAAGCAGATCTTGAGCAGTGACCCAAGTATGTGATGAAACTTATTGTATTAGGGTCTGTTTCCTAGGATGCTGAGGGCATTAGTGGTAGGTTCTTGATCCTGGAAATGAAAAAGCATAAGCACTCCCACCTAAATCAGTGTATAAATCAGTGTATTTAGCAATGTGACCAAAATTTGACCTTGAAGTAAATGGTGGGCTGTTGCTGGCTTCACAGAAAGAAGCATCTCCTCTCTTTGCCTGATGGAGAGGAAGAAGTAGAAAAACACTATTCATGTAAATACTGAAGATGGTTAAAAACTGACAAGAGATGTACTACTTAAAGAACAAACAACCCTGGAAACAGATTTTTTTATTTTTATTTTGGCATTTGTCTTTTCAGGCTAAGCGGATCTTTCCACAATTTGGGATGTTTGCCTCCCTCAGGAAAAAAAAGAAAAAAAAAAAAGACCTAGAGTTTAAATTTCCTCCCTTGTGATAAAAATATAAAACTAAAATCCTGTGAATGGCATCAGCTTTCTAATTTTGGTTGAACCTACTTTGTTTCATTTTTCTAACAATTTCCCTGAAGGTTTTATTCCAGTCACAGGAATTTGTCAGTGAATAGATGTTTGGATGAAACTACAACCAGCAGCAGTAGTTAATCTGCTCCATTGTTCATCTTCCAGCACGTTGCCAGAAAGCAAGCGAGTGAGCCCTCTTGGAATCATTTTCGTGATGAATCCTGCCTGTATCTTCAGCACATGGAGTAATGTGCTGTTTCTGGACTGAACTCAACCATGTAAGGTATTTTTAAGTCTATTATAAAGTCCCCTAAAATAAACTTCCCCTGCACGGGCCCATTTTCTGAATTGCCTTGAGGAGAAAAAAAAACACAAGACCTGAATTCCGCCCTAAGCTTTATTTATCTTTAAGTCACCAGGTCACCTAAAGGGGAGGAAAACGCACTTTAACCGACGTGCCTACCTGAAATGCAAGGTTGTTTTATTCAGCTAGTGCCCTGGCAAGCTGGCTTGCTTATTTTCTCTCCTGCTTAATTACTCATGTAGTGCTAGAAGCCTTCTAGAAGATGGTAGTGTTTCTCCCAGGCCAAGGATCCTGCTCTTTGAGTCTGGCCTTTCAGCTTGCTCCTGTGGCTCCTAAGCACTGTTTCAACTTCGCTCCAATTTTAAGAAGGTATGGTTCAAAACACGAGAAAATTGATTGGAAAGAAAAAAACATAATAGAACTCCTCTTTGACACACTGATGCTGAAGGAAAAACAGGCATACATTTATTTTTTTCCTGTTGTTGACACTAACAAGGTTTCCTGAAGGCAAATTCAAATATCATAGAGACAAGAACTGCCTCGGTGCCTATGAAAAACTAAGCTGACAGGGTTGCAAGATCACTTCCCACCAGCCTACATGCAATCTGCATCTCTGGTAGAATTGGAGACAACACCTTCAGGGCTGAAAAACACGTGCCCAGAATCAGTCATGTGTTGGCCAAAGCTGGGTTTGTGTAAAATACTTACATAACTGTTCTGTCTCACCCTCTTGAAGACTGATGCATTTAAAATGCTAACAACCTTCTCCTGCTACACAATATTCCTCTGCTTCCAGGAAGATGTTTCTCTCCACTAAAACGCAGATTTAAATCCTATTCATGGCTTAGAATTAGGGTCATTATATTAGAAAGGAAATGGAGAAGGGGATGGCAAGGACATCTGCTGGCTGTGGTCTCCAGAGCACAGCAGATCACATCACTAGAGCCCTCGTCCATGCCATACCTATGCCTGACAATGACGCTATGTCACAGGGGGCAACATTATTTTCCAACAAGCTTCTACTAAATAAACTGAGGAAGTGCAGCCTTATTTCTTTACCTTTCACCGACTTTTCAAATCTAAGTTAATGAAAGAGACGCTCTCTCTCTCCAGGAACTTCTTTGCTGTAGTTAGGACACGATTGCGAACCTATCCAAATCAAATCGGCCAATAATTTGGACTAACACCCACCTAATGCCTGCCCTTGTTACTCTCCAGATGACAAGGATCCTTCTCGGTCTACCAGAACTTCTTGACAGGTCCTGCCAATGTTCCCAGCACACCTCTTCCTGTGAGGTTTGAGTTTGACCCATTTGAAGACACTGTATCTCCTATCCAAAGACTTTTGGAAGCAGAATCACAGAATCATGGGCTGGTTGAGGTTGTAAGGGGCCTCTGGAGGTCATCTGGTCCAAATCCCTGCACAAACAGGGACACCTGGAGCAAGTTGTCCAGGACCACGTCCAAACAGGGAAGTATGTTTGTTAAGTGCGATGCTGCTCAAAAAAAAAAAACATCCTTCTTTGGCTTCCACTGCTTCTGCTTTCTCCTAATACAGCCCTCCCCATTCCTCCTGTCTTTCCAGATGTCCAAAACAGGGGATCTATCTCACCTAAGGGGCTGCTTAAAAGTTCATTGTTTGGGCAAAGCTGACTGCCTGGCACTCCATGAGAGTCAGGCCAAGGGAATGAGTATGTTGCAAGGATAGTTCAATTCTTCCTGCAAAAACGTTCAGGGTAATGACAATTCAGTCCCTGAAGAGGCGCCCTTATCCCTCTCTTGGCCATACAGGGAAACTGGATGACTAGTTTGGACCGAATGTGTAACTTTTAGACAATTAAAGATCAGCTGAGGTGAATCTTAACTCAACTGAGCGTCGAACAAGCCAACGAAAAGGCAAGCTGACTTTCACTGCTGCCGAATCGAGGGAAGAGGCAGTATTTCTGCACAGGCTTTTTTTACTTTCAAGTGGGAGCTCTCTCATCTGCCTCTGAGCTCGCTGCTTTCCTGTCGTGAGCCAGCTGGAAGCTGGGTAACTGTGCCTGACGTGACTGTGGTCCTAAGTAGGATGCATTAACGTAGGCCCAGCATGGTCCTAACTCAGCTACACAGCTTCAGGCCACCTCGAAACAGCAGCAGCGCCGATTTCATACCCAGCTGCCAAAGGCCACATAGACAAGCCCACAGTTGTTAATTTATAGCTTTTTACGAAGGCTGAAACATATTTTTTGCTGCTTGAGACTCTCATTTGTCTTCTAACAAGGGCACGGATTTGTGCCAGCTGCAGCAAAGGTCTCTTTGATACAGGAGCTTGTAGGCCAAGGAGAAGCTTCCCATTTATTACACATTACGCCAAACAGCCAGTTGGATCAAAATGATTTCTGTACCTGAATCTGGTGCCTGGAGAAGATGCCAATTGGTCATTGAGAGAGTGGGATTCAGGCTGACATTGCGACATCTACATTTGGGTACCTATCCAAATCTGAACCAAGAACTGAAGCAAGGGCTGGGAACATTTGTGGCTACACACAGGCATCCAGTGCCCCTTGAGGTGCATGCAGGGGACTCTGTTCCTCCTGGTCGGCCCTAGTGACAGACCTCCGAGACTGCAGCTGACGGACACAGTTATCCCACAAGGACTGTGGCATGTCTGCCAGATGCGTGCAGAAACACTGGGGCATTTTAAACTAACACTACATAACTATGTGCAGGAAACTAAATCCACCCAAAACGTCTATCTAGGAGCAAAGTAGTCCCAGAGCATGGTTTTATCAACGACTGCCACAGGTCACAGCCACAAGATAAGCACTTATGTATGGAAGTAATCCATCAGGGAATGTGTGCTACGGGAGTTTATGTCCCCTGAAACTGACTCCCAGCTGCAAAAACTGCAATTTCCCTTGCTGCATTGCCAACGTGGTCATAAAAGCATGTAGCACTTGACACTGGGCTGATCTTGAAAACTCCTGTTTCTGTCCCCATGTATCAATCATTGCATTTCAAGTCAAACTACGTCCTTCCTTATAAATCTGGCTGTAAGTGGTCAGGCTTGATAGTGGTGTTGTTTTCTGCGTGAAAAACTAACACAAAACACAGGGGGTACATCCTGAACGATACGTGGCATCTGCTGCGATCAGTCAACAAATAACAATAGACCCACGTGTGTCCTTGCATCTCACCTTTAATCAAAATGGAGGATTATGCAAATCCATGGGGATTTCTTTTTTTTTTTTCTTTTTCTTTTTTGAGATCACAAAGCAACCCAAGTATTCATCTGTGACACTGAGCATTATGTAGAGATTTAGGAAATATTCACAAATATTAATATTTGTAAAGCTTGTCTCAAATCTTTAAAGATCTACTAAATGAGTTTTTAAGCTTTAGCAAACAAGGGTCGGGGGAACATCTGCACTTTCCTCTGTTTAAGGAACATGCTATTTAAGAAGTTTTAAGCTATCACCATAGCTGCAAAGTTTTTAAAAGCAAAAACAGAGCAAAGGAGATAATCCCATACTCTAGTCACAACACTTCTTCAGCCTCTTCAAATAAAACTCCTCTATATTTGCCCGTGCAGAGGCAGCAACTGTTTAAGTTATGCAGAAAAACACATAAAGAGTTTCATTAAAATACAGCAGCATTTTCCTGAGCTCATACAGCAGACTGTTACTGTCAGCTCAGGTTTCCCATATGAGGTAACCCACACCAAAGATTTTTAGTCTTTGCCCAGACTTTTACCCTGTTCTTGAGATGCTACACTCCACCTTCCCACCTTGCTCATTTTTAAGAGTTGGTTTCACAGAACTGCAAATCCACCTCAGTCAGAGCTACCATGGGATGCTTTCCCCTTCGACCCTGGTCAGCCTTTCACTCCCTACATTTGCCCTACAACCAGCACTCCTGCAATAATGATAAAAGAAGGTGCAGAGAACCAATCCAGCTGAAAACTGACCCAACAAATCAAGTGTTTCCACTTTCAGTGGGAAGGAAATACAAGGATGGGCTGAACTGGGGTGGCTCCCACTTAGACCAGCTTGATTTGCCATGGGACCCTCTCCACTGTGCCAGGCAATCTTGAATGTTACCAGTCCCGCCAGAGGGCAGTCCTGATCTGGTGCGTTTCTTACTTTTTAGAAGCCTCCAGCTTTTTTTTTTTTTTTTTTTTTTTTGGGGGTAGGATCCAACAAATTACCTAGCCATAAATAAGAGTGGGTACTTCTCAGCATGTGGTGTGTAGTTACCTGTTTTCTCATTCATTTCTCAAAGCCCACATTCAGCAACATGGATCTCACAGGACAGATGGCAAGCTATAGCCAAGCCACATCACAGCTGTTCTGGGTGCAACTCCTGAGCCTGAAATCTGGATTAGCTCTGCAAACAGCTTGCAGCAGGCAAGACCTTGTCTTCCTCCTCTCTGTTTGAAACCGGCCTGGCACAACTCAAGTGGCAGAAAGAGTGGAAAGAACCCCAAAACATAAACAGGCCTGAGCTGCTGGGCTCTATCACCCCTGGCAGAGAGACAGGACAAAACCCCAGTGTGCCTGTGTGTCCCACTGTAGCACTCAAAGCAGGGGAAGGGAAAGAGGACATGGCAGGGAAGGCCTGAAGGTTTAAACTGAGGATGAATGTCTACGATGCCTCCAAAAAAGGTGTGACATTTGAAAAAAAAGGACAATTTGCAATTGCTTGCAGCTTTTCTGAAGGGGCTTAACCCTTTGTGCTAATTTCATTTTGTAAACTATATAATGCAGGGCTGGCTCAATTTTTTTAAAGACAGCTGGGACCTGAGTATGCTTTTTCTATACTTTTCTGCTGCTGCCCCTTTACATATTTGCTGAAGGGAAAATGGCACTGAGATCTAGAAAGGCCAGTTGTCAATGAGACTTTAGAACTGGCAGGTAAGGGGTTGACTCAGATAATGAAAGTTTACATTCCACTGCCAAAGAAGCTTTTGGTATTACTGTTATTATCACTAACATTTACTGTAGCAGCTGTAGGCTCTCAACAAAGCTAGGACGGATCTGCATAAACATATACCACCATGGACAGGGTGAAATAAAGCATGCTTTATTTTCTAAAAACTATGTGTGTAGAGGATATGGAGAGAGGATAAATGATTTGCTGAATTCACAGGAAGGATTTGTTGCAGAGACAGAAATGGAATCCAGCTCAGAAATCCTAAATTAGCGTGTTAACCTTAAGCTTGGCTTTGCATTCATATATGCTGAGAAATGACATTGAGAAGAATGAAAGGAAAGAAAAATACAGACCTTGTCATCCAGAATAGGCTCACACTGAGAGTAGTTTATCTTGGAAGCCCACGTTCCATTGCCCAGGCATTCTCTGTAGGCGTTTCCTGGTAGGGACCAAAATAAAAGAGAGATGAACACTCTGTGCTGGACTTTAAACAGACTAGCAAATTCACATATTTAAGAAGAGGTTAACAGTAAAGATTATTCACAAGGCAAATCAACATATCCCACTACTGTGAGGACGGAAGACTTGAACAGCCTGCCAAGGAGGGAACAAGACAAATAAAAGACATCAATGCATCTGGAGACAACATGTTTTTCAAGATGTTTATTGATAATAGTTTCTGTAAGTAAATGGGAGTGACAGAAAATATATTAAAAGAGCAGTCCAAGAGAAACTTAATGCAAGTGTCTTTCAGAAAGCAGTTAAATGGTGTATTCATAAATGGGCAGAAAGATTTAGGTCTGAAGTGTTCCATCTAGGAAAAGGGCATGCAGGTGGTAAACTTACTGCTCTACTATCCTGCCGCTTATTCCACTGTGAACTAGATGAAACATTCCTGGATATTGATTTTTCTAGAGTCTTTCTCTGCAACAGCTTTATTGGTAAAACGTCTGCAAAGAACCTGAAAGAGGAGCAAGCCCCAGAACAGGCAGGTGCTGGGGAGGCCACACGAGAACAGATTTCAGAAATGGGTACACCTAGGGTAGGATGTGTTCACCCATCCCTATGAAAAAGAACCCCCTCTGATCTCTTTCCAAGGTGTCATTAAGTGAAAATCAGCAATTACTTCACCGAAGAAAAGCGATTTCATGTCCAATTGCATTGACACCCTGAGTAGCTCTGGGAACTGCATACATTGGAGGTAGGGAGGAGGTTTCAGCTTCTGGTAAACACTCCTCTTCGTCAGGAGGAACTCAGAGAGAAAACTATGCAGTTTTGCTGCATAAACTACCTTTCTGCAGCCATCAAAAGTACAGCCAGTCCCAAGAAATAGATTTTTCCACGCTTATTTTAAACTGACTTAGAAACAAGAAAGTTAAAATAAAACAGGAAATTCAGAGAGATCCCAGAAGATACATACAAACAACTTCCTAATGAACTCTTCATGATGTTCTTGCTGCCCTTTACCCATTTTTTTGTTGGGACTTTGCCATGGTCCTTCGGTACTAATTCAACACCCAGTCATCAGGAAAATAAGATGTCAAATGAAAGTCTCACATTGATGTTTCTAAAAGTGCTGTTGACAACAGCCATTGAAAAAGCCATTGAAAGCTTTGAAAAGGTGCTTTTTCGGAAAGAGGAGGGAAGTCAACATAGAAAGCAACAAGGAACAGTTCGCCTACAGCTCCAGGTTGCACCATATTCATACATACCACCAGATTTCAGTCTGTTCTTTTCTATTTGCACTGTTTCTTCTTGGACTGACAAGGCCAAACAAAATAAAATGACTGGTAACATTGGGGTCAACTGTGGAAAACTGTGTGAAAAGTAAGGTCATCGGTTTCCATTTCTGTCACTAATATACTGGTAAATTCATATAATTCCATGTCCTTATAATAAAATCAGATACAGACTGCAATTTTCTGTGCTATTTTACATGCAGTTTTCCTCTGAGAAGGAAGCAGGTGATTAGACTTCTTTCCTCACTATTATTATTCAACATACAAAGCTAAACGTATCTCAAAACATCTTTTAGTTCCTTCTCTGAAACCAGATTTCAGTGGGGTTCAAAGGTTGGATCCAAGTTTCAACCTTGAAAACCCCTGTATTTGGCTCCTCCTAATGGCCAGCAATGAAGCTCCCTGGCTGCTGATTTTGAGTGTCTGTTTCAAAAATCAGACACTGAACGGGAAGCTTTGGCACTTAATCAGATCCTGAATCCCACTTCCAGGATAGTGTCCTTAAGAAACCCTTGTTTTATTTATCCTGTCTCTTCCTTTCCCTAGGCATATCGTGTCCAAAGAAGGGCAACGAAGCTGATAAAGGGTCTACAGAACAAGTCTAATAAGGAGCAGTTGAAGGAACTGGGGTTACTTAGCCTAGAGGAAAGTAGGCTCAGGGAAGACTTTATTCTTCTCTACCACTCCCTCAAAGTAGGTTGTAGGGTGGTGGGGGTTGGTCTTTCCTCCCAAGCCACAAGCAATAGAACAAGAGGAAATGACCTCAGGTTGCACCTGGGAAAGTTTAGGTTGGATAGTAGGAAAAAATTATTCACTGAAAGGATTGTGAAGCATTGGAACGGGCTGCCTGGGGAAGTGGTTGAGTCACCATCCCTGGAGGTATTGAAAACACGTGTAAATGCACCTCGAGTACTGTGTTCAGTTTGGGGCCCCTCACTACAAGGACATCGAGGTGCTTGAGCAAGTCCAGAGAAGGGCAACGAAGCTGGTGAGGGGTCTGGAGAACAAGTCTTACGAGGAGCGGCTGAGGGAGCTGGGCTTGTTCAGCCTGGAGAAGAGGAGGCTCAGGGGCGACCTTATCGCTCTCTACAGGTACCTTAAAGGAGGCTGTAGCGAGGTGGGGGTTGGTCTGTTCTCCTACGTGCCTGGTGACAGGACGAGGGGGAATGGGCTAAAGTTGCGCCAGGGGAGGTTTAGGTTGGATATGAGGAAAAACTTCTTTACCGAAAGGGTTGTTAGACATTGGAATGGGCTGCCCAGGGAATTGGTTGAGTCACCATCCCTGGAGGTCTTTAAAAGACGTTTAGAGGTAGAGCTTAGCGATATGGTTTAGTGGAGGACTTGTTAGTGTTAGGGCAGAGGCTGGACTAGATGATCTTGGAGGTCTCTTTCAACCTAGATGATTCTGTGATTCTGTGAAATGCAGTGCTTAGGGACATGGTTTAGTGGTAGGCTTGGCAGTGCTAGGTTAACGGTTGGACCAGATAACCTTAGAATTCTTTTCCAGCCTAAATGATTCTATGATTCTCTTCTATGACTCTACCTTTTCAGGTGTGGAGACAAGAAGCACAATGCTGTCAGACATTTGGAATGTAGAACTTGGCTATGTAAGTCCTTGAGAGGGAAAGACATATTTGAATCAAGAAATTATTTATCCATCCAAAAGGAAAACCACTCTTCTTCTGATTTTCCTCCAGATAAAATATTGACAGCAAACAGAAATATCTTGAAGTTGGGTGAAAGAGAAGGGAAGTGTCAAAATTAGGGGAAGAAGACTCATTTGACACATGGCTTCCCTAAAATATTTTTCTTAGTTGAAAGCAAATTTTAGGATTGCTTTCTTCATCCCTACAAACTTCTTCCACTCCTCTTCTCATTGTTATTTCCATTTTACAGGTACGGAAACAGAAGCGAAACGTGTGCATGACTTCCTGAAAGTGACTTAGCAGGACTGTGACAGATCTGTGAACCATCACAAACCATGTCTTCTACTTTATCAGGCCATGATGCCTCTGTCTCCTGCACTGCATCTTCTCTGCTCCTTGCAACTTTTTCAGAAAGATAAGCGACTTTCCACAGAACAGGATGGCCACTTGAAAATCCTCCCATTAGTAAATGAACAATATTTCTCTCCATGTGAGCATGGGCTTAGCCCTTCAAAGATTAAGATCCTCAGCACAACTCCAACTAAGTATTCACCTATGTAAAAAGGCTCCCACAACCTGCAGTGAATCACTGGGACGGAGACACCCAATGATTCCCCTGGGTTCACACTAGCTGACTGCTACATTAAACATTCATTGGAGTTTCGTTAGTGCTTCTCTTTCTTACTGATAGACATTCAAAGTGTGTCTTGCCCTAACCTTTACCATCTGGCCTAAGTAATTAGTAAATGCAAAAAGGTCCCACTGAAGGCCACAAAACTTCATTTTCACTTGAAACCTCGTTAGTAAAATGGGTGGGAGTTCTATAGTCAGTCTGGGATTGCAAACTGATGAAACAGGTATTTGCATGAATCCCAGTGATAGCAAAGATATTATTGGCCCATTTCCCTTTGAACACAGAATCTCAAGTTTTTAATCCAAAGGAAATATTGGAGAACAGATCATGATTAGCAAAGTAAGATTAAGTGTAATGAAGGCCATTCATTTCTTCCTCCATATTGACGTGCAACATGAAGAATATTAGCGGTTACAAAATGCACCCCTGAGCTCTTTCATTGCAAACGCAGGAATCCTACACAACATACACAGCAAAGCAGTGTGGCAGCTCATAAACCCAGACCTCTTACATGGTGAGTATCAGAAAAAAGAGGAGGACAAAAATCAGACTCTGAATTTCTCCAGTCCAGAATCTCCTCCAGCATCAGCCACTTCTCGGAAACAAACACGGCAAGTAGATCCGACTTCTGGGAAAGTCTCATTCCAAACTGCAGTAGTCATCAGTAATTCATACTCCAAAGCAAAGGTCTTCTTTCGTTCTTCCAGATGCCTTACAACATTAGTTCTAATAGCCACATGGAAACAAGTTTCTGATCATACTGACTGTATTTTCATGTATCTATTTTAATAACATCTGTGATCATTACTCAGAATTTTAAAGCAGAAATTTCTGTTTTAGTAAGTGAGGTAATATTAGAGGGCAAGAGCCTCACTGCAGGCATTCTGAAGCAGCAGCTCGTTCATGCCGAGATCAGTCCCATGGGATATCATCGGCAAGTCTACCATTTCTTGGGGACATCGGACCAATCACGTATGCACTGGACAGAGGCTTCTTGCTTGCACAGTCAGCCACAACTGACTTGTGTGTATGCTTGTATACCTCTTCACAGAAGACCCTGGATAAAATAATGTCAACTTCAAATGAATCACAGAACCAACAGCCAGAGATCTTACCAAGAGACTTCTATGATCTCTTTGGTTATTGAACATACAGGAGAGTATTCCTTCACACCTGGTTTTCCAATAAGAACTGGGATTAATGTGCTTTTTGCTATAAGGATTCCTGTGCTTTGCTTTAAAGCACTATGTACAGAAAGAGCCTAGACTAAGTTCATTTGTTCTTAATCATGAAAAAAAGACGTACAAAGAGTCATGATGAACAACTCCATTGTGGAGACACACAATGAACGCCCAGGAAGAGAAGAATAGACACACGATCTTTCTAGGGCAACAATAGCTATTGAGAGCTATTAGCATGATTTCTTTTCTTTCTAGTGAAACAGAAATGGTGGCAATTGTCATTTCCTTAGACAAATGGCATACTGAAGAACCCAGTATATTTTCTTTTCATTTCTCTCGCCTTACTGATTTAATTCTAAAGAACACATACACAAAATAAATTAACAGTTTTTTGGTAGTTATAACTTTTAGTTATCTGTGCTCTGTGTGCACTTGCAGTCATATAATACAACCTGACAAGCAGATTTAATCTTCATGCAAGCAAATAACGAGCAGTAGATGACTCACGATGACACAGGCAACAGACAGCCATTATACACATAGCTTCTGACACATGATCCAATATTAATGCCTATGTCTCAATCTATGGCCTCTTCCTTGACTTTGAAAATGTTGATGAGCAACATTTCTGGCACTTGCTTGCTTCTGCTTAATCATCAGTCCAGGAATCAGGCAAGGAGGTAAAAGGGAACTCCCTGAATAGAAAGAAACATCCAGTAGTGCTCGGACTGTCACTCAGGTTGCTAGCGTCCAGAAAATATACCTCACCTGCTCCAAGACAGCCACTATAACATACTCATTTTCATATTCCCTCTCAGGACCAAATCACTCATGCTGATCACAGTTATATTCTACCAATAAAGCCAATGACAGCTATGGCACTATTCCCAGAGTCAACTGCAGCAATTACGGCCCCTCAGACAGCACACTGCAATATCCTCCTCTACCGCTCCTGCTCTGTGGCTGCTGTTTTGGCAGCAGGATGCCAGGCCTTGATTCTATGCACCAGCCAACATTTCAGCTCCAGCTGTCTAAAATTAACTTGGAAACTTTTATTTGCCTCCATACCCCAAGACAGTGGAAACACCAACATCTGCAGCGTGGTGAGGATATTGCAGACAGCAGTATGGTGCCTATTCGCCCTCACTCCAGCTTTTGGGAAAGGCATGCCTAGCTCAGTCTATTTTTATGGTTCTTCTCTGAATAAAGTTAGAAAAGCAATCAAATACTACAGGAATGTCTCATTTTTATACACACACACAAACTATATTAAACTTTAGATCTGGGTCCCCCAGCACAAGAAGGACATGGACCAGTTAGAGCAGGTCCAGAGGAGGGCCACGAGGATGCTCAGAGGGCTGGAGCACCTCTCCTGTGAAGAAAGGCTGAGAGAGCTGGTGATAACTCTTGGTTTTCAGTGTATCTGCTTCAGAATTGCAAGTGCTTACCTGATCATTGTAATTAAAATGCCAATAACCAGCACCACCAGACAAAAAAAAAAAAAAAGTACATGCACACAGAGTAGCTGCAAAAACTGTACCAACAGAACATGACTATGTGCTGGGCCAACTTTAAAACACGGCTTGGGATCAATGGTTTACATCATCTTGAGAGGTAAAACCTTGACCTTAATTTCATTTCCAACAGCAGATGATGTTGCATTTCTGAATGGAATAAGCAAAGAGGAGTATTTGATGAGTGGCATCACTTTTTTTACTTTTTTTTTTTTTTTTTAAATTGCTCCTGTTGAAGAAAATAATACCTCTTAGGTAGCAGTAACCCAATCTGTATAGATTGGCCTGGTGGCAGGTTTGTATTTAGTCAGTAAAACTCTATTAAAAGCATGAAATAAAGAAGAGACGAATAGAGGGGAAAGGTAAGCGGATGTAATTCTCAGCAGGCAGTTAACCACATCCTTCCAGTCATTAGCAGGTGAAAGGCAATTCAAGACATTGCATGCAAGCACTACTGTAATGGATCTTGCCTTTGACAACTTCAGTTGGTTTTTAAGAAGATTTTAGTCATTTTGCTCTGCCTTGCATAGATGACTTTGACAAGGTTTACATTTCCAGTCATCATTAAATTGGAAGTCCTGGATCCCACATGCATGGAGCGGCCCTATAATCATGAGACCATCATGCTACTGGAGTGAAGGAATAATTAGGAAAATGAATAAATAAATAAAACACAGCCTGTTAAGTTCTGAGCTGTGCACAGCTAGGGGTATCTGACTGCTCTGACAGCTTGCTGATCCATGTTAGCTGCCAGCCAAGCTGAAATGAAGGTCCTTCAACCAGAAAACCAGAACCCCCACTGAACAAACTCCCTGGAAAGCACAAAGTTTTGGGAAGTGGAGTTAGCCTTGACTGAGGCAGCCTCAGAGAACCACAGATGCAACAAATAACTGAAAGAGCACAGTGGACCGTGTTGTCCATCTCCTTGCCAATAGGATTTGTTCAGTCTGGATTAAAAAGCATAAGCACCAAGAATTTCTAGTAATCGCTTTGTAAAACCATTTCAAACACTGTTCGATTTCTTACTGATAAGTTTTTGCTGATATCTTAATAGACTTTTTTTTTTCTTCCTTTTTTTAAGACTACCGTTAAACTCTTTTTGCCTCTGTATTTTCCTCTGACCAAGTTGGATAATTTGCCTTGCTTTGAGGGGGAGCAAGCACAAATAAGGGAAGATATTTAACATGAAAATAAGTTTGGTGAACTGCTGGCCTTTCAGATCGGATGAGAAAGGGGAGAAGACCTGTCTCAGTGTCCAGCTTGAAGCTAGATGACATTTTCTCATCTGATTATTTTTTAAACGCAATTTTGGGGCAGCCAAAATCACTTGTTAAATTGGGTAAATTTCATCCAAATTTTATCCCCCAGAAAAGACATAAACGTTTTGACATTTTTGAATTTCAGAAAAAAACACAAGGAACACAGGGGAAAACCAAACCAAACCAAACCAACCGACCAAAAAACCCCACAAACATTCCAGCCTCAGACATCATGGCCCACGGGGAACTTCAGCTCTGTTCTTTCTGTTCCTTCCACTGCTGGACTTCAAAGGAACTTAAACCCAGCTCCCGGATTCATTCCTTTCACAGCATCCTAATCACTGGGATATTGCAAGCTTCTCCCAGTGCCTCCTCCGCTATTTAAACCAAATAGTTATTGTATTTTATATATTCAAAACTGATATCCACTATGCTTTTTTTTTGTGTGTGTGAGAAAAAAAAGTTCAATTTCACTTGTGATTAGACTTTCCATCTCCAAATAATTTTTATTCATTTATAAATAATGTTCAGAATAAGACATTTTGCTGGGTATCAAGCAAAGTATTTTTTCTTGTGTGCTTCTCTTCCATGGTATCCAGTAAAAAAAATAGGAATTGCATAAATTCCCCAGATTGACTGCTCAGATTTTGTAGGATTCAGATCAGATGAGACAGAAAAACCCTGTGCTGCATAAAGGATACATCACTTCATGTGTATACTATTCTTAGCCCTTTTTCAAAGCCCCACAAAAACAGTAAGCTTCTAAAAATAGGGACTGAATCATGGCCTATACATTATTTATTCATGTGCCATCCTTCCCACCCGAGATCTTTGGTGGTTTTCTTCTGATTGTTGCAGTGACAAGATAGAAACAGGAAGGATTCACAATGCACCAGTACACTGCTTGCTATTTCTAGAGATCAGAAGTGACAGCAGTAGGTAGCACTTCGATGTAATTGTAACAGCGCTCAGAAGTGCAGGAGATTGAAAAGAAAAATCTCTCTCCACATACTTTATTTGTGAATGAGGGATATTCAGACAAAAATAAGGAGAGGAATGAAGAGTTATCCAACCAATGCTTATTACTTTGTATAGCAGCCAACATCATCCTGAAAGCTAGCCTTTGTGCAAAGAAAGGTTTTCTTAGATGTCATGTTGTTGGAGCTTTTTTGACATTCATGCAGAATTATAATGCACTTATAGGAGAGGGTTGGAAGGCAGATAAATAATATTTTAGGCAATAAATGTTCCCCTAGAAAAACATTTCTGACCTCAGCTTTGTCTAGCTCACCAATCTGACGTCTCTCCAGCCTTTCAAGCATGCAAGAAATGTTGCGCAGCTTTCTATTGTTTTCCTTTGCCAGAAATCCTAAAATGCTTTATGAGAAGCTCCAACAGTCTAATTATGCTCACTTTCTGTATTGATTTCCTATCTGCTAAAGAGCTCGAGTGATTCACACAGGTCATGTAACATGTCAAAAGCAAAGGCAGAAGCAGAACCTTTTAGGAGTTTAGAAGTCTTCCAGACTTTAGAAAAACATTTCTCTAGATTTCTAGCCCAAGGCCTACTCCATTAGGCATACTGATAAAGATTTTGGTCTTGCCCACACCTTTGTGCACAGTCTTGCACAGATGCTCTTAGTCATGCATTCAGCACCTCTGAACACAACTTTCCTTAGACAAACTGAGCAGGTTTAATACTTGCTGGGCTAGACAAGCACAAAAGGTCATTCAACATACACAGCTCTGTTGGTCTGTATCTCTTTCTCCATTTCCTTATTTATTTATCCATTTTACACCTGAGCACTGAAGTCCAAGAATCAACCTTTACTCAGACCTGGATCCCATGTGCACCTCCTTCCTGGGCCAGCCAGCTGTTACCCTGCTTCTCATTTCGGAGATGCACCTCACTGCTGGGCTGTGGCTAGCTCTGTGGCTGTGCTTTCACTTTCTTAACAACAGTTGATTCCAGGACTCACAAGCTGGCCTCTGTATCCCCAGCTCTTTTCTTCGTTACTGACCTAAGAAAGTCCCAGTCCAGAGTTTCTGATGCTGACGGACCTACACTGTGCTCACCAGGTCGCTCTTGTCCTAGGCAAGAGGCGTGCTACCTGGCAGCAGGTATTCTCATTTCAGCCCCTTAAGAAAGACCCCACAGACTGAACTGTACAAAGCAGTCAGAAATGTGGTTCTGTTTAACTTTGTCCAATTAAATACCTGTTAATATAAAATTAAACAAAAAGTACACATTCTTTGTGACTTTCCAATCCCTTTCAAGTCAACTCCACACAGTTCTTCTCAGGAAATACATCCACAACTTCTTTCAATACTTTTCACTCTTTTGACTCATCAAAGGTTAACAAAAAATATTCCATAAGTTACATCTCTGATATAGTGCATATTCTGTTTCTTTACATCTTCATTTTGAACTGTCTCAGGATTGAGGTGTGACGAGTGGTAGGGAATCCTAAGACGATTGCCCTTTTCCAGAACAATCACTCCTCAGAAGGATGATTCGGGAGCTATCCTGGAAGCTGCTTTCTTTGTCACATCTCCTTACAACTCCTATTAATCACTCAACAAAACAATTATTATTCATGCCTACGATTATTATCCCTAAATGTTATTAATTCCTTTAGGAAATTATTTCAACGCTTGTGATTAAGAAAACTCTTGTTCTGAAGTACCAGGACCATGCTGTTACAAAAACAATAAAGGGAACACCAGGAAGGAGACAGAGACAAGTGAACAGGCTACCAAACATTTGATAAATGCTCAGTTGACTCTGCTTTCACAAATAGTACACGGCTCTTTTTTTTTTCTCATACAGATTGACATGACTGAGTTTGGGCCACATGTGTCAAAAGAATTAAGGAAGAGTAAAAAGGAAAATAATCCCTCCTTTTCTGTGTCTGTCAAAAAGTGCTACAGTGCCTGGAACTAAAAATATACCCTGTAATAGCTTGCAGAGCTCTTTGTTTTGAAACAAACGGAGACTACTTTCTTCCTGTGTTGTGTTACTGCGTTGAACTTGACATGAAGATGCAGGGCGAGTCTGCAGTCTCCTAAGGCTATTTGCACTTTGTGGCTAATTCTCTGAGACAGCACATAAAGAAACGTGACTGCATGCAGAACCCAATGATCTTCAACTCAGACTCCTGTGTATCTTTAAGCGGAAAGAAAAGAAGGAGATTATGAAGCAATCTGTATTGAATCTGTATATTCCTCAGGTTATCACCTTTCCCCTTCACCTGGATGTCAGCACATGATAAAAAATAAACACCACCAACTAGCTAGCTGAACAGAAACAAGACTTTGTCTCCCAAAAAGCCTGTTCTGAGAGTAAAGTCTGAAATTCATACTAAGCTTAAGATTTCCACACACGCCTATTCAAATTAATCTCTGCTACGAGGCCAGTTACCCCACACAAGACCAAACAGGCATTTGGTCACTCGTTTAACATTCACAGACATCACCTCTGGTTCAGCAGGTCATAGAAACTTATATCACTGGAAGCTAAATAAAACAGCACCCAAGAACAGTCCCTCTTCATGCCTGCCCTATTCTAATACTCCTTCCTACAGATGAAACAGAGCTCAAGATTAAGACATATAAATTCTGATATTATGATGCAGATGCCCATATGCAAGTGGCAGTTACAATGCACATGCTGCTAGATAGACACTGAGTGCTATCTGAGATGCCCTATGGTGTCCAAGGCAGTCACTCAATCAACGGCATCACAAATTGTGATGGAAGCTTAAGTTTAAGCAAGTGAATTGATCCCTAGTGACTGCAGCCACCACCTCTATTGACAACAGGGAGAGCTTAATTACCTAAGGTACATACAAGTGCCTTTATATACATATATATAATATATATATATGTATATAATATATATATAATATATATATACATATAATATATATATATACATATATATATAATATATATATATACACACACACACTGGGCTGAAGCCCAGTTTATTTCTCAGCTTGACTGACTAGGAGAGCACACAGCTATGAAGCTCCCTGGTTAACCCCCTTCTGAAATGCTACCAGGGCAGAAGCTGATAATGATGGTTGATCTTCATAATAATTGCCTCTTAGTTGAAATTCAGAATTCAATTAGTCACTTGCCATAACTACTGAACGCACCGAGAGATGGCAATGACAACAAGGAGAGGTGTAGCTGTACTGTATTACCTGTAGATAAGGCACAGTGGAGTTGAGAAGCACTATGATCTGATTAGCACAGTAGTGGGAGAGAGGGGAAAGGAGCCTGAGGGTGGAGCTCTCTGAGGACAGCTGACTCGAAAACACAATTTGTACAGCCTGATGAGATAAACGAGTCCCAGAGTGCAGCCTCCCTTTCGTCTCATTTCTGCTGAGGTAAGTGGGAACGCGGGGACCTATGTTCTTCTCACAGAGTCCTCACTGCCTGGAATTCATTTAGGAACTTGGTGACCTTATGAAATCCAAGTTGTAATCACGTAAGCAAAACACGGCAGTTGTATGAATGGTTTGTGATAGAGCACGAAGTCAGTGTTCAGTGGGAATCCTGACCCAGTCCCAGTTAAGGACTCTTCACAAAATAATGAGAAAAGTGTCTGAGAAAGGGAGGAGTTGGTGACTGGTGATGGGAACGGATTCCAGAATGGGCCCATCCATGTGGTATTCGCCTGGTACAGTTAATATGCCATTTGACGTGGAATTCAGATGAAACCTCCAGTCCGACAGAAGAGGCTGCAAGAGAAAGCCTCAGGAGCAGCACACAGGAGAGACAAGGGCCCTCAGAAAATATGAGTGACTTGGGAATACAGGGAAAGATACCACACGTTACACACGGAACTACTCCTGCTAAAAGGTCACGAGAATCTACGACCTGACTACCACAGACTCAGCATTTGGGTTTTATCTGTTAAGAAGGTTCATCATGAACCAGAACAGTTATTCAGATGTGCAGGGATTTTTTTTTTTTTCTCATGTCAAACTCTTGTTTGGATCATAAATCCAGTATTATATTTCTTATTACAATGCCTTTTAGAAAATTACAGTCTTAAGAGACGATTCAGATAGATCTTGTTACACGTGTGGTGGGTTAACAACAGTGGCATGCGTGGTGGTTTAACAACAATGGGGCAGCTAAGCACCAACATGCTGCTCAATTACTCTCCCTCCTCAATAGAACAGAGGAAGAAAATAGGATGAAAATACAGCTTGTGGGTTCAGACGAGGACAGGGAGGGGATCACCAATTACAGTCACGGGCAAAACAGACTCAGCATATGGAAAACTAATACAATTCATTGCTTGTTACTAACAGCGAAGTGAGAATTAAAAGTAAACTGAAAAACCTTTCCCTATCCACCCTCTTCTCACTCCTTCACCCCACGCAGCACAGGGGAACAGGGGCTGCGGTCAGTCCCTGCCACTTCGTCCCCACGGCTCCCTCACGGTCCCTCTCTGCCCCTGCTCCACGCGGGGTCCCTCCCACGGGATGCCGTCCTTCCCCAACTGAGCCTGTGGGGGCTGCCCACAGGCAGCAGCTCTTCAAGACCTGCTCCCACACGGCTCCGTACCACGGGGTCCGTCCCCCAGGAGCAAACTGCTCCAGCACGGGTCCCCCACGGGCGGCAGCTCCCCCCAGACCCCCTGCTCCTGCGGGGGCTCCTCTCCACGGGCTGCAGCTCCGGCCCGGGGCCTGCTCCTGCGGGGGCTCTCCGTGGGCCGCAGCCTCCTCCAGGCCACATCCACCTGCTCCACCGGGGGCTCCTCCACGGGCTGCAGCGTGGAGATCTGCTCCGTGTGGGACCCGTGGGCTGCAGGGGGACAGCCTGCTCCACCAGGGGCCTCTCCACAGGCCGCAGGGGGATTGTGCTGTGTGCCTGGAGCACCTCCTGCCCTCCTGCTGCACTCGCCTTGGGGGCTGCAGGGCTGCTTCTCTCACATTTCTCACCCCTCTCTCCCAGCTGATGTAGCATAGAAGTTTTTTTTTTTTTTTTCTTTTTTTTTTTTTCTCTCCTAGAGACCCAACCAGCAGCACTCATGGCCAGCAGCAGGTCCCTTTTGGAGCTGACTCTGATCTGCCACGGGGCAGCTGCTGGGCTCTGCTCACAGAAGCCACCCCTGCAGCTTCCCAGCTACTAAAACCTTGCCACATAAGCCCAATACAGTATGTCTTACGATGTCTGGACAAAAGCACAACATACACTCTGTCAGCTTATGCTGGGCTTGGCTGCCAGAAAGCTCCTTGTCTTCCTTAAGCCTAAACATCTAGCATAAGAGTGCAGGGAAGAAAGAATCTGCCTACATGAGAAAACCAACCAACAACAACAACAAAAAAGACTGCAAGCATAGTACAGATAACTTTCATAACAAAACATGATATAAGAGCTTAAAAAATCCGAGTGCTTCTTGGCAGATATAAGCCAGCCCACTTTGCTGAGACACAATTCTCTTTCCAAAAATGTAATTTCAAGAAGCGGATAAGAATTCGGCGGGTTCTACCCATTTCTGTGAAGTTGACTTGATTATCCTTAATACAAAATCCCTCCTAATCATACTATTCTGCAGGATAAGCAAAATATTCAGCAACACCAGGAGCCTGAATTTTGATTGTGGAGATGACTGCTGATGTGACAGGATATAAATAGCTCCTTTAAGCCAGCACAGATCAGGTCTGTTTGATATAAGAAAGCAAAGCCCCTGCAGATACAGGGAAATACAACAATAATTCTAAGTCTTAAAGTCCTGTTATACCTAATAACAGTAGTGTGCTTTCTGTTGATTGTCTCTCCCTATAAATACCTCCCTTCTCCCACTGGGGAGCAGGATAAGGAAGGTTTAAGAACAACTACATGAAAACACTCGCTGGAAGAAAAGTAACACCCACCTCAGATCTTTCTTCTTTCTTACACAGCCAAAAAGAGACACAAAAAAACATTTATTAAAGAAATTACTTTAAAGAGCGCTGGGCTTATGTTACGGTTTTGCCATCCTGTCTACTAGCTTTTCTCTTTCTATCCCTTAAACTAGTGCCAAAAGGCTTATTGAATAAATAACATAAACCAAGCACAGTGCTGCCATGGGGAACATCTTTATGTTTTGTCTGGTAAGAAGAGAGGCAGGCATTAGCTGGCATTGTAGATGCACTATGCTCATAATGTATCTACTTGTTAGGTCCTGAATTTGAAAGTCCACCAACTGCTAAACCACCCAGGGCTCCCCTTCCTGTGCCTTATATTACTGCTTCCATTCCTGTAAATACTGCCACATTTATATGTTTCCCTGAAGTGTAGAATAAAACGTGAATCATGTGCCTATCCCTTCCTCTAAGACAGCATATGTCAAAACTTTAAGTGGAATTAGAAAGCTGACAAATACTGTTTCACCTAATGTACATTAGTACTGGACAGATATCAGAAAATTAAGTGATTTGCAAGTGATATCACAAAGGAAGTGAAAAAGTAATGAGATTTGTTTTGAGAGGGAACTGTAAAGGACCACATTGTTTCAGGAGGGTTGCCTTCATGTACACACCACCTTCTGAATCAGAAGAGGCAGATCAAAGATGCTCATTTGACATTCCAAGCGCAAGATGGGACTCTGCAGTGCTCCTTGGTCTCTGTTTCAGTCCAGCTTCCCAAGGTATCTCCCAGCTCCCAACCAAATGACCTTTCTGCCCAAATAAAATCCCCCTGTGCACAATTTGCTGAGTGATTACACGTGGGCCAGGAAGACCATGCTTTATCTATAACAAGCTCAGGCAGGTGGGAAAAGAGGAAAAGAGGCTGTTCGCCTGACATAACCTTATTAACACAATGCATCACTCATCTGGAAAACCTGCTGTTATGTGGGAAGGTGCTTTCTGAAAATTATCACCTGATAATTATTGTCTCTTTGGGGGTTTGAAATGGCATGGGAGGGAGAAAGGGAATTTTAAAACCTCTTCTAATTTTATAGCACATAATGTGTTCTGTCAGCACATGCTGTGACAGTCTAAGAAAAGCATTTCACCAGCTTAATTTCTTGGCTAAGCTTTCGGATGGATCTTAAAAGCCTGAGATCATTTCAACTAGGAATGATTGCTAGGCCATCTCTCAAACTTCCCATATGGCTTCAGGTTCGCTGCGGTTTGGTAAATGTGGTGTGACATCTTCAGCATTGTCACACGCACCTCTTCAAGACTCAGGCATATGTGATTCCATTGCTACCTGTAGGACTCTCCAAAAAGTCCTACTGTGAAAAGGATCAGGTTTTCAAACCTGGCCAAGAGCCATCTTTATAATGGTATTCAATCCTCCAAAGGCAAACTACCTTCTGTTGGAAGCCCACCTCAAGGAAGGACAATTCTCTCTGCAGAGAGGTCATTGGACTTCTTTCCCAGCACAAATTTCAAGGTAATACAGAAGCATTTGGGCAGCCTACTAGTGCCAAAAGGCAAAGGAGACCCTGTGGCAACTGAAGTTTTGGCCACCATTGCAATCTCTTACGTCTGACCCACAAGTAATGAGGCATCAGAAATGCAAAGGTTGGTGATCCTCTGTGTCCCAAACTGGTGCTACCAAAGATGGCAAAGACCACTGTTCTCTTTGAATAATTCACCGCATAGTTCTGTGACTACAAGGAAGTGGATGAAAAGGCAAAGTCATTTCAGAGTAGCACAAAACATTGCACATATTGCAAATACCCTGTTCTCAAGTTAGATGCACTGCTTTAAGTAAAGGGCAGAAACCTTATGCTTAGCTCAGGTGTCTCCTCAACATCCATTCATTCCCAAGACAAGCTTCTCTCCATGTCTACCAGTCTGAAATTACATTATTTTGCTTGCTTTGAAGTAATACTGCTGACACCTTTAATTCCTCACTTTCAGGCCATCTTTGTACATTTTATTTCTGGTTATAATCACTATCCTTTAATTTCTGCAGTCCTGCAAGAGGTTGGAGGACATATACTGTAAGTGAATACAATAGCCCAAGCTTGTCCGTGCTGGTTTCTAAGGCATTAGACCCACATCCCAGAAAGCTAAAATTCTTCTTTCACTTCTGAGATTGCTAAGAAGGAGCTTGTTCTAAACAAAAGGTGTTTAGAATATATAAAGAATAATGTAAAGAATATATATATATATATATTCTTTAATTCAGGTTAGTCTGCCAAGACTCTTCATAGTATGGTTCCCAAAGGACAGTACAAGCATGAATGAGGCACTGGGGAAAGGAAAGAAGGAGGTGAGGAGATCAAGGCAGGCTTATCACCACAGCACCATCCCTAAGCAAATGATACATCCAGCAAGGACATCTGCCAAGAACTTGGAGGGGGAGAAAATGCTCCAGGTGTTTCAAAAGGATAAAAGAGTTGGTGATGTGTGATCCCACGACAGATTGAAAGTGTAATACATGTAACTGTACAGAGGGACTATACAGCAGAATGTTGTGGAAAGTTCCTATCATTCAGTAGCTGACTTTGCTTGCTCTTTAAACAACTGCAAATTTTCTGTCATGTTGACATGGGAGATAGGCACTAAGACTGGTTGTTTACAGTGATAATGCAGGAAGACAATTTTTAGAACATACAAAGATAAATAGAAGAAAAAAAGTTGTCTTTATAAAGGTTTGGCATTTCCTTTCAAAGAGAGCAAGAAAATAAAAAAAAAAAATTATATGTCTGAAAGCGCTCATTCACCTAGAGAAGTGTTTAGTGTTTGCCATTCATTTTCATTTAGACCAGATTCTCCCATTTCAACACTTAGTACTTTCCTTGGTAAAAAAAAAAAGAAAATCATCAGTGAGCACTCATAAATTAAATTTCTTATACTGGGGCAAGATTTACTCCCAGTACCATTTCCATTTCAACCACGGAATTGTCCCCAGAGAGAAGATTGAGTGTGTACTATTTAACCATTAGGTATTCAAACACGGACTGCTTAATTCATATTCTGCTTGGTACCCAACCACAAAATCTTAAAGCCCAAGTTTGCCATGAACAATTGCACTGTAGAAGAGAGAAGCTGATATGTGTGAATAGCAGGCAAACTGCATTGGACTTTGAAGAACACAAAGTGAATGAAAAGGTGTCTTTAATTTATAATGCTTTTCAAAGCAATAAAACCTGACTTCATCTGCCAAATAACAATGAGCTACCGGCTTATACATCAAATGTGGAAAAGGTGGTGTCAGAATTCTTTTTCTTTAATAGGTGAATTAAATTAAATTTGTACTTTTTAAATTAGGATGGAAATTTGATTACCTTTACAGAGCAGTGAATTATGCTGTATAGCAATGCAACCATTGTGTTCATAAAAAAGCTACATTATATTGTTGGAAAGTATGCCATTTATAACAGTTTGGGCCTACTTTGAACTGAACGTGACCAGGAAAAAATCTGTAGTGCAACATAAAAGCTCTGCACAAATAAGCATCCAAACCCTGAAGCCTCTCCTGTAAAAAAAATAAGCAGTCACTTTTATAGTTTCCACTGGAAATATTCATTTTGGCCCAGTGCCTCAAGAGACCAAGTAAGTGGTGTTCTATTAAGCTCTAACATTGTTTGTTTCCATTTTTACTCTAGGAATTTTATTTTAAAACATTACAATAGGGAGACCCAGTCTATCTCCAACTACTCCATCATCTCCCTTTCACACAGTAGTGCAGATTGCCAAAGACGTGCAGGTTTTTCCTCATTAGTACATTCACCACCCCTGAAGGCATATAACGCCCTCTGTGGGTCAGACCTTACCTCTAGACAAGGGGGAAGGAAAGAAATAAAGACATGAAACAATGTGTTGGCTTTTTTGTTTGTTTTGTTGTTTGCTTGTTTTAAAGTAATAAAATGTAGTATAGTGATCCATAGTGCTAAGTTATAATTAGATGTTGAAAACAGCACCTTTCCCAAATTTTTGTGAGCTAAGCTTATGAAGAAACAGCACAAGAAGAAACTGGGGGCTAAGGTGCGGGATCCAAGCCAGACCACAAGCAGATTGCAAGCAGTGTAACAAAGAAGTGGTCACAGATCACAGCTAACAAAGAACACAGCTGTTCCAGGACAGACCTTCACCAAATCCACAGTGTGGAACCAACCTGCAGTCCCAAAGATGGGATGACCACAGGAAACATGCTGAGGGGAAGCTGACTCTTACAGAAGTGCTCCTGACACTCGCATAAAAACTCACTGGGGGTTCATGGCCAAACCCTCGTTTCACTTGCTGTAATTTCCAAGGAGAGGTTTGCTGCATATCATTTCTCAAATGAAGCATTAGCGAATAAAAGACGACTTGACTGTCACTTATGCAGTTACAATGTCCTGGAGTAGTTCTCACTGAAGATTTTTTAAAGGAAATCATTACCAAGAATTTTGTTCTTCTCGGGTATCTGATCTTAACTATATCACGTACAACGAGCTCGTGTGATGCACTACCCTTTAACTCTGCTCCTCTTAAAATAGAATCTAAATCTTTATATAGATAAAAGATTATTTTTGTAATTACACATGAAGTGTTTAGGATAAAATGCCTTTTCCTCCCGGTGTACAAGAATTTATCTTTGGATCAAATCAATAGAAGAAGGTTAGCAGACTTTCTAATGAGAGTACAATGTTAACTACGATTTGCTCTCATTATCTTTGAAACACGAAGGAAATGCAATATACATCATGTAGCAGTTTCTTCGGGTCATCATCTGTGAAATTCAGTTAATCACTATAATTAGCTGTTACATGATTGTACATCCAGAATATGATAGGAAGAAACATTCAGCTTCAGAGAATTACTTGGGATTTAGTTCAGTCTAAGAGAGGAGTATAGCTCATTATCTCTGTTTAAATAGATTTAAAATGCAGTGTGCATATAGCAATTACTTCAAGTGTCTCTCTTACTTTACTATTGAAAATCATTTATGAAAACTATTCACGGGATGCTTCCAACTGCGGAGAATACTATTTGATTACACGAGAGCAGTCAGTTTACAAAGCCTACTTTAAATCCTTCTACCATCTCTTTACTACTTACTGTCCACTTACACGTTTCCCTTCCTGAAATACTGTTGCTCAGGATCAGTCAAAATAACCAATCTCAGAACTTAAACGCTGAGTTACAGATAACACATTTGCAGAAAGATTTTGTGAGCCATATAATAGCACTGACACATCCTTACCTGTTGAAGCTTTCAAAAGACTTTGTTTTGTGACCAGGTGAATCATCTAGATCAACAGAAGTAACCAGTTCATGCAGTTACATGTCAGCGCTTATGCCTACATTCAGCATGCCTTTAGGAGAGTCCTACTTGGTTACGGTGGAGGGAAAATACTGAACAGAAAGAGCTTCATCAGCTGCCCTTTCCAATATCCTATGTAACATCAGTATAAATATAAAGACAATTTGCCCTGCAATAACTGTGAGGGAAGTGGATTCACAAATGCTGCTGAACCAGTGGAAACTCAGGTTCCTGAAGATCAGTTAGTGAAGGAAAGCCTGGAAATGTCATGGCATCCTCCCTAGACAATCAGCTGGTAGCAGCAGACTGTATGAAAACTGAGAGAGCCTCATCTTTGGAGCTAAGTTAGACAAGGCAGAAACACGTTCAGCTTTTACAGCTTTGTGGAGTTTCAAGTACTGTGTTAAATAGGACATGATTTCAGAAACTCCAGAAAAGTGTAAAAATCTTTGCAGTGAATGAAGATAATTACTACAGATCAGTGAGTTTGTTTCAATGAAAGAAAGATCAGTTTTGGAATCCTTTGAAGAAAGACAACCAACCTAGAACTTAAGGCAAATATAACAAGCCAATTTAGTCTGGTGTCTGTTTTGGGAAAGGATACGTGCTGCATGCAAAGAGAATTTCTCCATATGACTTCACTAAGCTGCTAAGGTATAAAAATACCAGCACACCAAATCCTGATTGTTTTCCAAGGCTGAAAACCAGTTAGTGCATTTAGCAATAGATAAGGTGTTGAATTTAAAACACTTACAACTCACTTAAAATTCATGCCCAGGTCACTACTTGCTTCCATGCTACCACAACATGTGAGAATCACGACTATAGGGAATATTTACAGAGAAGCAATGGGAATGCAACCAAGCTGAAATGGGCAGCAAGGCTGCAGTAGCATACACAGATGTTAACATCCCTGCCTTTTAGTCCTGGCTGGGCCTGAGCATCAGAAACTGGGCGTGGTGCTGTTACAGCTGTGATGCTCGTGGTACTGAGTCAAGCGAACCTAGCTGCACCTCTAGAAGTCAACAACTTAATTCACACGTCTGAATTACAAAGCAGACCTACCCCCTTGCACGGTTCTTTGGAGAAATAATCAATCTTCCATGTTCAAGATAGGATATACCACTGAGAATTAAATCAGCTTGCACAGAGTGCACAGAAACTCCAATCTACAAATACTGTTCAAATGCCCCAGCGCATTGCTCAGCGCTCTGGAAGCCCTTCCCTCGGACAACATGCTGTGCTCTGTCCTGAACCCTCCTGCAGTCCCCATAATTGTATTTCCAACCCTTAAGAATTTTCAAATAATATTAGAATGAGTTTTTCCATATTTATTCCATAATCCGCATCCTCTTCTCTTTCCTGTTAGGACCTTTTTAAAGAGCCTCCAAATAGCTGCCTGGGGAAGAACATATTTTCCACAGTTTGTCTTGAGCCCACCAAAGATCTGATCCCTAGGCACTACAGAAGTACAAGCAGAATGAAGGTAACTTTTACTACCAACAATCATCAATAAGCTTACCCATACAGGAAGAAACAAATGGGGAAAAAAATACCGCAAATAACACCATGACAAAAACCACCAGGGCACAACAACAACAACAAAATCTCTTGCCTGCTTGATCTTGAAAAAAAAAAAAAAAGATAAAAAGAAATCAGTACTGCAAAGGATCGATTACATTTACATGTATTCATAAGATCCATTTAAGCATTCAGGGCACTACCAGCACTGGAGCTAAAAGCTACTTATCCATAAAGAAGATTTTTAATATATTAGCACTTGCTTCCAAAAGAACATAGTAATGTCTCAAGATCTTTCTCCCTGTCAATGATCTGACTCTTAAATAACCATTTTATGTAAAGTTTCTCTTGCAAAGCTTCCTGCCAGACCTTTGTAGTCAAAGGGAGGCTTATGAGAACAGCTTCTAAATAGCACTACCCCTTCATTACAAAATTATACATATAATATACGACCAAATTGCATAATCTCTGTAATTAGCTCATCTTAGTCACTGCTGGCAATATAAATAGATGTGATGGTTGAACAGTTGGAGAGTTAATAATAGCCATTCGTGAATAAGGATTGCAATAGTAAAACTGACCAGTGATAGTCGTCTGTCTTGTCCCAGAGCACGTACTGCTGAGATGACCATTAATGAGAGGCACCCAGAAGATGCTAATTAAAAGCAAACACTTGCTGTAACTGCAGCAAACCAGACACTGACTTGTAAACTGATTAATGCCTGTGAACTGGGCTTTGGGATGGACGGACAGAGACAGGATCGTCAGCTTTGGTATGAACAATGTCTGCCCTAGTGACAGATCCAAACCTCGCAGTGCACAGTGAGAAGCTAATCCTCCCCCATTGCCTATTTCCTTTACTTTTCCCCTCTTCTCCCTTCTGTCCTGCCAATAGATCTCTGCTTCTCCTTTTACTGCTTACTCACTTGAGCATAGGTTCAGATTCTCCCTCTTCATTAACCTAGAGTTAAGCTGGCGGTGTCGCTCCCGTTTCATTTCTTACCCCTGCAGGCTGCCCAGACCCTACCTGCACTGCCTCACACACCGGCACTGCTCGTGGACAGAAAAACTGCAACTGCGTTCGTGGGGCTGGTGTATCAAACAGGCAACGAGCCTTCAGAGAGCCGACATACCCTTGCTTTGGTTTTAGCACAAAAAGGCAAGCAGAGCCTGATCAAAGGTTGCTTCCTTTTAACATACTGTCTTTTCTACATCACCACCTGAGAGCTTGAATTCCTCTTCTTCATTTGTGCTACAATGTTGAGTGATGTATCTGAAATGGATTTGCAGAAAAAAAAAATCATTTGCAAAACTGAGCTCAGTTTATGGAAAGTGAAGACATTCTCCACTGATAAAGCAAGACAGTTCAATAATTTATCTTCACTAGATCAAGGAATGAGGCAAAACCCACCGGATAGGATATCTGACAACAGAATATGTATTATGCTAGCAAATGTAGCCTAGGAAACAACTCTGCATTGCAGAGTAGAGCACCAAATAGCTGAAGAAATGTGATTTTGATAACTAAGCATTTCCTTTGGCACACAGAAAAATTGCAGGTGCTAGAGACCAGCAGATCTGCACCAAGATAATAAGGCGCGAAAATAAAGGGCTATAGATTAACTGCAAAAGTAGATGGTCAAACACGGGAATATATTGGCAACTGTAATGATCACACAGATTAAACATCCAAGCTCATAGATACTTTTGCAACTCTGAAGATATTAATCACAAAAATTCAGTTTTCCCAGATAATCACACAAAGGGATGCTTTCTGTTCACTCCACATTTTCTTGTTGAGAATAGAAGATTTTATTGCTGAAAAAGAGCCTTGGAGACAATGATATTGAGATACTGAAATCTGACAGTCTACTTAGTATTTGTATGTCCCAAAGCCTTAGCATTAAAGCCCTTATAAAGGACTGTAAAACACAGATTCTATCCTCAAAACTGTCCTTCTCAGCCCCAGAGAAATTAATGGCACTGATGAATAGAGGTGATACATTATCAGAGAACTTCTTGCACTGTAAACCAAAAAGGCATGACAGAGGTCTTTAAAGAGTTGTAAGGCTTCAGAGTTCCTGATTTATTGGAGTTTCTTTACAAAGGGCAAGACCAAAGGACAGGAGACTGAAGCAGCTTGCCTGAGGTCAATTACAGGGTGTGAAGCAGGTCTCATTTTCTGTCTGTTCTGACAGTTACAGGTGAAACCACCCTATTACCATTCCTTTCAGACAGGCACAATGACAAATGCTGTCTATGGACTGCGGCCACATACCAGAACAACCCCACGTGCCAGTGATGTCCTGGGCAGACCAAAGCAAGCCATGGTCAGGCAGGTCTTTGCATTCACAGTGAAAGCTGTGCTTTCGAGGCAATGAAAAAAGAACCAAAAGGGTTTGGAAAAAAGGTTTGGAAAAAAGGGTTTGGAACAAGGTTTTCAGAACAAAATCAGAACCAGCGTGAAGCTGTGGTCCTGTTGCCTGCCTGGCAACCAACTCCAAGGCCAAGAAAGCCAGAGGAGAGGCAGCAAGAGTGAATGAACAACTCTTTCATTGGAACATGGAAACAGAGGAAGCACCTAAGCCAAACACACTAAAATTTAAGCCATACATCTCATTTGCAAGGTAGCTATGTTGGCTCTGGTATTTTCTTTTCTCCCTGTTTTTTTTTTTTCTTCTTTTTCTTTCTTTCTTTTTTTTTTTTCTTCCCTTTCCCCTGTTGGTAGCTGTGCCTGTTATTTCATCCTGCCTGTCTCTGATGCAGTACAGCATGTGTCACATTTATTCTTTATCTCCAGTGTTTAACCACCAAGTCCCCTCTCTCACCTGCTGTCCTTTGGGGTGGCAGCTGAGATTTTGTTTTTTGTCTCACAGCTGGCACACATGGCACTCCAGTGGTTCCCCACAAATGCCTTCTGAGTGTCTCCTAGTGTTTGCCCCTTCCCTCCACCAGGGTTCACACACTGCATTCTTTGACAGCACCAATTTCAGAGCCACTCCTCGCTCGCAGTTGAGGCCGTCTTTCCTTCCAACCCCACAACACTTGCCTAGGAGCTCATTGCTGCTGCTTACTTCTGCACAATCTGCCATGCTACACTGCCAGCTCTTACTCCTGCACAGTGTCATTTCTGCATCTAAAATCACTTAACTCTTTCACTAAAGCATTCTGGAGAAACTCCACTCTCACACATTCCCACAGTGACTCTTAACTCATGTTTTTTCCAGGCACAAAGCCTCTGTCTTTGCTCACTTTCACCTCCCTTTTCATTCCCAGTCCGCTTGGTTGATGCTCTGCTCTTCCACTGGCCAGTCTTTTCTGTGCTATCCTTTTTTATTGATACTTCCACTTTTCCCGTAACTTTCTGTAATTCCTTCCCCTTCATGGAAGGGAGAAAAATTAGCCCTGGAAATCAGTCAGTCTCAGCAAAAAGAGAAACCTTTAAATTCTGAAAAATAGTTTGTGTGTTCCCAGATGGCCTCAGGTGTCACCTTCCAGATGTGTCAGGGACTCCTGCGCCAGACATTTACATCGCTGCTTGGATGCAAGCGCCAGGCTTGTCACAGGGACACCTGGAACCAAGTCACTGCTGCTTTCTGCTGACAGTTGGACAGCAGGTTTATTGCTTTTACCTTGAGATGGAAGAGGATGTGGATACCAAAGTCAGAGTTCAAGTTTCCAGCAAGTGTTATACAACACCTAGGATCTAAACATTTGAAACTTTCAGCATTTAAACTGTTTAACTTAATCTCAAGAAAGCTATTTTTATCCAGTCCTTCTACCTTGAGTGTCTGCTATCCTGAATGAGCCATCAATGAGTCATCAACATTTCAGGATTAAATCAAAGCAATTAGCCCTGCCTTTTCCAGCTGATTTTCGTTAAGGTAACATGGCAACTAGACAAAGGTCAGTGCCCTGTGAGATTCACTTAATTCCCCAGAAATCAAGCAAAGGATGAGCTAAAGCAAGTAAAGCGGTGCAGAACAATTACACAGATTAATGTGTAAGATACCTAGGTTCCCAACAAGAGACTAAGACCCCTCTCTGTTACACATCGTGGGATAAAAATTCTGCATATTCTGCTTACAGCTCGAGTGTCTTAGAAACTAAAGAAACACCACCACTAAGTGCCATGCCACAGCTGTCTAAGATGAACAAGAGATGGATGATAGAGAATACTGAAGGATCCACTGGAAATCTGTAGGATAGCACAGACCCGCAGATGGTTAGAAGGAGAAGTAGAGGTTATCTAGTCCAACCTGCAGTACATCATGTTATCACACCATGCTTATTTTCACCAAGCAAAGCCAGGACTTTCTTAGCTGTACATTCAAAATCACTAGAAACAGTTCACTTCTAGAAGATACTGGTGAAATCACAGTAGAGTTTTCAAAACTACTCCAGAACCCAAGGACTTGGTCACACGTCCGATTTACCAAAACTGAATGAATTTATTTCCCTGAGATTTAAGAAAGGGAATTGTAGCTCAGGTATACCAGAAGCTGAGTGCACACATGGTTGATTTCCCAGAGCATCAGTGGCTCATTCATGTGTCTGCCCCATTAACCTGCAGTCCCTGGCCCAACTACTGCAAGGAATGGGGAACCAGGAATGGGGTTTTGATAGAGCACCTAGGAGAGGTAACACATTGAAGGAGGCATGCAGGTTACCTAAGGAGTTGAAGAAGTGATGAAAAAATAGCACCACAAATTCTCTCGAGGCCCTGTAATCGAAAAGAGATACTCTACTTGTGCTCGTCCGTAGTGTGCTGATGTAATCACAGCAACTCAGTACACGGATTGCAGCTGAAATCTAGCAGAGAATCAGTAAAATGAGGATCTCCAGTAAATACCTTACATCCATTTGCTGAAATATTAAACAATTATTTATCACGTTTCTGGTTACAAGAGAACATTTTACATACTTACATGGACTTATAAACTGAAACAAACTACTGTGATGCCTGTGCTCTTCTGACAGACTCGCCTCTCCAGCGCATCTCACAGATCCTTCTATTCCCTTAGCATTCACTGGAGGAATAAAATAAAGTACTAAATGGCTCTTGTGTGAGCATTAAACTGCTATTATTATTGCTGCCAGAATTTATTTTACAGGAGAACTGAGAGAGGAAGGAGTTATGGAGAGATTAGGATGAAAAAGACAAAGCCAGGCTGAGAATGGTTTTGTAGGTAGATAGGGATGACTTAACTACACGAAAAAAAGTCAGTGGTGATCTTTTAGACCTTCCCAAGAAAAAATAGGAACCTGCAGCAAATATCGGCATTCGGCGTGCTGCAGCCTCTCCCCTCTGGGCTGGGCTGGATAATGCAGTGCACCATCGCACCTACATTTGCATCTGCTCCTGTCTGTTTTGAGGAGGCTTTCTTTGAAGTAGAATGCAGATCCAGAAGATCTTTGTTCCCTCATTTCTCAAACAAACAAAACAAAACAAAACAAACCCACAACCCTTGTTACTTTGGTGCTGCAAAGAAGGCTTCCTTAGTCACAATCAACTTTGGCACAGTGCCGCAAGCTGACAGGTGGAAATGTGCATTTTTAGAGAGGCCTGACACAAGGCAGACATTTGTGAAATACGAATTTTTGGCATGCTAGTGGGGCAGGTGGGTGCATTTACACGTGAAGTTTATGTGAAGTTGGAAATTCAGAAGATCAAAGTAGATGGCCAAAATGAACCGAATACGGATGTATGGGATCTTGGCTTTCTTTCGTGCAAAGTGTTGATAAGGATCAATGAAAGGCATTAACTCTACAGAGATCTTGTGAGCTGGTGGCAGTGTTACCTGGCTCCCACACTGCTCAGAGGACAAGGGCATGAATATGCAAAACCTGGCAGTTTATGATACCTAGAAATCAATTTCCAGCAGTTAAATACCTGCTGTCCTCACCGGTTTCCAAACAGAGCTCAAAGCATGTGGTCTGTCAAGTGTATTAAGATCAGTGCAGAACCCAGAATCCTTGAAAACTCTTCACTTCCAAACTCTGCCTTAGCTGCTCTAATTGAAAAGTGGCAATAGAGGTGGAAAGCCTGGAGATTCTGGAAGGAATGACTGCTCATCATGTACTTTAAGATACACAAATGCTGATGCTTCAGGTATTAGTGGCATAATTCAGCAATAATTAAATTAATACTCCCAGCAGTGAGAAAAAGAATCACTAAGAGATCACATCTAAGTTTAGTTAAGATGGTAACAGTGAACTAGCAAAGTCATTTCCTAGTTTGACTTTCTCATTTCCATAGAACATTTTTAACCTTCCAAATCTCTCTTTGCTCCCTGGCTGACTCAGGAGAATAAAGCACTGCATGCAGCCTTGTGTCACTGTGTGTTCAGTGCCTTCCAGCCACCAGGGGCTTTGGACAATGCAGGCACGTTGGGAATGGTTCTTCCTCCTTCCATTTTTTCCAAGGAAAATACTTCATGAGATTTGGAGGGATATTTTCTTTTTGAAACATTGTACTAGTTTCTGTTTTTATCATTCACTTCAATAGATTGCTTCTTATTTCACAAGTCTCAAATGGAGCAGCGTCTGGCCCTCTGTTATTCCAAGCACTGCAGACCTTGGTCAGCATAAAGCAATCTGAGTTTTATTGATTTTAGGAATTTGTCCCAAGAGCTACTGATTACAAACTCCATGAGTAATGTCTGATAAGAATTAAACTGCACTGAAAAAGGAAAATATCTACTAAAAATCCATTCCCCTCCAATTTAATGGGATATCATAGTCCTTATTGCCTTTGCAAGCTACTAAGGAATGGCTGTTATAAGCTGGATGTCAAGTCGTAAGCAATGTTGCAGTCCAAAACTGAATAAGAGTTTCCCTTTCATGCGGTAGCAGGCTGTAAGCAGAGTCTTGCATGGCATTTGTAGTCTGTGAACTTTACTGGGATGAGGACACAACCTGAAGTACTGTCTTTACAAGCCATAGAAGTCACAAACGTTCACCATTACAGGAACAGCAAAGATACTTCCATGCCACTGAAGAACACAGAAGGAAAGGTGAGCCCTGGCAGAGGCTGTCCAGAGAAGCTGAGGATGCTCCATCCCTGGAGGTTTCAAGGCCAGGCTGGATGGGGCTTTGGGCAGCCTGGGCTGGTGGGAGGTGTCTCTACCCGTGGATGGGGGTTGGCACTAGATGGGCTTTAAGGTCCCACCCAACCCAAACCATTCTGTGATTCTATGATTCTGTGAAATATAAACCAGCACCTAAATCCAGTCAGTGTGCTCACTGAGCTGCAGAACACCCCTCCCATCAGCAACAGGCAAGTTGAGCAGGCACAGCTGAGGAAGGCATTGTCCCGCATTTACTAGATGTGTTATTTCTGTGAAGAGGGAGAACCTAGAGCATCTGCCAAGCACCTGAGGGTCCGCAGGGGGAATCTAACAGTCCCTGCCAGGGCACTCTGGAAGGAAATACCCAGTTGATTGTACTGCAACAGGAAGCAGTACAGTTATGAATGAACATGGTATCTACAAGGAAGAATTCCTGTCATCCAAATGCAGGTTCTCTTGTCTGCTTTTCACGGAGGTGCTCCACAACTGAATTAAGCTACCTTAAGCTTTGCATAGCTCCACATCTTCTAACATACTACACACCTGCTTGGGAACAAAGCTTAGTGTTTCCCTTCCTTTGGCCTTTCAGAGCAGCCCTGGTGAAACCACCACCAACCACGTTCCCTCAGGCAGCATCCTGCTGCCTAGCAAGTGCTCCACAAAGGCAGGACAACAGGGTTCCTTCCAGAGCATCCTCCATCTCCTCCTCCACCGTGTCCTTGTCCCCGCTTCACTTCAGTCCGCCCCTTTTACCACCCAGCAGGATGTGGAGGCTGCAGAGGCAGCACTGTCAGTAACTACAGCAGGACAAGGCCCAGGCCCACCAGTCACACCAGTTTTCTTTCACCCCCATCCGTCACTTCCACCCCCCAAGTGACTCAGTGCAGATGCCTGTGGACACTCACTTTACCTGCACTTTAAGTGACACCCTGTGGCTGAGAGGAAGAATTACGGGTGACCATCCTTCAGCGGAATTCCCTCAGTGACACTCCTTGAGGTTTTGTGGCAATAAACACAGAGGCCGAAGCCCAGGGAGTCACAGAGAGCCCCAAGTGCTCGGTGACTGGAGAGAACAGCCTGGTTGCTCCTTCCCTTGCAAGTGTTCAGACCTCACCCTCCCATGGCTTGGCTGGATGAAAACTGGTCGTGAGGGAGAATAACGAAGGAAATCCCACATCCACCAGAGGCCCGACGCTAGAGCTAGACGTGTGGGCCATTTTTATGTTGTGAGATAATAAATCCCTGCTTTGTGTCCCCTTGTAATGCATCCGATTCATCCCCTTTCCAACGTGTTCATGAGCTGTTCCCTCTTCCACTCCTCCCCTGGCCCCAGAAACACACAATTGTGCAAGTATTGTCTGATTCCTAACTTGTGGGAAGAGACCGAACCTCAATCCATCTGTTTGCCAGCTGGTAGCTGCTGTCAGTTTAGACAACAGCTCACTCAGGCAAGCAATGGAGAGGTGTGCGGGGCAGCTTCCTTAGCGAGAGGGTCACAGAAACCTCCAGAAAACCTGCTCAGGGCCTGTTTGCTGACCCATTCCTGAAGGCCACGAGGCTCAGAGCCCTCTCGCAGGCCCATGGGCGCTTTCTCACTGCGACAAGTCACTGTTCTGAGCAGCCCTGGATGACGTCCCCGAGTTCAGGATCAGCACCCTGAAGGGCAAAGCAGGGGACCAGGCCTCTGACTGACCTTGGCAGAGGATCAGGGCTGCCCGGTGCAGAATGGCGACAGCAGCTCCTGACCATGGGGAATGTGTCAATTATGCCGCAAAAATCGAGCCTAAACTTAAGAGAAATCCAACCAGGCAAAACAGGATCGTAGCAAAGCCACCTCTCATAACTCACTGGAGAAGAACAAAAATTCTACCCACTGTTTAACTGGCTGAAGAAAAGGGCCCTCAACATGGCTGAAGCAACATTAACAATCTTCTTATTTTACTACATGCAGTTAACTTCTGTTCTGTGATCAATGAAGAAATCACACATTTCACAGGATGATGGCAGCAAGAAAGATGAGTTATTTTAATTTCTCCTTTTGTTTTCAACACTCTACTTCCAAGCTGCAAAATCAGAGTGATCTTTTACCACAAATTATGCTTCACAATGGAAAGAAAAGAAAAAGAAAAAAAAAAGTTAAGGAAAAAATGTACAGCCTCTCCCATCTGTGCATGCACTGAAATCAAGAGCTTCCCACTGCTTTATTTGTGGATGAGCTCAACCTAAACTAGCAAAAGAAAATGAACAGAGATGGTTGAAATCTTAATCTGGATACAGCTCTATTGGAGTCCAGCTGACCTAATCAACTGCAGATTTGGTCTCCTCAGAGAGAAGTTTTACAAACTTAAAAATATGTTTAATTCCCTCCCCCAGAATTCCAATTCTGGCCTTCTTTTTCCTCTGCTGTGTTTTTTCCGTTTCTCATCCATCTCCTTCCTTTATTCTTTTATGTTCTCTTGACTCCCTAATTGGCAAGTACAGCGTTGGTCACCCCAGGATGGCTAAAACATGACTTCTGCAAAATGGCAGACTCATTTTTTACTAACTTTTTGTAGTGAGTCCATAATTGAAATCAGCTACAAAACATCTTTTCTTACCCCAAGTTTCCTCTAGTCATTAAACAGTCCAGTAGGATAAAAGCCTTCCAGACATCTAACAAGGTTGCAGAAAAGGGAAAGGGGTAGGAGCAGTTTTAGGGTTTAGTAGTACTTTTCTAAGGCTGAAGACACACATGCATTGCTTAGCAAAAAAGAGAAAGTTTTGTGTTTGACCTTTGAAACGCGTCTCAGCAATGTGTTTTAAATATATAAAGAGCCCTTCAATCCAAATGGCAGCACACCAGCACTGCTCAGCATCTGCTGGCTCTCAGACTCGGATGCTTCTCCTCTTGCCTTGTCCTTTCCGCCAGCCCATACCTCAGCTGCAACTCCTCACTGCATCCAGCTGTACCTCGAGGAATCACCGCTCATGCTGACAAGGCAGTGCTGATGGACATTTTATTTTCTTTTTCTCCAGTAAAGATGAAAGGCCACCATAGCATAAATGGTCTTCATCTTTTACAAAAGGTCTTGGCTTTCAAAAATGCACCCTTTAGAAATCAAACCAGAATAATCTCTCAGGAAAAAGTAAGCCATGCATATGCAATCAGTAGAAGTACTCAGGCAGTAAAATACACAAGATAAAACAAAAATGAAAATGTTAATAGAGCCTCTAGGCCAGTGACTTATAAAAATGCACATTTCTGTAGTTACCGGGACAGGTCTCTACCCATAAAGTATGAACAAGACTCTAAAACTGATAATTTCCAAGCAAGGCTCATTATGCAGGCTTATATGCAGGCTAAAACCACTGCTCCAGAAGTTTGAACAATAATTAATAGTAATGAAAAAGAGCAGAGATTAGATCTTGTTAATTGAATGGGTGTTTAACCTATGAAAATTAGCTCTGTTGCTGTTTTAAAAATTAAATAATCTCTTTAACCCCTCTCAGAAGAGGAGGGATGAAAAAAAAAAAAAAGAACTATTAATTCACTTCATCCTTCTCTCAGCACAAAAAAGATTATAAGCCTCTGTTCAAGATGAGACAACAAGAGCTGCAGGAGTTTCTCTTTCAGCGTGGAGTAAGCCATGTCAATAGATGCAGCTGTGATACTCATGTCAATGGCTCGCTCTCTCCCATGTCTGTCCACCTGAACAACAGCCCAGTTGCTAAGTCACCAGCCCTCTCCAAATCATTGTCAACAAGACATCTGGTTGTAGGGCTAGCAAGGAAAAGGTGCTGTACATACCCTTGGACAAGGAGTAGTCAAGGAGAGACCAAATCCCCATCGATGCGAGGTTTGCAGTGCTTATGTGCCTATTTTCTGCACTGTAGTCCCTGGAGAAAACGAGGATGCTTTTTGCAATACCCAAAACACTTATCTCAAGTGGCTATCTCAGTCAAAGAGCTTTCCTGTACCAAAAGAGAGATGGATTTGCAGAGAGATCCAGAGCTACAGAGACCTTTTGTCCACTTTGATCACAAAAGCAGGCTGACCTCCTAACATCAGTCCTCAGGTGTGGGTTCAGTTCAGCTCGACACCCAGGGATGAATTCAGCTGCCCATATGCAGGCATCGTATCATTTTTCTTAGAGTACCTGCAACGCCATGTGGCCTGGAAGATGAAACACAAACCTACAAAAGGCCTGGACCCTGTGAAACAGGAGATAGGCACCAGACAAGATGCTTCTGGACATATCAAATGGCAAAAGAGCTTCTGCATGGACTACTGAGTTATCTGCCCAAATACATTAAGCTAAGTAACTCTCCAGGCTTCATCCCCTGGAGTGAACAGCGCTCCGCTAACTTGTTTCAGAGCTTAGCTACTTAGCTGTGGATACCTGCCTGTAAACACAGAGATTTGTATCTTCATCTTCAAGCCAGAAGCTTTCCAATGCTTCCACCTCCTGCCTGCAATCATCGCAAACCAAGCCGGTCACCCCCTGTGGACGTGTCTCACCACTGAATACCCCTCCCCTGCGCAGGTAGACAAACCCCAACCAGGCAGCCAAGGCTATGAGAATCAACACTTATTGTCCATCGGATGAACATCTGGAACTCCCCATTGCAAAGGGCAATTTGCAATGAAAAGAAAGAACTAAAGTAGACATACTTTAGCCTGTAACGCTCTAAATACAACCACCTTTTTTGCAAGCAGTGAAGAGTCTCATTACTGCCCATCTGCTGAATTAATCAAGCTTGAGGATACCCTAATAAGTGAATTAATCTGTTTTCTAAAACACTAATAAAAGCTTAACACTGTCAAAGCATAAACACATCTAGAGGGCAGCAATGATACTGTCATCTTTAGCTAAATATAGATCCTGAACAGAGACAAGTGCACAGCCACACACTGCACCAATACATACATTTTTCCCTTCTGTTTTTTTTTTTTGTTTTGTTTTGTTTTGTTTTTCCTTTTGGTTTAATACAAGAGCTTTGCTGCCAAAAGCAAAGTTGTAAATGGATGGCATCATTTTTGGTTCCTTGGTCAAAGAGCATTTTGCCTGCATTCACAAATCATGCAACACAGTAACCAGATCTTGATTTGTCAGTATGACTTTGTTTCTCAAATAAAGAAAGGCGAAAAAAAAACAAACCAACACAAAATAACAAAGTGTCAGAGATGAAAAATACCCACAGACTGACAGACTTTGTTTTACCAATCCAGCTGAAACTTATCTGAGTCACTCAGTAGTTCCCAAGGGACACAAAGAAACACAGACACACAAGCACAACACTGCAGGATTTTTTTTTTTCAGTTAAAATGGAAATATTTTATGCAAATAGTTTATTTTATAATTGCAAACAGTTTTTTTTTTTTTTTGTGCACCAGTTCTTCTTATTTTTTCTTTTTTTACTCAGATACCCTTTGCTTAAATTCTACTGACATGTTGCAGGGTTTGATAGCATTCCACATCTGAGGACTCGGGGTTTCTGAATTCGAGTGATCGTCAAAGCATAGTAATTGCCAAAATGGATACCAAGCAAGGGGGAGATCCATGCAAAGCCTTTGACGAGCTGATCTGTGTTGGTGAGACCTGCTGCTTTGTTTTGAATTCCATACACTACATGCACAGAAACTATGGCAAGGCAGAGAAATCACCCCGTGAGTACCAGAACTCAGGGAGGCTGGTTTGCTCTGGAGCAGTGTGTTGAGCTCAGTTGAGGCTGGTATAAGATTTTCACCCAGTTTGGGCACTTACAAGACTGGATTTTCTGGTGTCTAGAATGCAAAAGATTTTGTCTATAAAGAACTCTGCTGGGTTCATGCCCTTCAAATGATGAGCTACTTTTACAACACTGGTTCAAACTTTGAATCTTTGAGGTCTTCATTTCTAAAAAAAAATTCACTATATCTGCATTAGCATGAGAAGTATACTAACGGCCATAGAGAACAAAACTAAAAATATGTTACAGTTCCTCACAGGCAACAGCTCTCAAATACAGGATTCCTTACAGTATCACCATTAGCTGAATTACAGACCAGAACTGGATAAACCCTTAGTAGAAGAGCGGCATTACACATTGCTTTTTCTAAACTTGTCTGAACTGCCTCTCATAAAACAATTCATTACAATGTAATACACAATCATTTCTCTCTTTACTCCAACAAAATGCAAAACAAAACAGGACAAAGATACACTCCTTGTCCAAGGCAGAAATCTCATACTATTCCAATCCGTCTCCTGACCAAGCCTTGACTTTACACCTGTGTTATTCACCTCTGAAATTCTCAAGTTCTGTTTCCCTTTTTTTGTTTTAATCAGCTGTCTGTGCTGATTTTATTATCAGCACAAGGTGCACAGTCCAGGTTTTTAGCACATTGAGTCCTGCTACACATGGACCGCTGGTCATCCCACAAGATAACTTGGTGAAACCACGCAAGTAAAAGCAGTCAGACCATGTCAGTATTTGGCCTCCCCAAACTATGGACATATTCTGCATGTACTAATTGCCAAGTCTTTCAGATCACCAAAGAGATTGCACCTCTTCAAATCTTAACTTGCTGTCCTACTGCTTCTCCAAGCCTTAATTACCAAGTACTACCAGTACCCAAGAGGCTATTGATTTTACAAGTTGTCTCAAATCTTGGTACAGTCCTTCTGTTCCTTTGCTTTGCTACAGCTTGGAAGAGCTACCCACATGGAAGAAATAAGATCAATTGCAAGCCAGTAGCTAGAATGTAGTTTAGTTCTCTATTGCAAGCAAGACACACTACTGCATCTGGGCACCAGTACGTACTACGAGTCATTATTGCAGCCATACATTTTCTCAATGTGCATATTCACATTTTATATTCAAAGGAAAAAAATGCCCATTTTCTCAGGCTGTAACAAAAAATTGCTTCTGAAATCAAATCAAAACAAAACAACAACAACTACAAACCCACTTCATCAGTACTTCTTTAATTTAAATTAACATGTCGCTGTTTAAGAATAATGAATTTAAGAAGATTTATTAGCACTGTAATACAAGAATTAGCCATCACTGAGAAGGAGGGAATCAGGGAAGAACTTTAAATCAGGTCAGTGATGAACTACTGAAAGCATTAACAGAGTTCATCAAAATACACTGGGGTATTAAAGATTTTTTTCCTTCCATGCACAGGAAAATCATTTAAATTCTCTCCAGTGTATTTATGACATAAATAAAGAATCATCCATAATGCATTTCTCTCTCTCTCTCTCTTTTTCCCTTCATTCTTTCTTTTTGCAAAAATGAAAATAAGGCAGTGACATCCCCCACGAAAAAAAGGAAACGGGAAAAAAATACTCGTACTTCTTTGATATACCTTTTCTACGGCTGTTCTTTTAGGGTCCATTCTGATACACATGCTCTTGTCTAAGCTGTCCTTAATTTTCAGAATTTTTCTTTTTGTCTCATCTGAGACTGGAAACGTAGTGGACTATTTGCTATAATCAAAGACAGCACAACCCAGCCCTTCGCCTGTTCCCACCTATTTTATTGCAAAGCCCACAGGTCTGAGAATGTAGGATTTGAGGTAACTTCCTTACTTTGCTCAAAGACGAGGATGACAGAAGCTGGTCCCTATAAACAAATCTGGAAGGGGGCTTTGTTTTGCATAGCACATACACAGAACTTTTGTCTAGTTATCTGACCTTTAACACCTGGAGCTGGGGAAAGAGGTAATTCACTTTCCACGAGTTAAAAAATAAGGTCAAAGATGACAGGGTCATGCTTTTACTGCTAGCCCATGAAATTAACACTACGGAAAATTAGATTACCAACACCTGAACAACAGTTAGGAGTGAAACACAGAATGAAATGTCCTCAGTCTAAAGCACCCTAAGTAGCTGGAAAAATGAGTGACAAACAAGTGGGATACACATACCTGGAGCTAATACATGAAAACCTCTTAATGAAATGTCCGAATAATATTGACAGATAAGGGAAAGGAAATGAGTGCCTGGGTCCGACAGCCTGAATAATAAATTCTTAGTGAGTCATCGTGATTGTTTACCTCTAAGACTGGAGAGCATCAGTTCCAAGAGATTTCTGAGGAGCCCCATACTCCCTTGCTCTGAATTTTATCTGCATCATAATATCCTCTGCCATTTCTCTTGCACTAATGATGCAGCCACCCCAGCCTCCTAAGAAAACTGCCAGTGAAGTTACTAAACAGCTTCCAGACCTCAGCCTCCTGCTTGTTAGATATAAACTTCCAGCCCAGTTTGTCCCCATTTGCAGAAACAGCCTCTCAAACGGGAAGTCGAACACAGTTCTTAAGTGTTAGGACTAAACATTTTGCAAGCCAGAGCATCTTTAATCCAAACAGCTCAAGCACAGCTACAGTAAAACATACATTCAGGCACATATATATCTACACATAAACACACTGACAGCCAGCTAGCACAGTATACCTTCCTTAGACTGACGAGAGTATTTTTGCCCAGTCTATCTACCTAAACACATTTAAGAAAATAAGAATCCGTGTTCAGAAGTCTGTGCTTCTGAGAAATCTGCAACATTCCAGGCAGGAAATTTGAATATACAGGCTGGAATGTGGAGGAAATGTTAATTCCCAGGAAAACACTTTTTTTTTTTTTTTTCATGGCAAAAAGATCATTTGGATCTCCCTAGGTGCCTGGTGCCTTCTCAAGACAGATCTGCGGGAGAAGAAAAGGAGTTTGTACTTACTTGTGGTGTTGTATTTGATCCCATTGAAGAACTCCGGGCAGGGTCTCTCTACTAGTTTCCCCGCCGAGGCTCTGGGCCAGCAGGTCCCGATCTGATCAGTGGTGGCATTGCAGTACGGACCTTTGCGTTGGGAAAAAAAAAAAAAAAAAAAAAAAAAAAAGAGACATAGAGAAAGGGAAAAAGAAGCAGTTGAGAAAGCACAAAAGCGACACACTTTGCATCACAAAGCAAACCCAATCTTAGCACTCAAAAAGCTTTTCTGAGCCCTGTGCTAGGTAATGATTCCTACCATGAAAGCCCAGGAAAGAGATAGAGAAACTCTCTAAAACAGTCTCTTGTAAATCCAGGAGGCTGCAGTTGACATCAAATTCTTCTAAGATGAACTGAGATATGGTCACATCCATTATTTCCCCCTGGGGCTGCTGGGCTGGATCAGGCTCCTTCCCCCCTTCTCTGTTTTTTGTTCCCTCTCCTTTCTTCCTTTTTGGAAAGAAACGAGCATCAAGCTGCGGACACCCTGCGATCTCGTGTGTGTGAGCCTCTCTCCCTCCCAGAGTGCTGACAACTTGGCTGAGAGTCTGCGTCTGGCTGAGCAGTTCAATCCTTCAGGCTCTTCTTCGCTTTAAAACAGCAGCTCGGGAACCAATGGGATCACACTGAGCCCAGAGTAAGGGGCTCGTGTCTCTTAGCCGGCTTCCCTGGTCTAGCAGCTCTCCAATGCCGCCTCACGTGTCCAGACCGTTGTATTGCTTTCTCTCCCTCCCTCTCCTCTCCCTCTCCCTCTCTCGCGCGCACACATGCAGAGTTTTATTGTTAGCTCCAGCGAAGAACACTTCTGCAAGAATACTCGGCGCGAATTGGAGCCAGGGAGAAAAGGAAAAGCCATCAGATTAATAAAACTCCTCAGGCTTTTTGGAAAGCAGTGCGGTTGCTGTCTTCACTGCATGGAACCGAGGATGAGCGGGGACGTGTGGACAGGGAGGGGGGAGAAGGGATGAGGTCCAGTAGGTGGGACAGTGCATCCTGAGCAGGCCTGGAGAAAGAGGCAAGAATAACAGCTGGGGTGGGGGAGATGATCTGAGAGATGGGAGGCATCAGAGCAAAGGAATCTGGGGTGACAACCAGAGTGGGGAGAGTGAGAGAAGGGCTGGGAGAAGCACGGCAGGGGCAAGTCTTCCTTCTGCCCCTCATGCAGGCAGCATGGGAGGGGACAACTGGGTAGGGCAAGGCACTGGGAGCAGAGTAGAGCTCTGGATCAAAGTGTGGACCGCTCAGGGGTCAAGGAAGAAAAGAGAGAACACCCTTGTTTTCCAGTGAAAGGGGGAGCCAGCAGGTCAAAGGACGAGCACTCAGACTGAGCTGGGCAGCAAGGAGCCCATGATGCGGGGAGGAAAGGAAGCAAAGGGTTTGAGAAGCTGAAGTCCTAGGGAGCAGGGTGAGAAGGGTCTGGGGAGGGGAAGGGATGAGTTTGGGTGGAGATGCTCAGAAAGGTGGTCATCTGTTGGGAAATCAGAGCTCAGTGCAATGGGAACTTAGTGAAATTCTGCACTTGGGACATGCTGGAGAGCAGCTTAGACCTAAGAAGCCTTTTCTGATTTGCTACATTAGGATGTGAGGAAATTTTTAAGAAAAAAAATGGCAAGAACTTGCTAACGAGGATCATCTAGGTCCATGGATACAGAAGTACCTTAGGAAGCAAATAGAAAACTGACCTGTAAGGGAGAAATGCACAATAAGTGTATATGATGGTAGCAGAGATTAATGCAGAAACAAGACAAGGACAACAAAGAAACTGACAGAAAAATGAGATCCAGCAGTGGACTCCTGGTTGCAGTTTGTGTTCCCAGCTTTAGATCAGACATGGTGTTTATACTGACATCAAAGCAATGGCCTAGGACTTCTAATAACATCTATCTCCCATCCTGCAATGGCCTGGACTTTCCCTTTACTCGTATTTAAGATTGAAAAGCTTCATTCTTTGCCCTTCAAAGACAGAAAGAAGCTTGCTATCCAAAGAAAGGGGAAAGAATGGGTTAGAAGGGCAAATAAGTTACCAACATGCACTGATGAGAGAACCAGACAGAAAACTATTTTCCCATCTGAGAATCTGAAAATTTTTTATCATTTTCATAAATTGCAATGTGAGATGGGGAGAGAGTGCCATCAAGTTTTGGGATGAGTATTTTTGTTTTAAATATGCAAAAAACACAAATTAACAAATGCCCTAGCTATTGAGACAGCACGATGTTCCGAGGCAAGGGAATGCATCTCTCTGCTTCTCCGTCTGGAGCCATGATCTCCTTCCCAAGTGAACGTTCCCAAAATTGCAATCCTTTTTGAGAAATCTGCATTTCAGCAAACTGACCTTTGTCAACACCTCCAGATCTCTTTGTCCCACGCATCTCTAATCCCCAAAAGCAGGAAAGAAAATTTATTCAGTATCATTCACACAACATGGCCACCACCAACATGCTGGTTGTCTTAAAGCAGAGCTTTGAGGAGAAAACCCTATTCCTGGAACTTTCAAGTGAGAGGTATAAAGGGTGCTCTAAACCTCTAAGCAACTCACAGAAGTCTGTCCCTCAAAGTATCTTCAAGTGTTCACTTTAAGTTACTTCGCTTTCCTAATGGAGCAGTTAAGTTCAGATTATTATTATTTTTTTTTTTTTTCCCCTCAAGAGTCCTTCTTAGTGATGGCTATGAGTTCTTCTTGGAGGACAGCCTTTGTAAGTGCCCAGTGGCATCAGTGAGCTCTGTGGCCATTTCAGTCGATGCAGAACTGATCCGTGAGTAGGGCACTCATCCAGGATGCTGACAAGATTTTTTTTTTCCTTCTTCTGCTGCTTCTATGCAAGACAAAATCACAGTGCCCGGGCAATGATCTCAATTTTTCATCTCCTGTCTGCCTTGTCTATTTTCTCACTATTTGTGCAGCAACTTCCACACTGGAATCATAAACCCAGCTGGAGGATTTGGGCACTAGACTTCCATGAATTTTTGGAGGAACACATCATTTTATAAATTACTGAAAGAAACACAGTTTCAAAAAATGAGTTACTTATAAATTTGATTAATGTTTCACTTTTCTAAATGCTGCCCTGTATTTTCTCGCAGAAACACTTGCCAAATGGTTCCAATAGTACAAAGACAAAGACTGAGCTGGATTTAATTTCAAAACTGTTCTTTATAGTAGTAAACATCCAAAACAAAAAAAAAAGCCCTGAATTAAAATAAATATTTTCCAAGAATGAAGAAAACATTTTCTTCTTTTAAGTGAGAAGAGCTAGAAAATCATCGGCCTAAAATGATTCTCCTTTCCATACTTTCAATTCAGTTCCATTTAGAAAATCAGAAACAGTATATACAACACAGGTAATGCTACTGTATTACATACATTTAACAACAACAAACCTCAAAAATAAATGTAGAGGTGGTAAAAAGATTCTCTGGGAGTAAATCTGGATGTGGAAAATAATTGGTTTTTCCTCAGTCCACAAACTAGCACCATCATTTGATAATCTCTTCCCAGTTCATGTACAATCTCTTCAAGCAAAACACCTTTTGCAACTTTCCCTGGGTACAATTAACTTCTTCATCAAAGTTTCCCTTTGGCTGGATCCATTTAAATCTTGACTATGTCAATTTGAGTCATTCAAGGTGAAAATGTTGCTCTTTATAAAAGCAGCAAATCCAATTGAACACAAGATTGACAGAAGTATTATAGCTACTGACACTGTCGATTCTCTGCTGATGCTGTACCCCTCTGTGAGATGCATTTGATAAGAACAAAAAGCAACCACATCTTGCTAGGCTGTAGGTAACAGATCTTTAAGAAGTACTGAACAACCAAAGAAAGCTAATAATTGCACTTGGCAGGCAGAAAAACTTTGTCAACTTAAAAGTGAACTTGTTCCTATGTGGTGGTGTTCGTTGGTTTGCTTGTGGGAGCATGCAAGACATATCTATATCATAACATCTGAATAGTCCAGATTATGGAGGTGAATGTGACGGACAAATAAATATATAAATACATGAAGAGAGATTGGATTGCTCCTCCGAACAGGAATGAGCTCTGCCCAGGAGTGGGATACAATATGGTCTGGCAGCAGCAATCTTTGTATGCCAGCTCTTGCACCACTGTACCCACAGGTGGTAGAATTAGAGGATGTCTTTCAGTTTGCCCCACCAGCAGTGACCAACAAGGATAACATTGTGCCATTTAACCAGCAGCACCAAAACTTCCACCCTATGCAGAATCAGGCAGCCAATATATGATTTCTTGTGGGCTGGGGGTATCTCCAGAACCAGCTGACTGCTCCTTGGTCATGCCTGCTAGAGGGACCTTTTTACCCCAGATGCTTGACATCTACAATGCCAAATGACTGCTGTATATTTCAATACCCAAGAAGGGGTTAATAAAAATAATAATAAAAGTCATTTCTCTCCTTAGTTCCCTTGTTCTGAAACAGAAGAGCCCACTATACTTCATCCAGCCTTCCTTTTTTCCTACAACTGTTTTATCACCCATTTCCCTACTCATTGATGTGAAGAGCTCTTTCACATTAATAGAAGCTTTCCAGGCGCAATAGTCACCCCTCTCTTCTGTTGTGCAACACAAAGCTTAGGACAAGAAATGCATGTTGTTCATCAAACCACCTGGTTACACCTGTCTTAGTTCCAATAACTTTAATGCATCTACCACACCAATATGGAGGTATCATAGAGTCACCCACCTGAGTATTGTCTATTAGGCCTTTTGCATTTAATTTAATTAAAATCCAAATCCTAACTTGTCATCTGATATTGTTAATTGGTCTGTTAACACAGTCATGGATCTTCGTTTGTAGCATGAGGTGAGCAAGAAGCTGCATACCCAAATATCTGATTTGCTGTTGCCTGCATGGCAAGTACAGTGCCTGCTGGTCAAATCTCTGCTGTCCAACACTTTTGGAGTTAATGTAGGTCCATGTGAAATGCCACAAACACCTTGTGATGGCTATCACATTCTCAGTGAAGAAAAGAGTCAGGAGAATCTCATAGAAATGTTTTCCTACCCTGGTTTTGATGGAAAGTAGCAGGCAGAGAGGAAAATGAAAGAGAAGAAAGACGAGGAAGAAGAAATAAATTTCTTATTTGTAGAAATGAAGTGTTTAAATCCCTAGAGGACAATCAAGAAGCAGAACTAAAGCTAGTGGTATAAATGCAGAGTCATCAAATAATTCCTCATACAACTCAGCTGTTGTAATTGGAGGTTTAGTGTCTACCTTTGCATTTGTCTACCTCTACACTTTTGTTTTTAAATTCCTTTAAATATGAGGCAGGAAGGTTTCTAATGGCATGAGAAGAAGCCTTTTCTCACCTCTCCCTTTTCTGCTTGAAAAATATCCCCAATAATCCTTAATAAAGCAATGACCTTTCGACATCCGATTTCAAAATAAATGGGACTGTTCAGCTGGGTAAGGAGTGCAAGATCATACACCTTAAGGAAGGCATTAATTTATCAGACGGGCTTCTAGACCACAAACCTGAAGACCCTTCTTCTCAACATGCACTGTAAAATTGATGTGACTGCACGTTCAAATGCAGCAACATGACCATAACCTGGTAAAGTATTTATTTTTTCCTTCTTGTTCCAGGAATAACAAAAAAGGCATTTTTTGGAGTGCAAACAGGACAGTCACCAATCGTGGAGCTAGGACATTCAAGCAGCAAAAGAGATTGACAGCAACTTAAAGATCTTTACAGACAGTACACCTCGAGAACTACCCTAGGAATTCATATATGGCTAACTTTACTGCCACACTGTGCTATGGCTTCTCACAATGAATTATACTCTGCTAGAGGAGCAGACTGCTAAGAAAACCACTTCTCAAATTGAGTACAACTCTTCTAATCAAAATCTGGTCCTTGCCACATGTACTTGAGATGTACACAAAATGAGCACAGTTGCAAGTTATTGTATGCAGAGAGGAATATAAGACATATATAAATACAGATCTTCGTTTCAGTTGATAGGCTTATTTGTTAGAAAAATAAGAAGTTCTTTTTTGTTGTTGGAAATGAACTATGACTGTAGAAAGGAAAGACAAAATTCAAAAACACAGGTTTGTGGTGATGAATCTCTGCAGCTTCATTGATGTTGGAAAATATTTACTGTGAGTATAAAAAGATTCCAACAGCATAAATAATAAATGGCTTCTAGCTACACATTAATATATTTCTTCTAGCACATTAATACACTTGTCATTCTCTTCAGCTATAAAACCTGTACAAGTGAATCATGTTACATGAGACAAATGATGAGACATTGCAGGGAGATTAGAAGAACACACAAAGGAACCAACCTTGACACACTCATAAACTGCCAATGTTATTTTTTAAAGTGAGGTGTTTTGGATGAATGTGCAAAATATCATCTACCATATGAGAGCACAGAAATTCATTTCAGAATAACTGTGATTTTATACAAGGTCAAATTCAGGGTCAGTGTTTCACAGACATTTAAGAACAAAAAGGACCCATTGTATATACATATATATATGTATTTATGCCTGACAATGGCCAAGTTCTCTGTTTATGGTGTAAGCAAGAAAAAAAAAAAAAAAAGGTTAGGTCACATCTGAACAAATGATGGCAATGACAATGTGTCTTACTAGTCCCACTTTACTTCCATCAAGTACAAAAGTACAATGGGACCATTGCCAAATATGTATAGAATCAGGGGTCTTGCCCTGCTCTCCTTGCAATACATTAGGCAACAAGATTTCTTGTGGCATAATTCAGGCTGTGCCAATCAAGCTTTTGCTCTCCCTGCCTCCCACTCTGTTTCATTGTGATGGCTTTTCAGTGCATGCTAGGAAGATCTGAGTAGTCATCCCATAAGTCTTGAGTTGAGAGGAAGCACAGAAAGAAAAGGTGGAGGGTAATAAAATGTTCAGAAGTTAATACCCCATTTCCTCTGAAAACACACAGACACTACACATGATAACTGACTTTGAAGCATCATATAGCTCAGAATGCAAAGAATGAGATAGAAAGAGCATATGATCACCACGGATCATGTTGCCCAGCATCCCATCTCTGATAATGACGAGAATTATTTGTGTCCGAAAATGATGTAGCCCACCAACAAAAACAACTTGCTTCAGATTTTCATGATCTAGTTATGGGGCATTATAAGCAAGCTTAACATATACAGTAAGAGAATAAACCTTTTACTTTATGGGTCTTACCTTCACTGCCCAGTAAAAATCATTGTAATTACAGTATTGTAACTTATAGTTTTAGATCATTCAGTTCAGATTTGCTTGGTTTTGAGAAGCATCATCAGTCTGGCTTTGAGACCCTGGACTAGCGGCTCACATACTCCTCTGGGCATCTCTGCCCAACCCATGCACAGAAGGCAGAAGTCTAACAGCTTTAAACACCACTGAGTTGCCAGTTTTCAGATTTAGATGGCTTTGACTCTCTGCCTTTCATAAGCTGCTGTTATAGCCAAGGAAGATTTAGAGTTTGATTCAAGTGCCCAAAAACGGATGTCCAGAACCATTTAAGATACTCTAGCTCATCCAAGATTGTCATATGAGGCTGGCACATTAGCACGGAGCCTAGGGAAGACCCACCCTTGTGAAGCAGAAGTTGAAGGTCAGGCAATTTGTCCTCAAGCATCTCAAATGGCTTGGGACACCTGTATCTATGCAACTAGATTGAGCCTCAGATAGCAAATTTACTTATAGGCCATTTGGTCTCCTAGTATTGACCTTCCACAAAAGGGATGAAGCCCAACATCAGCATGCCACTAGGGAGCATCTTTCATTAGTATTGCTTAGGCTTTACCATATGTAAAAGATTTTCAGTCTTTGGGCTACCTAAACTGAATCCTTAATAAATGTCGAAAACGTCCTAAAACATAAATAAAGTATAGCAGAAGTAGACTTGAGAGCAAATGAAACTTTCCTGCCATTTCTTCCCCTCTTCATTGAATTGTCAAGTTTATAACACTCTCTCAGAGATAGGGTGTCCTCTTTGCAGCTCATAGAAGCAGGAGCTCAGCCTCTCTCTTAATTCTGGCTGGAATTAGCCAGAGTGTCCAGGAGAAGAATGACAAAGTGCAAACCAAAAATATCTTGTTCTTGAGGAAGCTATGTTTAAAAAACAGCCTGTAATATATCAACTAAGTTGCCAGGCAAGATAGTGCCAGAAAGCCACAAGAAGAATCTAATCTGACCTAGTAAAAATAATAGGCTTTGGAAAGGAGAAGAAAATTAGTCTGTGTACTAGGAATAAAGAAATCAAAAAGCTGGAATATGTTATTGGGTTTGCTAAGAGCTTTCTACATATACCAACTAATACATCTTCCACATGCGGAGAGTCTTACACTTCCCAGCAAGACTTTCCAGTTGAACATGAATCTGTATTGTCTGCTATTGTCTTCCCCAAAGTCTGCAATTAAATTTAATTTTGAATTGGTTCTGCTGAAAAGCAAACAAGCAGTGGGTGATCTGCAGACAGTCTTGGAGGCTGGTCATGCTTCTGTTTTCTTCTCCATAAGGTAGAGCTAGTGGTATTTAATAGCTTTACAAAGGTAGTAAAAGTTTCATTGGACTGGCATTTGAAGACTTTATAAATGCTACACATACAGTATTTCAGAAGCATTGTTACACAGAAATTCCCAGTAATACTCCTGATAGTATTTTGATATCCTAAGAAACATCAGGACCTTCCTCCAATGGTCTCTGTATGAAAACATAAGGAGAAAGAGTCTCTACTCTCTTAAATGCTACAAATGTAGAAAAGAAGAAAACCAAACAAAACAGCACAGTATAGTAGTTTGTTCAAAGTTACACAAAGGTCACCAGATAATGAAGGAAAGAACTCTGGAATGGTTTCATGTCACATCTCTTTAGGTGTCTCCAGTGCAGGTGTCTCCAGAGGAGCCAATTAACCTGGTTTTTTTTTGCAGCCAATGAAAAGAAATAGAAGCCTTGGTAATGCAATTCACCTGATCTATTGAAGTCATCTGCTTTAGGATGAGACTGATTTTGCCCTCAGCTCCATCCAATATCCCGAGTCAGTCTGCTGCCTGAAAGTGGAATATATAGCAACTAGGGCTGATGTCTGCATTTAGTCAAGGGAGTCCCACTCCAGATGTCAAGAACACAGGCCAAAATGTTGCTGACCCATTCCCCACTGGCCTACAGCACCCAGTCTCACTGGAATGTTTGGCAACTGTAATCCCACGAGCCTGGGCTTATTATTTAATGTGAGGTCAAACAAAAACAGCTTAAATAAAACACATCAAGAATAAAGATGAGAAAAAAATTCCTGGTATGGTAGGAAAGTCACAATGCCAGCAACATATCGTTATGTTTAGAGATTCCATGCCTTAAATTGAATGTAGCTATGTGTAAGAGGATATCAATAAAACACTGTGTAAAATAGATTTGTATCCCTCTGCAAGCCAGCTAGTTATTATAAGGATTCCAGGACAGTCAGCTAGCCGCCGAGGAAATGCCTGGAAATTAAGCAGAAGAAGTGAGCAGTCATGCCAACTTCAGAAAGTGAGACAGTACTTCTCAAGAGCATCATTCTGTAACAGATAGCTAGGTAGGATCCAGTCCCACTAGATAGAAAGTGGAATGATTAGGCATGAAAAGTGGATTCTCGTAATGGTATTGGGTCATGATAAGTAAGGAGAAAGGACCTAATGACTGCCTAATTTGTGATTTGAGAAGTAGTTTCTAACGGCTACTGTATGAGATTGCAGCCCCAGAAAAAATGAAATAGATGAAAGAACATTACCTGTGTTTGTAGCATTAGTTTGTGCCTCTGTTTGAAATCAGTGACTCTTGCTAGCTACATAATTTTGGATACCTCTCAGGATAACAAGTCCACCCTTAGATTTCTCCCTTATGTGGACTCAGTGCCCTTTAATCTTAACCCAGCATTTTTGATTCTGTAACCATAGGGTAATTCAGGCCTTGCATAGTTGTAGGCCGGATATTTGAGAGGTCCATGACAGCAGAAGGATTCATCTCGCCGAATTTCAGCCATCTAAAATTTGGGTGTGTAGACAAAGCAAGTTATCTAGGCTCTCTTACAGTCAACAGGGAGATGGCTACTTTCAGAAAATGATGATTCATTTTATTTTGAGACAAATACTTTCTTCAAATTCATAATTCTTAGATGTTATGCTTAGTAGGATGTAGCCCAAGACATGGTTAGATAAATCTGTTTCGTACAGAGCTCTTTCATTCCAACACATCACGCACCTGATACAGATATTAGAGCTGTAGACATATGTTAGACATAACTTGAGGAGGACAAATCATGCAGTGCAGTACAGAAACAAAGCAGAAACAAAAAATAGCTACATTAAGATATATTTATAAGACAAATTATATTAAGCACTGTTCATAGAAATGGTTTAATGGTGAGGAATTCCACTGATAGCTGAGGAACACCTCTATTTCATTGAGCCTTGTGTACTATGAATTGTGCTGTGCAACTCTACTGTACACACACACACACTCATGCTCACATACAACAGTTTATGAAAAAAAAAAAAAAGTAGCTGGTGTGATCACATTCACTTGTTGCACATCATGCAATTGAAAAAAATACTTTAAGATTATTCAGGGCATATAGCTTAAAACTGTGTGTTTTAAAAATGCCCTGCTCATATTATGGTGACACACTGAAATACTAAAAATATGCATTAAACTTACCACTAGGTGTTTTTTTTTTCTTTTTTTTTCTTTTTTTCTTTTTTTCTTTTTTTTCTATGCATGTCCATCATGAGGGGACATTTTCAGTAAAGGCTGTTTCCTTGATGTTCAAAGGCAGTTTCATTGTTGGGCTCTGGTGCTTAAACAGTGCTTAACTTTAAACCCACACTTAATTTTCAGTGACTTCAGGAATTATGGGGGCATTTGAATGACTTAGTAAATAGAGGTAGTTTGTTGAACTAGGATTTAAATGCTGCTTTGGTTGAAAGGCACATATGTTTGTTCAGCTATGATATTTTCCATTGGGTTTTACTGATCTCGCATAAAGCATTTCATTCTAAAACATATGTTTGGAGCTACCCATAACCTGACTCTGTCCATTTTGTGGGTCAGAACTTACACAGAAATAAATAACCTTGGAATACAGTTTAGAGCATAATAAATAATGTTTTTCTATTCTTAATTAGGTGTTTAGATAGAGAGCTTAGTCTACAGATGGTTACATCAGTACTGATTACAGTGGATTTTTACAAAAGCCAAGGATCAGTCCCCAAGGATTCAATGTGTAATAGCTGAAGACTGAGAGAAGGGCCAGCATTAAAATAGATGCATTTTATGCAGTATTAGCATAGATGTAATATACATTTAACTGTCATCAAGTAAAATAAATGACTGAAAATATGATAGATATTTTCATAACAGCTGCAGAAAAAAATAAACCTGGGAAGTGTGGCATTTCCAATCTATTTGACAGCACAACTGGATTTCTTTTCCTATGATGTGTTGATCTGTTTTGTATTTGGTAAACTGCACACCTCAACCCAATGAATATTAAAAAAAGAGTTTTAGGAAAACATGTAACATTCTGATTAAACATTTTGTCATTCTTTCACACTCAATTGCAAAGAGAACATAAGTTATTGTCGTATTGCTAAGCAAGTGCTCCTTCTCTCATGGACTCATCAAATCTCTTCATTAACCTTTCAAAATCTCCTACCTCCAACTAGAGCAGCTATTCATGATGTTGCTAACTGGCAATTATCATAAGCAGATGTCAAACTATGTGGACTGATGTCTGGAAAAGACTTTGTTTTTCTCAGCAGCTTTTCTGCAGCTAACAAAATCATCAGAATTACCATTTACAGCAATATTGCATGCAACAAGCACCTGGTCATCACAGCTTTGCCTCTGGGAGCTATTTAATGAAGAAATAATAATGATTTCTTTTTGTTTGTTTCGTGAAGAGATTTTTCTGTAGCTATTGCAATCTCAGTACCAAGAATTACTTAAGTGAGGACCAAGTTCTCATTATTTTCATTTCCTGTACGAAGTTATTAAATATAGAAGCTATTAGTTTATCCCTAAAGTATTTTCCCCTTCATGCAAATAACCACTCCTGGACAGAAATGATGGATAAATACATACCATCTCATGCAGGCATAGACAGAAAATTGATCAGGTGCTATGGAATTCTTCTGGATCAAGTGCACCAGTGTAAGCAGAAAATAAGTCACCCCTAACTGAAGCAACTTGTATTATTTTACCATTTACTACCTCTGAAACATGTAGCACATATTTCTCTCCCTAGTTTCTAGACTTGTTTGGCTCACTGCCATAGCATGATTTCTTTTGCTTGGCCACTGGAGGGCTCTCCTAATTCTCCATTACTGCAAAAAAGCATTTGATTGAGTTTAATAACATTAAAAGTAAAAGCTGTTTATAGTTACCTGGATATAAAAACAGAAACAAAAAGCAAGCAAGCAAAGCAACAACAACAACAAAAACAAAACAGGAGATTTCATCAGTTCATACAAAGATCTGCATGTGGACAAAGTGTATTTTACTTCCCCTTCAGCAGCAAAAATGTCGCTATAGGAAGAGATGAATTTCACTGGACAGAAAATTTCATTTTGCACATAAGATTATCAACCGCACAAGTGATTATGGGTTTGAGATGGACAGCAAGCTTTGTCCTCATCACCCATTCCTCCCCACACTACATCCTTTCAGTCTGCAATCACTGCATAAATCAATTCACTTTTTCAACTAAGTGTCCTTTGTCATCTGATTTCCAATATATCTCCCCACCTTGAGACCCATTCCTCTGGCCGATTCAATTTGTCTCCTGATGGAAATGCTGATGGATCAATCATTTTATCCTTTTCACTTTAATGCTGCTCCGGTGGAAAGAGGAGATCATGTCAGGCTTTCTCCATTGCCCTGCAAGGAGCTGCATGCTACATCCACGCTGCTGTGAGCACTTGAAGACTGTTGCCAATTGAGAAAATCTGACAAAATGTTGCTTTTTATCTCATTTTTTGAGGACTGAGTCAGTTAAAGCTAAATTGCCTTGTGGAAACAGAACAGTTTGCTAAATCTTTTGTTAGGAAAGTGTTTCCAATGCCAACATGAGACAAATAGCTTTCTCCAACCCAGAATAATCATTTGGGATGGAGACTACCTTTGGATAAGAGAAAACCAGCTGTACGGCCCTGTTTCACTGTTTGGCTCCACACCTTCATCACTTACAGCTGAACCAAACTCTTAGGTGTATTCCGGTTAAATTTAGGTTAAAGTCTTTTTTCTCTTTTCAATTGCCCCACTAAGGGGAACCTCGTTTGTGCGCAGTGAGCACAGCAGCTTCCACGGGCATCGCAGGAAGATGCAGACCTCCAGAAGGACACCAGCTGGGTGATTCCTCTTGGAGAACCAGGAGATTAATCTGCTCAACCAAGACAGATGACAGAATATAACCTCTCTGTTGACTTTCCTGCTACAGGACTACCTGGGGACTTTTCTGCTATTTCCCCAAATACTCTGTATGTGGCACTAGTAAAAAAGACAAGAATCAGAAAAAAAGCGGGGTCTGCTGCAGGTTCTGAGAATTCAAAAAAGGGTCAAACACCCTCCAGCCATCTCTCACAAATCTTTCAATACCAGCTGTGGAAGAATGTGGATTTTGCCATTATTCTGGTATTATTTCTCTGTGTTGCTTTAGATGTTCAGCAGTGAGATAATAAGCTCTCCAGCTTATCACACATGGTAGCAAATATTTTTTTTTCCTCACCTCAGAAGAAATGGCTTTGAATAAACAGTCCTGACTGTGACTATTTTATCCCAGCTCCTTCAAGGTACTCTTAACATAGATAGAAAAACTACGTACAATAACAGAAAATAGATATTCTTGGCCTCTGGGATTCTGCTTCTCTTGTTGAATACAAGACTAGCTGGAGTTGAGCTAGAACACCCTAGGGGTCATTTTAATTTCACTTTAATTGTTTGGTTTCAATTATGTGGGATTTTTTGTTCACCAGGTGTCAGACAATGCAGACAGGAGAAGAACAAAGTTGTAAAATCTGGAACAAGAGTTTACTTCAGTTTCATAGACTTTTCTGAGATCTGCAGTTTCCTGAATGAGTGGTCATGATCCTTAAACTTTATCTGTTGATTAACTTATCCTAAAAGCCATTATGAAATCAGGGATGTTTTACAGTTAAGAATTATTCTCTGCTTGGACCTGCCATAGGTCCTGTGAAAACACAGACTAAAAGCTCTGGGCGAGACCACCCTGACCAAGTGGATTTGTAGACTCTGCCTCTGAGCTACTCACCTGGACTCCTTAACACTCAATGAAAGAGCAAGGCACAATTTGCCACAGTTCATCTCAATATGAAGTGTACATCTAATCCGTATGGTTGTATAAATGCTACTACACTATGAATTGCCTACATGAGGAACTCAAGGTGCCTGAATTAATTTCAGTTGTCTACACTACACATACCTAAAGTTAGGTGAGATGCATCTTTTTCCCACCTCTGAACACGAGCACAGGTTATTCCTGCAATACAGGCCTGGGAATTTAAGGTTAAAATTCTAGTCCCTGTTGAAATCAATAGGTGAGTGTTCCTCCACACCCAGAAAGCCATAATTTCGTCTGAAATAAATTATTATTTTACGGACATGGAAGAATAGCCTATTGTTCCCTCTTACAGATAAAAACTAATAACATCCTTACATAAAATTTCTGAGAATAAGAAACGATTTCCATTTTTTCGAAGAAAACACCACTCCTCTCCAGAAGATTTGTACAAGTTTGTATGGTTTATGTTCCTTAAGTCTTTCCTGGAGACAAAATCCACAAAAAATATAAACCACTTAGCCCATAAAAGAATTGATACACAGACACTGTTCACGCCAATTCTCCTCTGAGATACAGATGCTGCAGTTGGGACCATTTGTTTCAGTTTAAAAGTCTGCAGAGTAGCTGTTGGTGGCATAGAAATCTCCAGGCTCCCTTAAAAGTCAAGAGGGATCTAGCTAGTGCAGTCAGTGGACTCTACCGGATGATTTCTGTCACCATAAAGAAGATACTTAAATTGGGCCAGACAAATTGTCTTCTAAAAGTCTCTCTTACCATTAACTATAAAGGGAACCTGGGATGACCTACTCACTGGGACATGTCTGCACTATAAATGTCTAAAGTTAGGGACAGGAATGCCACCTGTAGGGAAAATAGAAGAAAAATCAAGCCTAGGAAATGTTTCCTGTAAAAATAGCCTCAATTTGTGGAGAGTTGAACACTTCTACTGGGGCTTTGCTTCTGTTTTCCATTTTGAAAACTTTTCCATGATGATGTTTATTTTGGCCACATAGGAATCCTGTTCCTAATTACAGTGTTTTCATTGAATAATTGATTGTTTTTCACCAACAGAGAGTGCCAACTAAGAGAAAAGTGAACAATTAATTAGAAATAAATTCCACAGTTTTACTTATGCATAATTCAGACAGCTTGACTTTAGGTTTTTAATCTCTCAAACTAGCCACCGTTAAATTTGTGGCCTCTTGGTGGTTAAACAAGACACGATTGCTTGCACAATAAATGATTATTACTGAAAAAGATCAAATGCAGTTTTTCATTTCATTGGTGTGTGTAGCTGTGCCTTGACACCCAAACTAACTACCGTGGTCTTTGAAGCAGGAAGTACTTGAGCTGATAAATCATCGATGTTACAGAAGAATCAGTGTTCTTCATAACAATTTGCAGAGACCAAATTAAAATGATTTAATCCAGCTGACAACTGCTCACACAGCTCTGGGAACGGGCAGAATTAAAAGGTGTTGTGAATGCACCTTTAATGTTTTCAATATCTGCACACTGAGTTAGAGCAGGCTGTAAGCCCTTCAAGTGAGATTGACCTTTCTGTGATCAGCTTTAAAACTAAAATTGAATGAATTTGGAAACAAAGCTTTCTCATGCTACCACTCAGTAAAACACACTGTGGGAAAGCTGAAGCAATTGCTGTCATCTTGACCCGAGGCAACTGGACCTACACAGTAGGTTTCTACACTGTGAGCTAAATGTCCATAATCTGTATTTGTTGACACAAATTCATGGTCTGGGATAGAGAATGCAGGATGCTGTAAGGAACTAACCAGCTAAACAACTGAACCAACCCTACCCGTTTTGCCCCGTTTTCCAGATCAAGGAGGACTTGCACGTTCCAGAACTAGAAACTCAGCATCAGTAGAGAAAATGCCATAGAATAGAAATACAGAATGGTTTGGGTTGGAGGGGAACCTCAAAGCCCACCTAATCCCACCCCCTGCCATGGGCAGGGCCCCCTCCCACCAGCCCAGGCTGCCCCCAGCCCCATCCAGCCTGGCCTTGGGCACTGCCAGGGATGGGGCAGCCACAGCTCCTCTGGGCAGCCTGGGACAGGGCCTCACAGCCCTCACAGTGAAGAATTTCTTCCTAATATCTAATCTAAACCTTTTTTTTTTTTTTTTAATTTAAAGCCATTCCCTCTTGTCCTATCACCACTACCCCTGACCAAGAGTCCCTCCCCAGCTCTCCTGCAGCCCCCTTTAGGCCCTGGCAGGCCGCTGTGAGGTCTCCCCGGAGCCTTCTCCTCTCCAGGCTGAACAAACCCAACTCCCTCAGCCTGGCTCCACAGCAGAGGTGCTCCAGCCTCTGAGCATCCTCGTGGCCTCCTCTGGACTCACTCCAACAGGTCCCTGTCCTTCTGGTGCTGGGCCCCAGAGCTGAGTGCAGGCTCCAGATGGGGTCTCACGAGAGCAGTGCACAGGGGGACAATCCCCTCCCTCCCCTGCTGCCCACGCTGCTGTTGATGCAGCCCAGGACACGGTTGGCTTTCTGGGCTGCAGGCACACATTGCTGGCTCATGTCAAGCTTCTTATCCACCAACCACCATTCCCCACCCAGCCTGTATTTGTGCTTGGGATTGCCCCGGCCCAGATGCAGGACCTTGCACTTGGCCATGTTGAACCTCATGAGGTTTTCCCAGGCCCACCTCTCAGGCCTGTCCAGGTCCCTCTGGATGGCATCCCTTCCCTCCAGTGTGGTGACTGCAGCACACAGCTTGGTGCCTTCCACAGACTTGCTGAGGGTGCACTTAATATCACTGGCCACGTCTCCAACCAAATTCACACAAAGCACTCAAAAATATCTAGCTACAGAAAAGTGCTTGGTTAGGGGATTTTCTGTTGAATAGATTCCATTTGCATAGAAAACAAATTTTGATTTCTCAATGTTTACACTTCTACTGTTAACACAGCCCGTCAGTTTGGGGCTGATGTAATTTTAAGGGCATTAGTTTACAGCAGCAAACTTCATTGAAGCTTGTGCTTTCTAGTTGAAATACAAAGGGAAAGAAGGAGGCAATCAGGCTACGATAAACTCTTACTGTTTGAAAGAGAAAAAACTTTTCTTTTCTGAGCATGTTGAGATATGCACAGCACTTACCCCAAAAGACATATTGATCTGATTTAGCTTCTAGATTCCATCATAATTTGAAAATAAATAATAACAATAGCAACACGATTTACAACCAAAAGACAGACAGTGACTTTTCCATCTCTGAGATTACTGCCCCCCCCCCCCCCCCCCAAATGAGGATTCGTTGGTTTCCTAAAAGCTTCCATTGATGGGCTGAAATAACAACAACAACTCAGGAGAATGACTATTAGCCTAGAAAACAGCCGGAATCTATGTACACAGAGTGTATATGCATTTGCAAAGAGCCAGGTATAGAAAATCAGGATTTCCAAGCCAGCAGTAACATAACCATTTGTCCTTGTGTTTATAATGGCTCACAATTGTCCTTTTCTCTACTGATAAAACAGGGATTTTGTAAGGTTTTCAAAGAAGCCTATCTGCACTTAAACAACCACTCCAATTCTCAGGAGCCAGAAGTATGAATAGCACCTACCTTTGTGACCCCAAGAGAAAGTAAATGTTTCTGAACCACATAATCTACACTAAAAGGTGTTGATGATAAAAATAAACGGTATCTTTTCAACATTAAAGTAAATTCCTTCATTATGAATCACTGAAAATGATCTTCAGTGGTACACAAATTGTGGAAGCAGGACAGAAGCCCATAGCAATGGAAAGGAAATGTTATATCATTCCTAGAAATTCATTTGCCGCTTTCCTTAATTGATCCCTGTAGTTCTTCAGAACAGCATTTTCCTTGGATAATTACTATCCCGTTTCTGAGAGAGATCCAAAAAGACATAAGCCAAAGGCTACACAAAGAAAATGTTTATAATACCTCATTGGCACTGAAATCAATGTAAGCAAATGACTGACTGTACAAAGAAGTGGGCTAGAATTCATCTCACCTCATTTTGGGCATCCACATTGGAAGGTAAGTTTTATCCTACTTATCATAAAATGTATAAATGGCTGAATTTACTCAGAGAAGTCCCACCCCTCACTTTCTGTTTAGGCATGGCATAAGGAAATTTATTTGAAAGAGATTTCTTTCATTGCTGGGTCTAATGTGATTTTTTAAATACATGGATTTTCTGAAATTTTTGAAGGTTTTTCACCTTGTCAAAATAAAACATTTACGTTTATGTAAAAATATTTTTTTTTCCCCTTTTGGCAGTAATTGATGAAAATTAAACTTTCCTAAGGTCAGTCAAAATAAACTGATTTGAAGATAAAACAAATATTGAAGGAAAATATTCACCCTGTTCTCAATGGTTTTGGGAGTCGGTAGACTTCATCTATGGAATTTGGCTAGAATGGAGCTGGTGAGCTCTTGAGGGAGTTTCGCCACTCACCAATGCTCAACAGATGCAGAACCCATCAAATTATTATTGATCCCTCTGTACTTTGGTCTTCGCTCCATACATTTAATACTCTTACTGGACTCAGCTCTCAATGGATGAGTAAACTAAAAAAGATATGTGGTCAGTCAGAAAAGCAAACTATCTTTGCATAAATCAGTTTCAGCATGTAAGACAAGAGGAGAGGGGAAATGCCTTGATTAAAAGGGAGCTGGAATAACACTTACCTGACTGCACCCTAAGTAAAAATCCTGCTGCCAGGTCAATGGTCCGGTTTTATTTATTTATTTATTTATTTATTTATTTATTTATTTATTTATAGTTGTTTTATTTATTATTGTTATTACAGGCCAATTAAAAATTCCCGAACAGACAGGAATAGCAAACACTCTTAGAGTAATTATACTTAGTGCTTGGGAACCCCTTGGTACATATGGGGGGAACCAGAAGAAAAGCCACTGAACCTACGTGCATGCTCACACAATAGCACTTACTTTATATTGCTTTTCTGGGGCTATGTGTTATTATTTTTAATCTAGGCCATATTTTAAAACTGATTTGTTAACAAGATACTTCTTGATACATGTTAAGAGTATCTGTTGTTAAATACTCTGCCATACCATCAATTACTGAAAATACTGCTTTTATAGATGTACCAAAAGATTTCAGATTGAAATTGCATATAGATTTTCAGATTGAAATATAGCATCCAATAAATACAAATACAAGCTTTAAAAACACTTCAAAAAATCTTGGTTGTAGAATCCCAAGATAATTGCTTCTCCCTTCAGTCTTAAACCAATGAGTTCGTGCAGAAATGCCAGCAGAAGAAAACCTTAACATCTCCCACATATCTATTCCTGCCCTAATCTGAAGAGCAAAGCCCAGCTCTAGTTCCTTCTGTCTCATCTCTGTAGGCCCCATCTTTCTAACAGCTTGGCAGGATTAGGAAGATGAAGGACTGGTGGGGACTTCCAGATCGTTGCAATAAGGGAGAGGTAGAGGATGGTCTGTGTGTCCAAAGAAGAGGACAGAGTGAGAATTAGGATGTCCTATATCTCAGCAGTGTGTGAAGGAGCAGGAAGAGGAGAGAGAGTGGGGAAAAGCCCGGAGAAGAGGGCAGAGATACAGTCCACCTTCCCTCACCCCAGACTTCTCGTCCTCTTCCTAGGCAGTGAAATTTCCCAATAAGCACTGGCCCTTTGCCCTCTGTGCTCTCTATCAGGAAACAGCTCAGTGAAACCTTTACACCTGCAAGGAGTATTTCACCACAGGCTGTCGTAACCACACAATCTAGTGCCATAAAGAGCAGCTACCCAACATTAGGCAGCTGCAGAGTTGTGAGGGATAGGGACTGCAATCTGCAAGCAGATACTGTCTCACAACTACTCCTGATTTCAAAAAACAAAAAGTGCTGGGAAGAAGGATGTGAAATGCCAATGATTCAGGATTACCCAGCAAGATAATGTAGCTGGGGATGGAAAAACATTGCTTTCCCACGCAAAGTCTTTGGTAGCACTTAGCTAATGGGGCATTGTCTCCTCCACCCCCTGGTAACTCAGCTGGAGAGGGCAAAAAGTAGTCATTACAAAGCAGAACAGTTATTTTCAAGATGTGATGTAATCATGGGCCAAAGGCCAAGTTTTAAATGGAAGATCTTTTCCATGCGTTCACACTCACAAAATATATATTATATCTTTATGACAAAGGGACTTCTTATTTGCTCATTTGTCGTATTAGCTACCACTGACTGCTTTACCCTACCTCCTGCTGTAGTGGCAAATCAAAGGTAACAATTGGAAACCTGGAGCACGAGGTGATGGAGCTTCAAGATGGTGTCTGCTGGCAGCTGCACAGGTACGAGAAGTCCTGATGAGAAGAGTTTGGCTCACGTTGTTGCTCATGAGGGAGCAGAACGGAGCCCCTGGTTTGCACAGAACACTTGGCCTACAGCAGATGAGCTGCCAGGAACAGAGGGTAAAAGGTGAAGGTAGCCACTGGTTAAGATTGCATTGACATGAAGAGGAAGAAAGAAAGAGCTTAAGAATGCAGCATTTTCTATGCTTTTAAGAGATATTCTGAGAGATTCCAGGAAGAGCTATATATACACCAAAGGCTGTCATGGTAACAAAGCTAGCAGATTTTTTGCCTCATTAAACTCTTTAATTGCACGTGCTGTGGTGTTTGGCCACATATCTCCCTGAGGTAATGCCACAGTCAGTCCCCTCTTAGGCTTTGTGCCAGAACTGCAGAAGTTCTCTGTGGTCCTTCAGGACCAAAGTGACCCAAAAGCTTTCTTTAATTTGGGTCACTTGTCCTGCGTTTCAGGTATTTTCCTGTCAGGGGATTTTCACATCTTTGAGAATTTCAAACTACTGTTCAAAGTCAACTTTGTAGATGAGATGAAGGCTGGTCAAGATTAGGTAAGAAACTGTAGGTGCTGGCTTGCGCATATCACTCTTCTGTTTCATGACAGTCTTTTCTACAGAGACCATTATTTAGTTAACCTAATATATTTATCCAGTAAATAACCCAATAACCATGACAATTCAGACTGTCCATAAGTAGCATTTACATATCAGTAATGAGTTGTATACATGTGGCAGGTGAAGAGGACAGATGCTGATCACTTTAACCTGCTTAAGGACTACTTACAAATGCAAAACCTTGAAATACCACCAGGTCTTTAGCAGGCTGGTATGGCATAAATAGGTTTCTACAGCATGTACAGTTGAAGTTTCTTCAGCCAGCCACTGTGAGTGTCATGCTAACACGTGTGCTCTGTTTTCTCTACATCAAAATATGCACGTGCCACATTTCTGTGGTGGTTTAAAACAATGGACAGCTAAACTCCACCATGCTTCTCTTTCATTCCTGCTCCTTAAGAGAACAGAGGGAGAAAATAGGACGAAAAAACAGCTTGTGAGTTGAGATAAGGACAGGGAGATCCCTACCAATTACAGACACAGGCAAAACAGACTCAGCACAAGGGAATTAATGTATTTTATTGCCTATTGCCAACAGACTAGAGCAATGAGAACTAAAGGCAAACCAAAAACACCTTCCCACTCATCCACCCTCTTCTCCCTCCTCCCCATGAGCAGCACATGGGAACTGGGAATGGAGGTCAGTCCCTGACGCTTCATCCCCACGGCTCCCTCACGGTCCCTCTCTGCCCCTGCTCCACGCGGGGTCCCTCCCACGGGATGCCGTCCTTCCCCAACTGAGCCTGCGGGGGCTGCCCACAGGCAGCAGCTCTTCAAGACCTGCTCCCACACGGCTCCGTACCACGGGGTCCGTCCCCCAGGAGCAAACTGCTCCAGCACGGGTCCCCCACGGGCGGCAGCTCCCCCCAGACCCCCTGCTCCTGCGGGGGCTCCTCTCCATGGCTGCAGCTCCGGCCCGGGGCCTGCTCCTGCGGGGGCTCTCCGTGGGCCGCAGCCTCCTCCAGGCCACATCCACCTGCTCCACCGGGGGCTCCTCCACGGGCTGCAGCGTGGAGATCTGCTCCGTGTGGGACCCGTGGGCTGCAGGGGGACAGCCTGCTCCACCAGGGGCCTCTCCACAGGCCGCAGGGGAATTGTGCTGTGTGCCTGGAGCACCTCCTGCCCTCCTGCTGCACTCGCCTTGGGGGCTGCAGGGCTGCTTCTCTCACAACTCTCACCCCTCTCTCCCAGCTGCTGTAGCACAGCAGGTTTTTTTTTTTTTTTCCTTAAATCTTCTCTCCCAGAGGCCCAACCAGCACCACTCATGGCTTGGCTCTGGCCAGTGGCAGGTCCCTTTTAGAGCCGGCTGGAGCTGGCTCTGATCTGCCATGGGGCAGCTGCCGGGCTCTGCTCACAGAGGCAACCCCTGCAGCTTCCCTGCTACCAAAACCTTGCCACATAAGCCCAATACAATTTTATAAGCTAAGAGCATAGTTATTAGAGCATGAGGCAGAGAGACAGGAATTTCAAATCCACCTCTAGCTAAATCTGTGACCTTGAACATGTTGTGTCCCATGCCTTTACGTGTGTATCCAATAGGTAGCAAATTATTATTCATGTCAACCACATCAGCACTCCCTTCCCCCCAAAATTGCTTCCATTCTCTGGAACTTCACACCAACCACAGAAATCCAAACTTAATCCCATATTTTTCCACAGAGCTATAACTGTCAGTTTCGCCTTTGTGTCTCCAAGATTTCTGAAGAAGAAAAAAACTGAAAATACCAACACATAAGAGCTCCAGCTAGAAGCAAGAGCAGTTACATCAGTCGATTAGAAATTTCTCATTGTGATGCGTATGAGTTGGCAAGGCTACCATGGTCTATTTAGAACTTTTGCAATGCAAAAATGTCATCAGCTTACTTTTAATTAATTAATTAATTTATTTATTTTAACTGTCAACCAAGTACCACAGGCAGACTGCAGAACCAGAACATTTCAAGTTCTAGTATTCCTCTAGTGACTGGATTTGAAGCCTCGGCAAATAATTTAACTTTTCACCATATATAAAACAGAGAAAAAAGTTTCCTCAATTTACATGGATCTTATAAGGATGATTTTGCTATTATTATTATTTTTAATTTTAATTACAGAAAGCTAATTATAACAAAGTAATCCTATGTATTGCAACACTGAAAACAAATAACTGAAAATGGTGGACTTAAGCTAAAATACTACATAACAGAGTCAGGCTTCCTCAAAACGGATGAAAACCTAAAAAGTGCTCCAAAATCTGCAATGCAGATCAAAAATCAAGTATTCCTTGCTTGTTTCATCTGTGGACTGTGGGACTGCAGAAAAACTAAGTAATAGATAGTGTGTAATGCTGCACACATTTTTCCTCAACTGTGTGTCTTCTCAAATAAACTGGGTGCATTTATTTCCTTATGGATGTTGATGAAATTCTGGTGATTATAATACAAAAATAGAAGGCATAATCATTTCTACGATATGCTTCCACTGATGCCCCTGAGCTCTGTCTTCCTGTTGAAAATGTTCATACAACTCTCTAAGTTAGGGAAATAGTAGCCAGAAGTTTAATAACATATATAACTATATTCATTTAGATTGTCATTTTAGGAACAAATGTACTGAGTTACTTTCTGTATCACTTATCTCAGAGATTTGTGTCTTTAATAGTAGAACAAGCTATTGTATAGTAACCAGGAAAACGATATCTTTTCTGTTAATATGTTTTACATTTGGATCTGAGAAGGCTCCATAAGAAATTAAGTAAAAAATAAGAGCAATTAATCAAAACTGCATGAGAGAACATCAGCCTGGTCTGAGTGAGTTGGATAGTCTCTCCCAAGCAAAAATAATATTCCCCCTTGTTCTGTAATTATCTACCCAGGTAAAGAGTCCCTCTCCATCCTTTTTATAAGAATCTTTTAGGTATTGAAAGGCTGCAATGAGGTCTTCCCAGAGCCTGCTCTTCTCTAGGCTGAACATCCCCAGCTCTCTCAGCCTTTCTTGGTAGGAGAGGTGCTCCAGTCCTCTGATCAATTTTGTGGCCCTCCTCTGAACTCACTCTAAGAGCTCCACATCTTCCTTGTGCTGGGGGCCCCAAACCTGGATGCAGCACTCCATGTGGGGCCTCGCGAGCAGAGCAGAGGCGACAACTACCTCCCTCCCCTTGCTGGCCACCCCTCTGGTGATGCAGCCCAGGACACGGTTGGCCTCCTGGGCTGTGAGCATGCAGTGCTGACTCACGTTGAGCTTTTCTTCCACCAAAACCCCCAAGTCCTTCTCCACAGGGCTGCTCTCAGAGAGTTCTTCTTCCATTATGTACTCCTGTGTGGGATTGCGCTGGCAGAGGTGCAGCACCGTGCACTTGGACTTGTTGAACCTCATTAGGTTCATATGGGCCCACTTCTCAAGCTTATCCAGGTCCCTTTGGATGGCATCCCTTCCTTCTATTGTATCGACTGCACCACTCAGCTTGGTGTCATCTGCTAACTTGCTGAGGGTGCACTTGATCCCCCTGTCTACGTCATTGATAAAGATATTAAGCAGTACTCGTCTCAAGACAGACCCTTGAGGGACAACGCTCATCACAAGCCTCCACCCGGACATAGAGCCATTGACCACCACTCCCTGGGTGTGGCGATTGAGCCAATTCCTTATCCACCAGATGGTCCATCCTTCTAATCCATATCTTTCCAAGAAATTAGGATGTCATATGGGACCATGTCAGAAGCCTTACAGAAGTCCAAGTAGATGACATTGGTCGGTCTTCCCTTGTTGACTGATGCAGTCTTAGAAGGCCACCAGCTTGGTCAGGCATGATTCGCCCTTGGTGAATCCGTGCTGGCTGTCTCGGATCACCCTCTTGTCCTGCATGTGCCTTAACATTGCCTCCAGGAGGATCCATTCCATGATCTTGCCTGGTACAGAGGTGAGGCTCACAGGTCTGTAGTTCCCCGTGTCTTCCTTTCTACCCCTTTTAAAAATGGAAGTGATGTTTCCCTTTTTCCAGTCAGCAGGGACTTTGCCTGACTGCCATGATTTCTGAAATATGATGGAAAGTGGCTTGGCAACTATATCAGCCAATTCCCTCAGGACCCTGGGATGCATGTCATCAGGCCCCATACACTTGTAGTTGTTAAGCTGGGTCAGGAGGTCCTGAACTTGCTCTTCGCTTACAGTGGTAGGGACTCTGCTCCCCTAGCCCCTGCCTAGAGCTCTTGTACTCTAAGGAAAATATCCTCAAAGAGGTGCCAGCTCTGATCAGATCCTCTATTCCTAAGGACAGTGCCCCATTCATGAAGAAAACTGTGATTTGTGCAAAGTTTTCAAGTAACTCAAACAAGAGAACAGGATAGATTTTTTCCAATGACATTACAGCAAAAAACACCCAGCATACTCCAAATGCCTGGCTTTCAAAGCTTTCAAAGTTAATTCACCTAGTGGCTACTGGAGGAAGGACAATTTCAGCATAATGACACTTTTCATTCTTAAAATAATCATATAGGTATATATAGATACATGTACATATATGTTTAAAACAAAACAAAGCAAATTGGTCAGATAAAAAGCCATCCATCTTTGCCAGAAATTTTGGTTTTAGCTGACTAATACAAATTTCAAAGATCTGATACCCACTGAAGTGTGTCTACACATTGAGGATTAATCTAAAGATTTCATACCCACGTTCACAGTGATGAACTCACAAGCAGTCTCCTTGAGCAGATTAATAATGAAATTGCAACTACATCTGCCTTCCAATTATTAACTATTTCCCCTTTATTTACACAGAAGGCAGAAAGTAATAGTCTTCCACAGGCTGCTAAATTACCTCAGGGATACTTTCAAAGAAAGAAGGTTCTTAGGAGTATGATTAATTTCCTGTAACTCTAGATATTGCAAAGTAGACATGTGCAGCTGAGTGGGCCTTAGGCTGCCACTATAACCAATAAAATAAAGAAGGTTTTGTTTTGTTTTGTTTTGTTTTGTTTTGTTTTGTTTTTTAATGAAGGTCCAGCTACTGCAGCATCCTGTCTCCAACAGCAGCCCGAAGTGGATACTTAGTGGATACAGGTAAACCTCTGTGCATTTAACAGTGTTAGCTGGGAAGAGATCAGCTTCAAAATGCCTGGCCTTAGGTACCAGGGACATCTGCACAAAACAGAGTTTAAAGAGAGTAAAGACAGAAAGCCTTGTGATGGTACCATTCCCCACAGTGTTCATTAGAGGGTTTTAGGAAGGACAAAAAGATCCACAGACAGGCTAGCAGGTTTATTACAGCAGCACCATTTTGAGTCATGGGATCAAATTACTGTAGCACGTTAATAGAAATGAGATACCACGTAGCATTTACACCTTTGGGAATCTGGTTCTCGTTTGTCTCCCCTCTTAGCTATGGGTACATGCACTTGAAATATTTGAATCCATAATCTTTTTTTTTTTTTTTTTGTCTAACGTTTATGCACAAGAGTAATGTTACTCAGTGGAGTGTTTCACTGTAGTGAATGAGGCTTCTCACATGAGTAAAGATACACAGGGCAAAGCAGCTGAACAGTTCAGGTCCTAGTGGCTTACAGAAACTGTGTTAACATTTTCAATTACCTTTTACTTATACAGCCAGCTTGCACGCTTTGACAGTTTAATGAGTAAGATGAATGCTTGCAGGAAAAAAAAAAAAATCACAGTCCTTATTTTGTAATGGAATAACAAAATTGAACAATATAGAGCTGGAGCTTTACAGGTCAGCTTTGCATTTGCTTTAGTGCTTAATAATTTTTTCATACATGGGACAATACAATAAGATGTCCCCATCTCAGGGTTGGAGGACAAGGCAGATCAATTCCATGCATAGCAGAGTTTATTCAGAAAAGGCCGACCAAGTGATGCAGTAGAGAGCTAAACAAGGAGGGATGAGCTGCCAGCTGCAACTTTACACTAGGTGATTTATGCTAGCTGAACCCCTAATCTCTCGTCTGTATTCACATTCTAATCCACGGTAGGCCATGACAGCATCTGTAAATGTGAAGCATCCTACCATTTTCTCTTCCTTAGACCAACCACTGGATTCTCAGACAGCATTTCTGAGCATGCTTGCAATATACTGATGGCAGATGGTCGAAGGTCCCCCACCTTTTTCTTTTGTTCGATACTGCTGAAGTAAAGCCGTGCTAGCTAGCATGAATTTATACACGTGGGCCTTAGACACACAGAGATTATGATTTTACCAGCACGGAGAAATGGATGGAGCCCTGTCTCACCTTCATCTCTCTATATGGTGACCCTGGTTCTGTGTGTGGCTCAGGAACACTCCTCCAAAGGTAGTATGGAAAGATCCATTTTGTCAAAAGCAGGGAGACAAAGGCAAGACAACCACTGATTGTCAACAAGAGCACATGTAACGGCCTGTTCCTAAACTGGAGAGCCAACTTAGTCATTGGGTCATAAGGTCTTGATCATTTTACTGAAATGAGAAACAAACAAAAAACCACGTTTCCCACTCTAGACCATCTCTCCCATTTACTACTAATAATTATTCTCCTGCACTACATGTTTTAGGCATCCTCTTGAATGACACATCTTTCCAAATAGTGCAGTTTGTAGCATCACTATTGTTACATGGCTTTGTTCTGTGCATTGGCCACAGCAGTATTTCACTGCTTGAAGGGCTCATCAATCCACAAACCCAGAGAGAAATGTTGATTTAACGGACAGGAGGTGTTTTCATTTAAGACCAGATTCACTGACGTGATTCCATGTGAACAGAAAAAGCACTCCATCTGCTCAGTAGGGCTCAACAAAATGAGAGGCTCTACAAAGTATATTTTTATCTGCCAAGTGTACAAAAAATATCTAATTTAGAAACCACATTCAGCAAATGGTAGTTACTGTACCAAATGTATACATTCAAAGATTTAAGGCTATGTGATGAAGCATGGTATTGTAGCAGTCATTACCAAGTCTGCTGAGAACATATCATGCAGAAGTGACAGATCCAGGATTTAGGTGTGCCACTCTTCTGAAATAAGAAACAATAAAACTCAGTGGCATGTCCCCACTGTAACATGTTTTTGCTTAGGAGCTGTTCCTGCCTCATTTGAATTCCTCAAAAATTTGGCCCTGTTCCTTTTCCTTTCCTTACTCTTCACAGCATCCCAAGCTGGCAGCAAGGAACCACCATGCCAATGCCATCAAGTTGGTCACTGCAAATTCTTCTGCTTCCTAACAGGATCGTGGGATCTGCCCTGACTTCATACCATCAGCAACCCTGTTCTACAGTCCTCCCTCAGACCCACGTACCCAACACCTCTGTGACTCCATGCAGACGTGCTACAGATTTTCTTTTCAGCCAGTGCTGATGCCATTGATGCTGATGAAGGTGTTCAGAGTGTTGTTACCTTCCTGTATAATGCAAAGTTCAGGGATGGTGATTGCAGATGTTAAGATTGTTGATAGCTCATCCTAAAACACTAGCACCACTTCTGGTGTAGCTGGTTCCTCTTCTATGCCAAGGTTACTTCATTCAGTAGTTACTCGAGGTTTTGCAAAAGCATGCCTTCCTGAGATCAAGGCACTGGAGTAAATTCTTTCTAAAACATATTTCACATTCAGAGTAACAACAAAAAGCCAGACTGCAAACCATAGGCACTCTTTTAAAAAATGTAAGAACAACAACAGCAGCAACAGAAAATAAATCACTCTGTGTGACTCTCACCACTGTAGTATCTGAGCACTTTATAGCCTTGTTTACACAGCTTAGAGATTCATTGTTAGTGAATTTTGGAAGAACTTGCCAGTCTCTGGACACCTAGGGTAAAGGTGGGAACCATAAGATATGTTTATATATCTTATCTATAAAAAAGTCACAAAAAAAAATATTTATGTATTTATTTATTTATTAATAATCCTCATGGGTAATCCTAGTGGAACACGTAACTTTCTGGATTGTCTACATAGTTCCTTAATACATGAGAATTTCTACAAACCCTTAGCTTGGAACTGCCCCAGACTTGGGAAATGCATTTTAAATCATAAGGACCAGCGGCAACAATACAAAATGTGCAACAACACTGCACGCAGCTTTATTTTGGGATGTACAAGCAAGCAGTGCTAGACTGCCTGGTATGCCATTTGAGGCAGTGAGAAAGTAAACCACCATCATCACCTCTATTTAAATAGTGTCATTGCAACATCTGAAAATAGGAAGTGCTAGGAAGATCGCCTGTGTCCTCAGCTCCAGCTTTGATCATGCAAATGCTGCTGCTCAAGGTTAACTTTATGCCTGCGAGCAGTAACGAAGTTGTGTGGTTGTGATGAAAGCACATTCCCAAGTGCCCCACGGGCAGCTGCAGGAGCAGAGTACGTAGCTTCAGCCAGCAGGCTGATGCCAAGAGAGTGCAAAGCATACGTTAAAATGAATAGCTCATCCAAGTATCATTATAAATGGAAGTGCTCACTGATGTGACCTGCTGGGAAAATCAGAAGAGAAACAGTGAGAATTGCTGCCATGCCATTACTGTGGAGGGATATTTAGAGATGTAATGAGGCCAAATCTTCCGTTTCCAAGAAACAGAGTAGGGCAATGCACAGAAATAAATAACCCCTGGAGCAATGAGTGTCTCACCTATGCTGCTCTGTATAGAAAGCAAGTTATAGAATATGTTTCTCTGTCATGAAACTTTCATCTACTAAAAGAATGATTGATTGAAATTAACTCCTAAAAAATAACAATAGTCAGCCAAGCAAAACCTGCAGCCTGTGTGCACTCAGCAGCTGGGAGATCGAGGCAAAAAACTCATTTTTCTTTGGTAGCCAAAGCCTCTGTGATTAAATCATCTTGTCAGAGGATATTTCGTATGTGCGTTGAGCTATAAACTATTAACTCCCATCTTGCAGACTGCGTGCTGTATGTCAGACTTCCATGAAACTCCTGTGCAGAAGTGCCTATATTAGGATACCTAGATGGACTGGAACATCTAATTCAACTCATCCAGTTCATCTAGGACAATAATAGCCAATGGAGATCTACGGAAGGATTCAGATGACACATGAGCACCCTGGGCCACTCAATCCCTGAGATAGCCCTCCAGCTATTCCAGAGGGCACAGGCTTCCTGTAGGTTCTGTGCCATATCTGCCAGCCCTGCACGTCTTAGGTACCGTTAAGTACCTCAAAGGTCACTGGGCACTGACATGAGGGCAACTAAATCCTGTCCAATAGCGGGAGCTCAGACACTTATTTTACAGGTAAACATGAATATTCAGACGACAAATCCGTGAGTTGAGTCCCACCCCATGAGTCTACGATAGCCCCAGGGACATGCTGGCTCCTAAGTACCTGTGCTTTCAACTATTACCTTTTGCTCTGTTATTCCCAGGTTCGGTCCCACCTTCCTGGTTCACAGAGATGACCCCCCCCCACACATTAAGTAGAAGTGACTCAGCTAGGCCTGCATTCACAGCAAAGTAGGACGGTGGTATTACAATGACCAGCAGGCAAAGCCATGCTAAAACATGTGCCAGCATAAGATGGTTACACTTGGCTGACCTGCAGGGATTCCTGATCAGCAGAAGTCCCAACCAGAAATAAGGAATGAATCAAAGGTTCACCCGGTTTTGAACTGAACAACTTAACACTAAATATCTTTACCACAGACAAACACACCATACACAAAATCACAACAGGCATTGAGATTGCCTGGAGAAAGGCCTGCGTTGCTTCTGGGGTAGAAAGAAACGCAGGACAAAGAATCTGGATGAAAAAGAAAGTCTTTTAGCTGCAGCTGAGAGAACCCTTTCCAGAAATGTAGCACAGATAAATCTTCCCTAAACAAAATGTAGAAAGCTCAGATTTTGTTTGAGTAAAATTCCAAGAAGATGGAAATTATTTAAAAATGAAACTGTTCACTGAGTCTGCAAAGTCCCTTTTCTCACAAATGGACACACTTACAAAACCTTATTTTCAGATGTTTGCACTTGTGCCAGGTACACAGAGATGGATCTGTCTAGGGATATCATAAAAAAAAAAAATGATGGAAATAAAAGCATTTTAATGAATGGTCAGCTTCAAGATGGCAGAAACACTGTACCAACGTAGCATCAAGTCTTCATAATTTTTCTGACCAAAGGGATAGGAAATAATTTTCTGAAAATAAAGTTGACAATTTTAAATGTTTAAAATGAAGATTTACAATTTGGTACTTTTTTTTTTTTAATTGTACATGAATATTTCAAATTAAAGTTAAGCTAAATGTAATGTCTAAAACAGAAGTAAAATTATGTTATTTATTTAATTGGTTGTCTAAAGAAAACTTTCAAATTTTCATTTCAACAAGAAACCCACACTTTAGGACGCTACTGTTCCCGAGTTCATATGGTTTTGTCACCATGCTACACAAACACACATCCATATGCTCCCCCCAATACACAGAGACACAGGCACACACATGCACATTTACTTTATACATACATACTTTTCATAACTGGAAACGGAATCAGATCCATGACGTTGAAGGATGAATGTAGTGGTATTCGAAGGTCTGAAATAACTCTTATGTACATGCCTTTTTTTCGTTACAGAGGAAGCACTTTTACTTTTGCATCTTGATGTCATTTATTTAGGGTAGAAGGACAAAGATCATGCAACAAAAACACAGTAATCAGCTGCTATCTTTCAGTATACACTCATAATGCTAACCTGCTAAGGCACTTTGAGTACACATGCTCCCTTTCCCACATGGCTGTCACTGCTGTCTAACATGTTTTTGAACAGTTTATCCTGAAAAGTGATACTAACGTATACCACAGGAGCTGTCTGTGGCTGTCTGTGGTTGGTTTACACAAGACCTCTAGGCAAGAAGGTGTCTTAGTAGCTCAATGCTGACAGCCAGATTAAGGAGTTATCTCTGTGTGACAGTGACAAGAGAGGAAATTTGATTCATGCTTGAGAATGCCATGTGATTTCATAAATCCTTCTTTCAAACGAACCTTGCTTTGGCCAGTGCCTGTGCAGGAGGCGTAAGGAGTGCTCACTTATGTCTCATGTTTGATGAGATTCATTGTGGGACCTGTAAGAGGTTCAAGAAAGGATAAGAAATGAAAACTACCTTTTCTATCTTCCGTTTGGTGTTATTGTAAGTCCTGAAGAAGCTTCTAGTATAACTCACTGTCCCATCAACAGGAAAAATTATGAAAATCTCCAAATGATGTCAGGTTCTTTGGGACTTTACCAGCAACTTTGAGGAGTTGTGTGTTGGAATCCAACCTAGGATACGTTCCTCCCACACTCACTGATATGTTCCCTATTTGAGAGCTTCCCTGGAGAGTTGAGAAGACAACTTGAGAAGTATAGGACAGAGTTTGTACAGATGGAACCCTGCACCATGTAGAATCAGGAGTTTGGTACCATTTCTGTGGGACAGCAGTCTTTCACCACGCTGCAGTGACCTGAATAAGGGAAAGGAACCATGCCCAGCCTCAAGAGGATCCAGTGAAACAAGGGAAATAAATAATTTTTCCTTTCAGTGAATCCGAGGACTTCGTGAAATGAAATGCATGACACATCTGATCTACTGTCTCCCATTTACTGGGTTGTTTGAATAGCCTTAAATATCATAAATGCAAATTGCAACCTTCAAAGTGAGTGAAGGGTAAGGAAGAGGAAGAAAACAGAGAATGTAATTCTTATGTTAACACACTAAGTACAGTAGTACTGGCCATCCACTTTCTAGTTTATTTTTTTGGAAGAAGATTCTGGTTTTAGATGAATCTGCTTTATTAAGGTCTTAAAGATTGCGTGGTGAAACCTGTCAATGGACCAAAAAGTGGGATAAAAAGACTTCCATTGAGATCAAAAGTGAGTAGGAACAGATGTAAGACAGGACCTGCAGTCTCTAGTGAAAATATGTAAGATAGGAAAGTCAAAGTATGTGAAGGGAAGCATGATGAAATTCAATGAATATTACTGTGAATAGAGGACCCATTTTCTCTTAATTCCTATAAAAATCCAAGCTATAACTCAATGCATGCATCAGAGAGATATATAGAATTATAGTCATCTGGTCATCCTGCATATTCCTGTAATTCCAGTCAAACCATACGAAGAGAGAACAACATCAGGAACATGTTCAGCTGAGTCATTGTACAAAAGTTCTGCCATTTCAACCAATAATTCTTATGTATGAAAACAAAATAAGAATTAAAAATTAAATAAAATCCCTCTTCAGGTCCGCAGATACACACAAAATCCCATCAAGATCAAACGCTGCACCCAAGCACTCACAAAGGTGTAATCCAGGAATTTTTTGAGGAAACAAAACCCAAAAGAGAGTGAATTATATTGCCTTTCACCTCTTAACAAGCATTGCTTGGCTTAAATCATGTCAGACTGAATTCACAATGTCATTTACTCAGCAATTCAGTGCACTTAAACATAAATGAAAATCTCAAAAGCATTTTATGCCATCTGTTTGGGATACTTATTGTGAACATATTTGGAGGCTGAAGTTAGCAATTATAAGGGGAGGAAATTAACATCTTGGACTAATTAACAGCATCATCTGGAAAAGAGACACGGAATATAACCAATTACAAAACTTTCATGTTTCTCTTCTCCCAGCTATAAATAAAGATTGTTCAGTATGTCTATCTTTGGAATTTTTTGTTGTTGTTTTATTTTATTGATTTTTTTTCCTCTTTAAAAGACTAGATCTGCGCAGTGTCAAAGATTATGATCAGAAAAAAGCCAAAGACATTTCAGACTCTGTGGTTCTGGTCTGACTCTGCACATCCATGTTGCTGGGTAGAGCAAACAATGTTTCAGTGTGATACATCCTTACTATTATGAGGGTTCAAAATGCACACAGCTAAGCTAATTTTGGACGACAATATATCTATAGGAGTTTTTTCATCTTTGGATCCTTTCAGAAGGAAAAAAAAATCAAAAACAAGGTTTCTCTGCCCTGATTTACATCTTAGTTTAGGACAAAGCAACGCTCCAGACTTTTGACTATATTGGCCATGTTTCACTGATTATAAAGGTGGAGATCACTGCATTGTAGATTCCATTTTTAATAAGAAGACTCATAGCTAAAAAGTCCAGACCTTTTTAAAGAGCCTGCAATCATCATGTGAAACAAGAGAAACATGCAGTGGCAAGAAGCACCATGTTGGTGATCCACCATGTTGAGAAGAGTACATTGACTAATACTAAGAAAAAAAAACACTTTTGCCCGTAGAAGGTCCTGAAGTTCACTTTATGTTCATGCATGAGTCTGGATTTATGTCCAACTTGTCTGAACATGAGGCAGCTTAGGGTTTTACCACATGTATAAGCCCACGCTCAACAAAAAAGAATACAGGCTCACAGGATTTCAAAATATGCTGCAGAAAGGTATATTCTATAAACATACCTTATAAAGGTATGTTGGATTGTCTCTATATAACAATCAAGTCACATTAACTTTAGAGCAGTGCTTTATTTCTCTGATCAGTGATACCTTACAATAATAGTACAATGTAAGAGACTACTGTGACTTCTCTCTAGCCTTTTCATATTACAGTGCTATTATAAGAGTTGCACTCAGCCTGAGAAGATGCCTTGTGTTCATGCATCACGTAAATAGCTCAGAAATTTTTTTTTATTTTTTTTTTTGCCAACAATTAGGAATTAAAGTGTTTGCCAAAGTTTAAGACAGTCTGGTGTGAAATAATAATATTTTTGCAATAAAAGGTCTGGAAAAGAAATAATACATTATGAATTAATGGAAAATTTTATGATAGTATTTTCAGAAATATTCAAAGGTCAAAGAACATCTGAAAGAAGGGTCCGAAACTTATGCAAAGTTTCACAGAACCTCATCTATCTTTCCTTTGTTTCCAGCTACAAAATAGAATAGACTGTCATTAAAACTTGTACAAGCAAATATACTGCATCAGGCGAAGTTGCTCCCTGGAACACAATGCCACAAGTTACAGAGCTCAGATTAGATTCATAATACAGGTCAACACACCCATTTATATGCAAATTAACAGGCAGTTAAGGCAACAAAACTTTCAGACCTCAGTCTGATCATCTTATCTAGATCAGTTTATTGTCCTTATGCAATATATAGAGTCAGAGTAAACCACAATTGATTTGATATATGGAAAGACTTCTTCCTTGAACCTCATTTGCTTTGTCATTTCTTAAGGCTGGAGAACTGTTTAAATGATAACATCTACATTCCGACAAGGTATTTTAAACTCCTCCTTCTGTGACGATTTTCTGTGGGGAAAGCAAAGGGGAAAAAAACAATCCTAATTCCCCCATTGAATCACTCATTGCAGCACCCACCCTTGGCCATCCTGCTTTCAAAAACTGGTATAAAGAAAGAAAAGGCCGCACATTCCCCCCAACCTTTCCTGCTCTTTGTGCTTAACATTCTGTAGGGTCTGCAATATTCCATTCTCCCTTCATCCCACTGCCAGTGTCCCTAAGTTCCCCTGTACTATCTCTGTCCTGTATCAGAAAAGACTTCTCTCCTAACCTGAAAAGTTAGAGTCAGGCTTTGGAGAACTGGGGGTGGGATCAGGAAATAGAAATTGCAAAGTTTTGAGGTTCAACATGTTCTGATTTGGAGGACTGGTATTTTTCATGTCAATTGGCCTGACCAAAATGGTAAAAGGTTCACCCCTAGCCTGTATAAGCTTCAGTCAGGTCAGAGCACCCCAGTTTCTACAGTGAGTCACACAAGGGCTGGATTTGACTACCACATCCACCACACTTTGCCTGCCCAGCTTTGATAAGCCATGAGGCCCTTGGAGAACCGCAGACTGCCTTTAACAAGGAGTCTGGACCAGTCTGGATACAGATGCTTTAGAAGTACTGTCCTTCAACGATCATATCGGTTAGTGAGTACAGTCAGCTCAACAGATTAAATCACAAAAAAAGGCTGCCAATATTAGTACACCTGAAGTTCTTTCCAGGTGTGCAAACTTCAAAGTTTTCTTCCCATGTCACACCACTGCACGTTGTTGCCAATGAAAACTGAAGGCTGGAAGCACTAAGTTTATCTCAGCAGGAAAAGATGTTCCTGGAGCAAGGACACTTTGAAAACAGATCCTGGAGTAACAAGAAGCCACTGAGAAATGGAGAAATAAATACCTGTGACATTGGTGCGGGCTGATAAAGCTTCACAGTACTTTTCCAGCAGAACAGACAAGGGCAGGTTCACAGAAGATTCACAGTGGAGAACTATCTGGATGAATAGACAGAAGCAATACAAACAAACAGTAAAGCATCAGCAAAGGGCAGAATTCCTTATTCATGAGTACAAAAATCCCCAGTATTTCATAGCAGTTCCCATTCATAATTGGTTCAGGTGCAGACATTCCCCCATGACAGAGGATTTTTGGTTATACTTGCTTAGGTCCACAACATCAGGAGGCATTCATGTGACTAAAGGTAGGCATCTACAAATGAACTACCTATCCTGGAGCTCCTGTGGTAGACAGTCAATGGCCTTAACAAAGCTCAGGGCACAGTTTTTCTCACCTAAAATAGAGTAGCTGAATCACATCCCATTACAGAATGGGTGGATGTGTGGGATTTCTATCAACTACCCTTAAAAGGCTACGTGGCTGCTGAAGATCCTTACATAGTCAAGACAGAGAGACAAGAAACACCAAAGGGCACTTCAAAATGTTTAAAAAATGTACTTCCACTGACCGGATAAGATAAGTTGGCATCTCTGTAAGGTGATCCATTACTTTTAACAGCCAGTAAAAAATACGCAAGCTTCTGACTCACAAAATTCTGAGTTCTGAGCCCTCCACTGAAGGCAAATGATAGTGAGAATGAGAGTAGCAGTGTCAATATAGATGCTTCAAGAAAGCTGCAGGTTCAGGATAGGACAATGTCACATCACCAATAAAGTTTTAGGAAATAGATATTTAGAGGTGAAGCCAAAGAATATGTTGTCGTTTCCACACTTGAAAGTAAAATTACTGAAATGCCCACTGCAGACCGAGGACAGAAGACCACAGGACTGTAGATCTAAACGTGCAGATGATTTGGGATACTGCTTGGAGCAAGAGAAGCTCTTAAAAAGCCCTTTTTAGAAAGGCAGCACCAAATGCGCTGAGAAAATTCGGGAGTCACAAATCAATGACAGAAAGTTCAATTTTCAAACTGTGAAACAAAATCTTCCTGACTACTTCTGAGGGCAAATAAAGCCTTGGTAGCAAAAGAAATGCCTTTGCTTTTCTACTTATGCTGAATGACTAATATAACACAGTCAGCTTTTGCTCAGGGAAACAACCATAATCCTTGAATATTGATGTTATATTTCAGTGCTTTAAGGTATGTTAAATAATTGCAGAATCCTTTTTATGTTACTGAATTCCTTATCACTCAATAAGAAGTGGAATAAATTATCATGACAATGGAATTCATCAGCAGTGTTGGTCTCTCAAAAACTTTTCTTTGTCCCACACCATTTCTATATATTTCTCACTTTGCTGTTATTTTACAAAATAGGAAGTCTTCGAATACAAACAAAAATCCTTTATCAAACTTTATTCTTTTTGAACAAACATCATGAAGCTGCTGTTTCTCACCCAGGAAGACTTGAACTTTCACCTCCTACAGCAAAGCCTTTCAGGCCACTGGCCATGCACAGTCAGGTCAAGGAGACGGGGAAAGGCAAGGGCCCTGTTCTGAAGCCAGGGCAGATGTCATCTTGCAGGGCACAGTACTCCAAGGGAGCCAGCCAGAAAGCAGGCTCTGTAGTGGTCACGTCAGACCCAGTCACGTGAGCTGACATAGCAGAGGCATTTCTTCCTTCTGTCCCTCTGCCCCTCTGCTACCTCACAAGCCAAAGCGCTCTCTCACTTCAAAGAAGAAACTTGAGATGTCTCCATGTACTGTAAATACACTGCGTGTTCAGCTGTCCGCTTCATAAGATGATGGGAAAGAACTAACAGAGGTCAAGTTTAGCACAGATTGTGTAGGAACAAGAAAGGTTAAATGTCACATTTGCTTTAGGGTCAACTTAGGTTCATTTGGCTAGAGGGAAAAGTGCCTTCCACATATTACGTTACTTTTGCTTTCATTTTCTCTCCACTAATCAGAGTGAACAGCTTTCTTCCATGTGATACTTTCCAAAAATTGTATTTAAAGCAGACAAACCACAAAAGCCTAAAAATAAGCATTTAAAACAATTAAGAGCAGGGAAAGGAAAGGAAAGGAAAGGAAAGGAAAGGAAAGGAAAGGAAAGGAAAGGAAAGGAAAGGAAAGGAAAGGAAAGGAAAGGAAAGGAAAGGAAAGGAAAGGAAAGGAAAGGAAAGGAAAGGAAAGGAAAGGAAAGGAAAGGAAAGGAAAGGAAAGGAAAGGAAAGGAAAGGAAAGGAAAGGAAAGGAAAGGAAAGGAAAGGAAAGGAAAGGAAAGGAAAGGAAAGGAAAGGAAAGGAAAGGAAAGGAAAGGAAAGGAAAGGAAAGGAAAGGAAAGGAAAGGAAAGGAAAGGAAAGGAAAGGAAAGGAAAGGAAAGGAAAGGAAAGGAAAGGAAAGGAATACTCATTAATGCGGAATTTGTGCTTTTGTCACACAAGTACTCTCATAATTTACTAACATGAAGTAACAAAAACACATATACAGCAATATATGATACATGCAACATGCCTTAATGGATCTACATGGAGAGCTGTGGGCACAGAAAAATATCTGACTCAACATAATAATGCCTCCTCGCAATTCCTACCAGGATTTGTGGTTATTTCATGCAGATTAGAGAGGATTTGTAGCTTAATTTTAAAAACAATCAGCATAGACTCCTGATCTGAAAGATTATTGTGTTCTTCCAAGTAGTGATATATATATAGAAATAAAACAAACACTGATGCTGTGATTCACCCACATCGGAGAGGTTGGTTTCTTCTCTCTAACATGTAGGAAATGGCCACAGCAATATATACACGCCCAAACAGCTATGAATAGCAGACAAAGCTGTCAGTTTATAGAGTCATAGAATCACAGTATCAAGGTTGGAAGAGACCTTCAAGATCATCTGGTCCAACCATCCCACTCCCACCAATGTCACCACTAAACCATGTCCCCAAGCACCACGTCCAACCTCTCCTTGAACACCCCCAGGGACGGTGACGCCACCACCTCCCTGGGCAACCCGTCCCAATGCCTGACTGCTCTTTCTGAGCAGAAATGTCTCCTCATTTCCAACCTGAACCTCCCCTGGTGCAACCTGGGGCCATTCCCCTCTAGTCCTGTCACTAGTTACTATGAGAATAGGCCAACCCCCAGCTCCCCACAGCTTCCTTTCAGGTAGTTGCAGAGAGCAATGAGGTCTCCCCTGAGTCTCCTCTTCTCCAGACTAAACAACCGCAGTTCCCTCAGCTGCTTCTCACAGGACCTGTGCTGCAGGCGGCTACCACAGAGATACAATGAAAGTTTATTATTAACATCTTGAAAGTTTAAATATTGAGCAATTAGAAGCAGCAGAGAGGATGAAGTCAGCATGACTGGAAACTGAAAGAAAGAGCTGAAGTGGAAAAGGATGACACATGACAGCGCAACATTTGCTGCCAAGATGGGAGAGCGAAGCTCGGGAGGCACTGGATGCTCCCAAACATGGACGGACACGTGCACTCTGCTTTCCCATTCTGACGTAAGAACCCCCAGATACCATATTCTAGTTGTCTAATAAAAGCCAACTTTTTAGAAAGAGCTGTTATGGCTCCCTGTAACACACTGGCTGGTGGCATGCTGAACAAAAGCAGAGGTGCTGACATCTGAGACAGCTGCGAAGTAGCAGAGTGAGTATTCCCCGCTACAAAATTTGTAGATCTCATGCTTATGAGGTCCTAAAGAAATCTATCCTGTGAAACTATAACAGTATCTTGTCAGAAGTCCTCTCCCTGAGAAGCAGTGGGATTCATCTCACATAGCTCAGACCTCCCAGTACAGAGAGCTGCTGGGAGCTGATCACCAAGGGTCCCCTTTGCAGTTCAGGGAGAGAAGCAAGAATTTTTCTGGTGCAGTTCATCTGCCATAGTCTAATTCAAACAAATCAGGCCCTGGCCTCCACTGGTTCCTTAGCCGGGTCTCACCCAGTGTAAGGACAGTGTAATTTGTAGGAATCTCTGCTGCAGGTATGTACCTTTAATAAAGTGAATCCCTCCTAACTTTTCTTTAGACACTACACACAAAAGTATAGGTAAAAACATAGAGGAGAGGAGAGGAGAGGAGAGGAGAGGAGAGGAGAGGAGAGGAGAGGAGAGGAGAGGAGAGGAGAGGAGAGGAGAGGAGAGGAGAGGAGAGGAGAGGAGAGGAGAGGAGAGGAGAGGAGAGGAGAGGAGAGGAGAGGAGAGGAGAGGAGAGGAGAGGAGAGGAGAGGAGAGGAGAGGAGAGGAGAGGAGAGGAGAGGAGAGGAGAGGAGAGGAGAGGAGAGGAGAGGAGAGGAGAGGAGAGGAAAATTTTTATCCTTTTTTTATTCTTTCAATTAGACAATTCAAGTAAATTAATTTGAGAAATCCTTCTGGCTCAAAAGCAACCAGATTAATGGTAAGCTCTCCAAATACACCATTTCTACAATGAGATCGAGTACTCATCTGAACGTAAGTCACAGTAATTTTTAGAGCTGCATAACAGAATTGGGAAGGAGTAGCTCAGAGCAGCAGTCCAATTAAATGCAAAAAAAAAAAATGTTAGTTTGTGCCCACAGAAGCTCAGTTGAGGGAAACAGATGCATCTAACTTCACCATGAAAATATAATTAGTGGAAGAGCTTCATGCAGCAAATTCAAAGCAAATCCCACTCTTCCTTGACAAAACCCAGACCCTGTTCAAATACAGCTTGGGAGTTTCCAGGGTAGGTGGGCATCTGGCAAGTTTTACAGGGGTTCCTGCCATCATCAGTACTTGCATGTGAAAACAGATGCTTTGGGGAAAACTCCAGGTATTCAGTGGAATGTGCTTATAAAAAATGCCAACGTTCATCTGAGAAGCTCTTACTCTCCAACAAGAGATAGCAATACAGCAAGGAGAGCCAGAATATCTGCAGGCTGCTAACAACTTTAAGGAATAAGCACAACCCTCTGACTGGAGAGCGCTACTCAGAGAGGGAAAATAGGACAGCCTGTGAGCGGAGGGGGTGGAAGTCTTTCCTGTGGTGAGGATGGCTACTTTCCTGTAGCGTGGGTACTTCTGACCAAGGTTTATGCAAGGGGATGCTCATTAAAGGATGGTGCTAGAGGGCTACCACAGTGGAAATATTTTGCTTATTGAATAACCAAAAAAAAACCCTCATTAAATCATAAAATATCCTGAGATGAAAGGGACCCACAGGGATCATTGAGTCCAACTCTTGGGTCCCTAAAGAACCACCCAAAACCCGGACCCTGTGTCTGAGAGTGTTGTCCAAACATCTCTCAAACTCCGGCAGCTCCGTGCCATGACCACTGCCCGGGGGAGCCTGTCCCAGTGCCCGACCATCTCTTGGTGAGGAACCTTTTCCTGACATCCAACCTCCCCTGTCCCCGCTCCATTCATTTCAGTCCCATACTTAAGATATCTTTGGCCATTCTCAGCTCTGTAACTTAGCTTTGCTTAACACAGCAGCATTTGGCAGTGTACAGTAGTTTGGCTCCGCTTCACCAGAAAAATAATTTCCATTTGTGATGGAAGGTCTAAATAGAAGTTTTCACAGGAACCTGCAACCTGAAGCCTGAGCCAGCTAAGGTTACAGTAAAAGGAAAGATTGCTTCCCCAGCTCCTGAAAAACGCTCTCCTTTTTGAGTCACCCTTCAGCTCTTTCAACTCCCCGTCACTATTTGCCTCTATGTTAATCTTAGAGGCCAGCTAATACCAGCTGGTGATCCCCAAACGATTTGGGAGATGTTGCCCTGTGATCCTACAGGCCAGCATGTATTTGCAGCTCTTCCAGGAAGTCTGGAAAAGCAGAATGTAAGTCTGCAAGGAGTGGGAAGTGCGACCTCAGTTCAATAAAGCAACTGAACACATGCTCTGTTCTAAGCATGAAATTAAATTCATCGTAATTCAGAAATACATTAAAAAGACTCAAGCATCTGCTACACTGAGGCCACAACTATCAGCACGGCTGTCTTTGGAACTTGAGGATACACCTTCACGAAGCATCTGCCTATGTGCTTTGCTGAGGAAAGGAGTCAGGGAGAGGTTCTTCACCCGCTGCAAGGCATGCATGTGCTCCGTGCCTTTCTGGGTACACCGAGAAACTGCTTAAAGCAGTTTAAGCATTTTAAATGCTTAAACCATGAGCCAGCCTGGACTGACCAAGCCTCCATGCCCTCCCAAAGAAAAGTGAGATATTAAAAAGGATTAAAATAACATTTGAATCATGGGCTACAGTTGTCTTCAAATAAAACTGTTTAAAGGAAAGACTTTTCAGTTTCATACTCTTGTAGAGTTTTGCTCCTCATTCCTCGTATCTGTGGATATCATGTTCAGTACCTGGAAGGGGAGCAAGCCCTTCACAGCACTCCTGGCTTCACGTGTGCCCTTTTCCTTGGTCTTTACATCATGACTAACTCTTCTCCACTCTTTCCACACAGTTCACGTTATCATAAATCCCCTCAGCATCTCGGCTGGGATTCACCCCACTCACCTACTTCATAAGCCATTGTTTTAGTGGAAGACAGAAGCACTATCAAGGCACCACCCATGACATCTGCTTCAAAGATCTAGTTTAGGATGAGATGACTTACACACTGGTGACACACCACACAGGGAACCCAGGCTGAGTAGCTCAAATTTACAAGCGACACTTACCCAGATGAACATCAGCATCTCAGCTATCGCTCCCAGGCAAACTACCTGAGCAGTACCTGCAAGGATCAGTCACCCATCCATCGTTATCATGCCGCCACTCACACTTCAAGGCCTCCCTTCAATGGGCTCCCAAGTTCCAGCTCATCAAATACAAACTCCTCATGCTTGTTTTTCTGCCAGCATGCTCCCACCTTTTTTACCATTACCCGTTCTGGATCAAGACTTATCCAGACAGTGGTATCTGCACTCATCGTCAGGTGAATGCAAGCAATGGACCCTCTATATCCCCCATAAAATGTTCCTTTGGCCCAAGACTTGATGGCAGTTCACTGCTGATGAGCAATGTCACCTCATGCTGTCCATCCACCACTTTTTCCCTAAAGCTGCTAGCTCTTGGGCTGGAGCTCATCATTAGTTTTTGAAAAGTGCATATCATAGAGAACTGGAACAAGAGAAGGTCTAAAATCAGAGTTTCACACCCCCCTCCCCCCCCCCTCCCAAAGGGAATTACAGAGCAGCTGGACTCTTCTCAGAAGGCATCATTCACGGGTTGCAGCTAGGGAACAATCTAACAGGACATGACAAAGAAGTATGCACCATGACGGTGCCTGAGCATCAGAAATGGGGTTCAGAGATGTTGTGAAATCCCTGTGTTTGCAGATTTCTGAACGAAAACTCAGTGAGGCCCAAGCAGCAATATCTGGTTTTGGAGTTAGCTTTGCTTTGAGCAGGTGACTGGACAAGAGACCTCCAGCAGTCCATTCCAACACTATTTTTTTTTTTAATGTTGGTAGATTTTTAAATTTCATTATTCTAGAATATATAGCCTCTATGGTGATAAAAAATAATAAAAAAAATAAAATAAAAAAGAAGTCAGTAACTCCCAAACCCTTCTAATTGGCAGTGTTATAATTAACAATTTACAGACTGTATCTTGATTTTTTTTCACTCATATTTCTAGTATTTTGGGCTCTGTTCTCACAGTCATAATTAAAAGATTATGCCAAATGCCATGAAAAAGTACTTTTTTTTTTTAATATATTTAAAGGTAGAATTTCCATTTTAGCATTCTTTTCTGTCAGAAATAAATACCGAAAGTCTGCAAAGAGTTGAAAATATTCATTAAATTAATGAATATTCATGAAATTCACTTATTCACTTATTCACTGGGGGGTTGTTACTGTTAGGAGGTTCTCTGAAGTTCAAGATGGGCTAAGTAGCTGATCTCCCAGCAGACGGAACGTGGGGCAGGATGAAGAAAAGTCCTCACTCCATCTGACTTGGAGCACACCTGGTCAAACTGCTGTCATCTGCTCTGAGCGGTCATTCTGCTCTGCTTCCCAGCCAAAGGGTAACTCTGGCTTTCCTCGCGGATTTGAAAGAGTCAACCAGCAACAGAAGGTGCAGGCTGGTGCCTGGACGTCCTTGCTCCCAAGACAAGGAAACAGCAGGAGCAGGAGCACAGCGGGAACTGGAACTGCGAAAGCTGAGCAGTGGCGCCTGTGATGGCCACACCGCAAAGCAGAGCCGGGGGAGCTGGCTCACGCGCCACCTCTCTGCTCCTGCTGGCATGAGACTCCTGAAACCCAAGCTGTGGCTGGGCTCTGGGAGTCTGCTACTGCCACTCAACGGGAATCAATACTTTAGTCCGTGCAGGAGACGCCTGCTAGCAGAGCCTGGCTGCCAGCCCTGCCGACAACCCGCTCAGGCTCATCAGCTCACTTCCTTTTACTCGCTTTCGCCTTCTTCTCTCCTTCCTCCCAGAACTTCCCTTCCGCTGGAAAAGCCACCCCTGTTGGAGGACAGCAGTCCCAAAAGTGAGGCAGCACGGAGATAACAGCACTCAGAAAGCCTCCAGTGTCTCAGAGACTTGGGTAGCAGCAAGAGAGATTATCCCACAGCCCTCAGAGGCGGGTGGCTCCCTTCCAGTTCTCTGGCACCTCAGCTACTATTACCAGGGCAAGGGCTTAGCATTGTAGCGAGGACAGCTAATGTATTTTGATCTCCATCTGCATTGCTCACTATTTACTTTCCCGGCATACACAACCCAGAGCAGATAGTTATTCAGCCAGGATTACGCAAAACTTTTTAGAGCTTTAATTAGTTTCACTTTCTTACAGCTCTGTCAAAGAAGTACTTTTCATCTCTCGAAATACCAAGTGGATTTCCTTTCGTATTTAGAGAAAACAAGCCACCTTCCTGTACAAACATGTCATTTAATGGCTCATTCCCAGAGGACAGCTTCCAAGTTGAGCTCCACGACAGAGCTGTCAGGCTGCGGAAGGAGACACGCAGGGGCACAAGCAGCACGCTCCCAGCACCTGACTCACTGCACGGGCTCGTTTGCACTGCCCCAAGGTACTCGCGAGCCAGAGGTCAGGACCGGGTGTCGAAACCCATCTCTGTGCACTGCCCTTCTCAGAACGCTGCTGTCACTACCACAGTCCTTCCTAAATGGCTCGGCCTTTGGCAAGCTTGGCCTTTGGCAGGCCTTTTGCTTCGAGAGCCAGTCCAAAGGATCCCAAACTGAGAAGCGATCGCTGCTTACAAAACCACAACGTGCTGTATGGCAAAGACCAGCGTAGGGAGCATCTAACAGTCACCTCCACGCTGACACCAAAAACTGGAGGAGAAAATTTCATACGTTTGGCCATGACTGGTGAAATTCAAGCAGCCATTTATCTGAAGGACAGTACTTGATGGCTGACTCTCATCGCAGTGCTAAATGACTGGTTTCTATTCGTCTTCTCTTGTCATAAGGACTACAGAAAATTTTATCAAGCACTTCAGAGGAAAAATAAAATGCATAAAGCTCTTTACCCAACGCTAGCCAGTTCAAACCAAATATAGCTATTTACATAAGAATTAAACGGATTAGCTAAAAAAAAAAAAAACACAACAGTATTCCATTATAAAGAAGTAGGTTGATAAAGCAAACCAGCAACAAGTGTTTAGTTGTCAAGGCTGGCACTTATGAACAGAAAGATAATGAGGCAAAGATGATGTTTATGCATTGCTTTGATGCATAACATTGCGTATCTAGAGGGGCAAGGAGGTGCCACAGGCTCACTGGACAGCTCCAGCTTCACCTCTCAGAATTAATAGCTGCAATTTAAGTGAGAACAAACTACATTTGAGATCAAAACTGGCATAGGTCAAAAGAAAAGGAGACTGTGTACATGGTCAATATTTGATTTAGTCATTTCAATTTACAGGCACAGAGCACAAATGTAAATTACTGAAGAGGTGTTATTTACTGTATAAAATTCTGTTCTAAAGTAAACCAGCTTTCCCCCAAAGTCTCCTTCTTGGGTTTACAGTGCTGCAAACCTGAAAGTGACAAACTAAAAATGATCGAATTCAGCAACGAGCAAAGTGTGTTTTTACCACCTACATTTCCTCACTTCCCTCCCACAAGATTAAAAAAAAAAATAAATCATGCAGAGCTATTTTAAAAATCCAGAAATATGCAAATTTTTGTTCTAATGCCATTTTTTTTTTAATATTTTGTTTAATAATATAATGGACAACACAAAAATAAAAAGAAAGACAGAAACACACGTCCTTAAAAAGCTGGTATTATCCACTAGCCTGGTATTTTCATTGTGAATCTCTCAGATCATCACATCACCAGCAAGATCCCACAGTAATCTCTAGCACAAAGAAAGCTGATCGCTGGACTCAAAGCAATGAAGAGTTTGCTTTGGAGGAAAATGCCTCCCTCAGGCACTCATGGAGAGCCCTGAGCAATGGGAGTACGGCACGCTCCATCTAAGCTAATAAATCAAACAGTGCGAAGGTCTGTTTTAAGCACTTAATCATTTACACTGTTAAATTTTTAGGATGGTTCCTGGCCACGTTTTTGCCCCAGGCAATCCAGCAATATCTCAAACAGTTCCTGGGAATGATCTGGGAGTGAGGCTGCACCATGGACTGTTCTCAATGCGCAGCTTGTACACAGTCCCTATTTTAGAGTCTGAAGGAGTGTAATAGTATGGGTAGAAGCCACTCTCAGGCATTTGGTCTGAAGGTTGAAAAACTGTCCTAGCAGTCTTAACATACTAGTAGACATACAACCTCTGTGAGTGAAACAAAGTGTGTGGACCTCATAGTCCTCGTGCTGCAACGAGATCCCAGAACTGTCTTCCCCCAGCAGCTTCAGTGGCGGCACGCAAGAAGCAGGGCAGGCATAACTGCAAAGTATCTGGTTTGCAGCACGAGGACCGCAGAGTTCAGGTGACTTAATCATTATTTCTCCTCCGCTCTTGACAGAATAGTAATATCTAAGCAGATGTCTTGCATGAACAGAAGCAAAAGTCTGCTTTCTCTCTGGCTAAGGGCAGCTGTGAGTATCACTGAAACGTTTCTTGGCAAAACCACCGTCAGCCAACATCAGCCGTTCTTCGTTGCGTACAACCACCTCCTTCAAACGTACCGCAATTATCACACAATGGCTACAGCCCTGTCAAAGCACTCCAACAGCAAAGGCTGCTCATAATGGGTTATTTATGCTGCATTAGTTCACAGTAGCACTGAATTTTGGCAGTCTTAGACCAGGAATATTATTTAACTTGTCACCACTGGCTGATACACTCTAACTGCTCTGGTTTTAACAGCTTCAGGAGAGAATATGAATTAAAGCAAGCTCTGCTTTTGTTTTTGATGAATAATCCTCCCCCCCCCACCCAAATTACATGAGCACAGCAAGGGCTCTATATCAAAATGTCAAAAGATTCGTTTAACTTTGTGTCGTGTTTTTTTCTTTCTTTCTTTCTTTTTTATTTTTTTTTTTCACTTTCAAGTATTTGCATTTTCCAGTGTATCATATGTACAGAAACCCTTTAAGAGAACATAAATCTCAGAGCCTACTAAGCAAGTCTTCACCCTCTTGCTGACCAGCCCTGTGAAATCTGACAGGCCGTTTGCACCAGCATTTTCATCTGGCAGATCTAATTCCATGCTAGAAAGTTGCATCATTTCATACCTGCAGTTCCCATAAAGCACAATTGCTCAGCTGCTGTGAAAACTTGTTTCCTTTACTTAATCACATAAGGGCCGGCTCCCACAAGCAGCCATGCCTTTTCTCAAATCCACAAATGTGAATACAGCCACTGACTTTGAGAAAACATTGAGGTGTTTTCAAGTTAAAGGGGAATTTAAGAGCTTTGGATTCAAGCCAAAGTTTTCAACTGTTGTTCTTAAGCTTCTAGGTGGAAAGTTTTAGCCACCTGTAAAGCAGATACAGGTTTACCAATAATATTTACAGTATTTGCAGGTGAAAACATTCCCCAAAACCATAAAAGCTCTGCTTTTTCTACAACTGGAGCATTCAGAGCTGTTCTAAACATAAGATCCTGCTCCAGCGCGTTATTTCCATATAATGCATAGACATAGACACGAGTCTGTAGCAAACATGCGTATGCTACATCCAAACAAGCTCCTCCATATAAGCACACTCAGATTATACCAGAAGTACACATTTGTCTCAGAATAAACACATTTTATGGAAACTTGGCATTTTGATTCTTAATCTGTGTTTTTTTTTTTTTTTTTCTTTTTCAGTGCAGCTGTTTCATTTTTAAAGAAGCAACCCAACTACCAAAATTTAGAGCAGTAATTCAAAAGCAAAACTACAGGAAAGTGAAAAGACTGTCCGCAGGTTACATGTACAGGGGAAACGTGACAGTTTTGATTCACTAAAAATGAATTAGCCTGGCAGCTCTGGGTACCTGCGTACTTTTGATAACCTCACTAGCAAGAAGTCCCATGTGCACTGACCTCTGACCAGGTAAAAAGGACATTGACAGATCTGAGAAATTCTCAGTCTTCTAAGAAATCTACTGCAAAGTTATTAAAACAAAACTGTTGCTCATCTTTGGAGCCTTTTGCTTTCCCAGACCTGTCTTCCATCTGCCCTTGTTTGTAAATTAGATCACAATAAAAACAAGCAAACAAAAAAGGCAGAACACCCAGAAAAAGAACAGATTTTCTTCCTTTGCTCCAAACGCACTACAGTCCAGAAGGATCCCTGCCCCTTTTTAATGCTGTGGGAACAGCCATAACAAATTACCAGTAAGACCAATGCGTCTCCTGCTTAACCTCTCGCATTTGCTTTGCAAGTATCACTTAACACACTTAACTATCACTAAAACAAACAAGCCACCAAAGAAGTCAGCCTGACTTAGGAGCGTGGTCTAGGAAAGCCGTTTTAAGTTCAGACTGAAACAGGCTAATCTTTCCCGCACCTCCTCCCAGGGAGAAGCTGATGATGAAGGACCACAAGGAAAATCCTCTTTCGTTTTACTCTGGAGAAAGTCAGAGCAAACACGGGTGGATGCATGGGCTGAACCACCAGTGTTTGCTGATCCCTGCCGTGAAGAAGTGATGGAAACTGAGCACATGCTGCGAGGAGAGCAAGCAGGGCGGGAGGCTGGGGACAGCAGCCAGGGACACCCAACCGGGGTGGTGGCAGGAAAACCCCTTTTGTCTGGGGAAGGGGCACCCTCAGGGCAGGAGCTGTGACCCCAGTGTCATCCTTGTGCTGGGCCTTTTTGCCAAAAGACCAAGGAAAAGGGATGGTGAGGCGGCTTCTTCACGGAGAAGGGGAAGCCAAGAAGGGCTTTGAGGGGATGGTGTCACCCCCAGAGGCGGGCGGCCACGGGGAGAGGGTATTTGAGCACTGAGGAGTCAAGCGGGATCCATGAGGGATCGGTTAGCGGCCACCTGGACGGGTTCCTAACTACTGAGGGAATGGGTGGGATCCATGAGCGATCTTTCAGCAGCCACACGGATGGGTCCCTCAGCACTGAGGGGAACAGACAGGATCCATGAGGGATCTGATAGCAGACACCCGGACAGGTCCCTCAGCACTGAGGGGAACAGACAGGATCCATGAGGGATCTGTTAGCAGACACCCGGACAGGTCCCTCAGCGCTGAGGGGACGGGCGGGATCCATTAGCGGCCACCCGGACAGGTCCCTTCAGTACCGAGGGAACAGACGGGATCCATGAGGGAACCGTTAGCCGCCACCCGCACGGGTCCCTCAGCGCTGAGGGGGACGGGCGGGACCTGCGAGGGACGGGGCACGTCCCCCGCTCCCTCACAGACCGAGCGGGCTCCCCGCGCTCGTGGGGCGTCCCCCGCCCTCCCTTCCCTCCCTGCCTGCCCCCGCGCCGCCCCTTCCCCGGCCCCGGCACTTACGGGCAAGAGCAGGAGCGCGGCGGCCGCCGCCGCCGGGAGGCTGCGCTGCGGCGCCCGCCCCGCCATAGGGGCCGGCGGGGCTCGGGGGGGGGTCTCCCCGGGGCTGGCGCTGCCCGCTCAGCCGGTGGCTCCGCGCTGCCCCGGAGCTGGCATCGTCCCCCCCCTGCTGCTGCCCCTGCCCCCTGCCCGCCGCCGAGGAGCCAGCCCCGGAGCCGCCGGCGTGTCCCAGGGCAAACCCCCGGGAGGGAGGGAAGGAGGGAGCCGGGCGGGGGAGCCAAGCCCGCCCTCCGCCCCGGACGCCTCGGGGATGGAGGCGGCTGGGGCGTGAGGGGGAGAGGGTCGGGGACTGCGACCCCCAAAGCCTCCAGAAATATAGTCTAGATTTCCGTTTCCCCCTGCACTGGATGCAAAAGAGGTCAGTCACCCCCCGCCCGGCACTGGGTGCAATATGGACTTCACTGTGCACAATACTCCAGGAGCAATGGGGTCATCCCTTCCTCAAGCACTAAGAGCTATTTAGTTTAGTCTGGAGAAGGGGAGGCGCAGGGGAGACCTCATTGCTCTCTACAACTACCTGAAAGGAAACTGTGAGGAGCTGGGGGTCGGCCTCTTCACACAGGTAACTAGTGATAGGACTAGAGGGAATGGCCTCAAGTTGCGCCAGGGGAGGTTCAGGTTGGAAATGAGGAGACATTTCTCCTCAGAAAGAGCAGTCAGGCATTGGGACGGGTTGCCCAGGGAGGTGGTGGCTTCACCGTCCCTGGGGGTGTTCAAGGAAAGGTTGGACATGGTGCCTGGGGACATGGTTTAGTGGTGACATTGGTGGTAGGGGGATGGTTGGACCAGATGAGCTTGGAGGGCTTTTCTAACCTTAATGATTCTGTGATTCTATGACTCTAAGTTTCCATGAGCAACGAGACTCCCCCTAACCACGCAGTAGGTGCAATAGGTACCACCCTCCAAAATAAGGTGCAATGTGGACACCCCCACAATCATTGAGGAGCAATGAGAACCTCCCCCACCGAGCCGTTAGGTGCACTGCTAGCTCTGTTTCCCCAAAACGTTCATGAGCAATGGGTTCCTCTCACTGCTCAGACACAGAGTGCAGTGTGGACCACCCTACAAGCTTGGGAATCAATGGGGAATCCTCCCTGGCACTATGTGCAAAGTGAACCATGTACCAAGCCTCCAGGACTAAGGAGAAACCCACCAAAATGCCTCAATGCACATTACCAGTTGCAGTGAGGACCTCTACCTCTGTGATAACAAGGAACAAGTCTTGGGCTTACTGGGGTTTTACCCTAGGGCTCTACCCCAGGGGCAAAAGGGTTTCAGCCTATCGGTCACCAAGTTCACCAGAACACCTTCCCCCAAATCTCCAAGTATGTAGGCATCAACTTTGCTATTGCCCAGCTGCTCTTTCTCCCCCAGTACCACTCCTTGTGAGACTCCCCAAGAGCATGTCTCATCTGGGGACGTGCATCCTCCTAGCCAGGAAAGCCGAAGGCAGCTGGGTGGCTGTTTCTTGTGTTCTTGGTCTCTGAAACAAGAGACATTTGTCTTGCTCTTCTCATCAACGGATACTTGCCAGATTGGGCCCCTATGCAAGCAAAGACAAAACAAGGTTTTCCCGTATTTTCACATCACACACACACTGACACACTTGCCCAAGGGGCTTCTGGCCCCCTGCTCTGTTGCCCTAGGAAGGTTGTTGGTGCTAAGGGAATTGGAGTCCAGCCTAGTTGGATGCCAGACCTTATTGGGGCCCAAAAGCTCCTGGGTCTAACAGAGACTAATTACTCCCTGCCTTCTGCATCCAGCTAGGCCTCTCCATACAATGGCTGCATTTGTGGTATTGTTAGACTATGGGCACCAGGCCAAGCTCTGGGCCTCCTGGTGCCAGCACTGAGATTTTTTTTTCTCCTCTGCTTCATCCCATCTGCCCAGCGGACAGCCAGCTGTGTTGTGAATACAGTCCCTACCTGCCCACAGCTGCAGCTGGGACTGTCCCCAGAAGCCCAGCTGTGTCCCGAGGCACACAAGCATCAGTCACAACTGTGGAGGAAGAGTAGTTATGACCTGCTTCTTACCAGCCCAGTTGCTGGATTTCCACAGAGAGCAGTGCCATGCACTGCCTGGCACCTCTGATGGGCAAAGCCTACCCTGTTGCTAATAGTCTCCTTTCAGGGAGGCAGTGCCTTTTCCTACCTTGGACACTGCCTTTCCACTACCTTCCTTTGTTGTTTGTCAATCAAAATCGATTAGCCTAAAGGTAATGATAGCACAGTGGAAAGAGTTCCTTTTATATAACAAATCCTCAGTGTTTGCGTAAACCTAGCAAGGCTTACTTTGAGTTAGAAGTGCCTGGACATCTTTCTCTGGGGCCTTGGATTATTTTGCCTTTTGTAATTTGATCAAAAAGGCATAAAGCAACAGCTTCTCACCCTCTTCAGAACACCTACAAGGAGGCTTAAGTACATAATCCCATGCAGGAGCATATCACACCATACCACAGCAAGGAGATGGACTCTTACATAGACTAGTGGACCTGAAATCCTCCTCCTAACACATCAGCAATGTTTTCACAGAAAGAAAAAAGGAAAAAACACCTACACATTATTTTCTCTTTTGCTTTAGTTATTCAACTGTTTGAATGCATTTAAATATTTAAGCTTTCCTGGTTTTTCCTCCCTTGTCAGTTGGACACCACCGTTTGTTTTCTTTCATTATTAAAAGAAAACAAAACCATAGCCCAAAGTTGCATGCTTCCAATTAATATGAATGCTTTCATGAAAATGCAAAAGGAGGAATAAATCCAGCACAAGTTTTCATTGCATTTAAACATCCACCTCCAGGACTGGAAACTTACACGCAATGGGATTACATGAACTCATGAGAACTGGTAAAGGAAGCCTGGAGCTGTGTGTGCACAGGCAAAGGTCCACTGCCCTGAAACCAGAAAGGTTTTCCAGCACACTGCTCCATGGCTTTCTGTTATGATTTATCTATGTTTATTGCGCTGTCCAGAACCAGAGGCTCATAATGCTAAAAGCTGTATTGAAACAGTACAAAACAACTTCTAACTGTGACTATCTAAGGATTAAACAAATCATTCCCTCTGCTGCATTTCTATGGTTTATAGCTCTTATAGCAAAGTCCAGCCAAAGCTTTCAGTTGACTGGGTTGCTTACAAGGTCACTCCTCTTCAGATCTGCTTGTATTCTTTAAGGGGTGAGCTCATGCTGCAAATTTTCTTTCAGTTGTGGTGCTCCTGGGGACACTTCTCACAATCATCACCTTTTATAAAACTTGTAGGAACACTCATAATACCATTTGACTTTATGTGTAAAACTGGTGAAAGAGTTAAAATGGAGATGGAGAGATGTACACAGACAAAGATATACACACATAAGTGGTATGCAGATGTGGTGTATGAAATGCAAGCCTTATTCTTTTAGGGAACAGACTGAGACCCATGAGATCAATACACAGAGGTTTAGGAATGCAGAACGTGACAATTCTGATCAGCTGGATGGAGAGTTTCTCCATTTAGGATCGTGGCATGAATCCAACAGTTCAGTTGTCGCCCTAATGACTTTCAGATATTGCTTTCAACTAAGACCATACAAGGATGATTCTCCTTTCCTTGTTTTTTTTTTTTTTTTTTTTTTCTTTTTCTTTTTCTTTTTAAAGCTTGAGTCCTGAATGGACTTAGACATATCTGTCTTCAACCCTAAGCCTGAAAATATTCCCACTGCTCTCAGTAGTGAAACTGTACAGAAACCATTGTTGATGGAGGAAGAACATGGCCAGCTCTTGGTGTAACATGTAACACATAACACAATAGAGTTCTTGCCGTGTCTGGAACCCTAAGGAGTTTCTACAGTGCACCTATTTGATAAGCAGTTATAAGAATATTTGAGCAGACATTACACAAGACATAAGTACCCAAAGGGTGGAAATGAAATGAATCAGGTGCCAGCTTTGTCCCTCTGAAATATTAGCTGACCTCTCTGAGGGATGAGACTTCTTTCAGTAAAAGTAAAGGGAACCAACATGAAATATCAAATGTCTCTCTCCAGGTGAGATCCAGAGCCCTCTCCTGGGAATGTGTTCCCAGCAAAGCAATGGCAGGGGTCACTTGACTGGACTGCTCATCTGCCAAGTGGGACACCTAAGTATTAAGCTGAGGTCCTAAGGTCAGTCTACAGGGGCTGAGCTCCAGTTGCTGCATCTGCCCTATGAGTATTCTAAAAGAACACACTCTGTGTCTTCTCCTGAAGTTGACCCTGGACTGAAAAAGTCCTGGGATCAGAAAGAGATAAGTACACAGTGATCACAGGCATATGGTTGGATGTGGAGTGCTTCTTGCACTTTATGGCTGACCTTCACCACACAGTCTGTGTTTAGTTTCTGACCGTAGTCTCCAGCTCTACCTAGGGCCTCTCTACACAGTGCAAAATGCAGCTTTTAATTCTGTCAGCACTCAGATGATGCAGACTTTTGGTGAAAGTGGACAGACTGGGTCCCCACTTGGGACCTCAAATAGATTTTAGATCTTTTGTGCAACATCTAAGTAGATCCAGTTCTAAATACGTATCAGAGGTATTTCATTAATCTCCTAAGCTAACAAAAATGAACTATTTTCAGAGATGCTATGACAGCTCAGAGCAGCTACAAATCTCTGAAAGTGTTGTACTGCCTGTCCCCTTTTAACTACATCAATTTCAAAGAGGCAGGTGAGTTGGTCTAGGTATGCTGGACCTGAGAAAAGTCAGGCTAGGAAAGGGAATGGGAAGAGTCCGCCTGCTTCTAGAAGAGCAAATGCTACAGGGAAAAGAGCACATGATGACATGTGAAACCAGAATGATGTCTGCAAGAGAGAAAAGCTAGCTGGAGAGATCTTATTAATAATGAATGTAGTGATTTCCTGAAATAATGGCGGGTCAGAGTTGGTAACAAGCAAAGCTCAGAATAAGAGAAATCACTTTGGCAATGTAGAGGCACATAGCTTTTTCCTCTGCAACTTTGTACTTGCAGTTACTTTTGAATGAGTAGCGTAAGTGGGATGGAGGAAAAAATGGTTATATTTAAAGAAAGTTCCATTATTTGAAATGTTTCCTAATAGTGAAGTCTCTGGGGTGTTGTAAAAACCTTAGAAGTAGGGAGGGAGGAGGAAAATGAGGTGGAAGCATCACCCCTTAGGCATAAAATAGATTTTCTGGCTTTCTTTACCGTGGAACTCATGTAGACACCATATTCTCATGGAATGATGCAGGGCTTTTCCTTGGGACAGAATGACCAGATCAGTGCTTTGCACATGCTACTGCCAAGGCAATGCAACCAGCTCAGGGCTTCCCCAGAGCCCCACAAACCTCAGCTAACACCGATCCTGTATGGGCTGGGGAAATTGTTCTGGTGGCTGCAGGCACTGCCAGATGATCCTCTTTCCGGAGTCAGATGGGGGACAGCCAAGCTGCCACGCTGGGGGATGCTGGACTGGGTGCCTTGCAGTCAGACTTTCAGGTGCTCCAGCAAACAGGCTGGGAAGTGCAACTGGCAGCCTGGACACCATTGCTCTGTGGGACTCCCAAAATTCTCCGAAGTAGCTTCAGAGCCAAATTTCCTGTCTAGATAAGGCTTGGAGCATCTCTTCATCCCAAGACCATCCTGAAGGGAAAACAAAGGCATTTGCAGCAGAGTTTTAAGATCAGGTGTTCCACCCAGGGGTAAAGGGAAGAAAAGACCACAGATGTCACTAAATCACTGCTGTTACCAGTGCTGTTCTGTCTTTGACCTGTAGACATCAGCTCATGGCAGACATTGAATATCAGGTACTGACTTGTACCCCCTGTCCCTGACCCTGGGGGCAGGACAACACTTTTTCCTTTCACCTTTCTCTAGGGGAAAAAGAACAGGTCAATGCACTCCCAGCTGGTCCATGATGGGAGGGTAGTTGGACTTGTAAGAAAGAATCTTGAAAAAATAGTTAAGACCACTATCTACTCTGGAAAGATGATTACAAAGAAGGGGCAAATGTGTGGTGATACTTCAATCATCCAGAGTTCTGTGATTCATGTGAATATTGATATAGCTATATTTGTGTTTTAAGTCTCATGGGGGCTTCCTCCAATGTTTTCCATGGTTATCCAAGAAATCTTTCCTGTGCCTAGGGATTTATTATTCCTAGGGATAAGCTGCTTTTTTGCATGGATCGTGAAGGAGAAGGAGGTGATATTGATTACACAAATGATATCATAGGTCCCATTTCAGGAAAGCATTAGTTCCAAATAACTTTCAAGTTACTTCTGTGAAAGCAGGTCTTGGATCTTCACATAGCAGAATGGGAATGTCTGTTTTAGGCACTCTTTCACTTTTATTATTATTATTATTATTTTAATCAGAAATGTATTCTGCACATTTTGCAATTTTCTGCACTTTTTATTTATTTCGTGGGGGTCTCAGGTATTTCAGTATCTGAGTTGTTGACAGTTTATGACCCAAGTCACTTTAGGATTTCTGTATGGGGGTTTCCATCACAGCACCACACTCGACACATCAGGAATTTTCTTAGAAAAACTTTTTGCCAATGCAATGCTTGTTTTATTTCTTGCCATCGTCTGACATCACTGCTTGTTTAGCTTTTATAGTGAAATATTTGAAAATCACTTCTCTCTTTGCTGTTTCCCCCAAGAGCTGTTCTCTACCTTTCTGCAAGCACACAGCATAGCAAACACACACACACACACAAAAACACAAAACAACAGCAAGAACAAAAAATGTTCATGATATTTCTTCACAGAGTTGCCTGACACTGTCAGCTTTAGTGGAGGAACTTCTAAAATTTGACTTAGTAGTTGGCAGGTAAATGAATCAGAAACAGCTTTACAAACATTTGCTTTTTCAGTGATAGCAATAATACTGCAATTTTACATTTTGTAACTATGAGGATTTCAGTAAAGTAACAGTGGAGTTATGTACAGGAGAACCAGGTTTACAGAGTGCAAGAATGCATAAAATAAGGATTTGCACATCCCCTTGCCCAGAATTCAGCTGCCAACAGCATTTCTCTCTTTCATCTCTGTAGCCTAATAGTGCTGTGTCATTCCCAAAGAAAAGTATTGACTTTTCCCAAGGATAATAGCCTTCTATTTTGGATTGTGCTTGCTGCATTTTTCCATTCCGGGTGCCTAAAGATAGCCACTTGAAGCCACTTTGGGCAGTAAGCACATGCATTTGTGTAAGGACCAGCTTTCGTTCAATGAGACATATCCACACAAATTAAGAATTAGATATGTCTGTAACTCAGGACTCTCAAATTTTAGATATAGTAAATTCTCCTGAAGTTACTGAATGTGACCATAGAGTTTGTTTTGTGACATTTGCGTTAGTATATAAATTGCTTGCAAAAATCTTACTGCCAAGAAACTGATAGTCAAGTAAATTACTTATCTTGCGTTAGGAAAGAAAAACAAGAAAGCTGTACATAATATGTTCTTCCTGTTACTTCTCTTCCCTTCAGTCATCTCAGTTTTGCTATTTGCTATTAGAGTCAGCAGCAGCACAATACTCCATTTGGCAAACAATAGGGACAGAAATTATGCTGATAAATAGAAATAAATGCAAGCAGACAGATTGCATACTAAGCAGAAGATCCTGTTAATATTTCAATCTCTGCATGAGACATTCATAATGTGTCCAACATAGAACATTCAACTTTCAAAATGGGACTCAGGAAATGAGACATTGGTCCCCAGGAAAGTTTCTGGCTCAACAAACTGCCATCGTAAGTGTGACTAGGCTCAATAAAAATCCTTATTTACAAGTTCCTACAAATGATCTGCTCTCTCTAAGCTCCCATTATAATCACTGGACATGTAAACAATACAGTCAGAAATGTCCAGCTTCACTTCATGTCATCCTAAACTCAATGTCTACAGCCAGTCTGTTGACTCGTAACCCAGTTCTGTTTCTTCCCTTAACTATGAAAAGATCTGAGAGCCATGAGTTCAGATGGGAACATCTACATTTTAGATATCTGAAGTTAGATGAGATGAATCCCATCCAATCTTTCCTGAAAAAAACCCACACCCTACACTGCAAGTTTTATTTCTTGCCATATACTTGGCTGTTCTTCATTGCTACAGTATTATGACAGTTTACAGTGACTGAAGATCTGGCCCAGCATGCTTAAATCCTCACTTACAGGCGTCATATTTAGACAAAAGAGCTCATTTGATTTCTAACGCCCATCTTGTTCGCAGCAATTAATTAGTGCTACCTTTGGCGATAACCCCCTATCATGAACATCTGTCTTCCAGAATCTGAGTCAAATCTGCACGCGTTGCTTTATTTTATATGAGAGCTCTTACAAGCAGGAAAGCTGTAGGAACTTTTAGTCATTCATGTCATTTTGCTCTTAAATATTTCAGTAATCAGCTACAGCAGTTTCAAACTTGATGGCTTTGGGTATGAAATTTCACAGAGTAATGCATCGTGCACTCAGTCAGTACCTAATTAAAATACATGCTGGCGGGCTTACTGCGGCTCAGCCAATACTGCTTGTGCTCATTCTCTGTAGCCCTGCTGAAGAGCAGTCATAATCCCTTTCCACGGTAATTTTTTGCATTGGAAGTTTTTAGCTCTAACAGTCTCCATTTTCACTAAGAGGTCATTCCAGAGGTCTCACAATGGCTTATGTTATAAAGAAATAATGGTTTACTTATGCTACCTTAATTTGGGTGGTTCAGCCTTTGCCAGGCTGGATACCAAATGCCACTACTGAAACCTCCTCACTGAAACGTGGATGAAGTTAGCAGTGGATCATGGATCTCCAAAGTCTAAGGGTGATTTATGAGTTATGATAGTGGAAAAGGGATGAATCATTTCATGCTTATTTACCAGAGAAGTGGTAATAAAGAATTTAATTTTGCTCAGAAATCAAGTACCCTGGGTATCAGCTGTTTGTCAATGAATGCACTGAGATATGAAATAGAAAGGAAAAAATTATAGCTAGGACTAATGCAATTTACACTACAATGAAAACAGAGGTAGAGAGATTGAATTAAGGTACCTGCAATTGAAATGCTTAAGTATGTGTGATTTTTCAAGGGTGTTTGTTTTCTTTTTTTTATGTGGAAAGTAAGCAAGATACTTTTTCCAGAATAGCTGATGAGAGCAGTTGACTGAATCTTGAGCTTCTTCTCAGAAAAAAAAAGAAAACAAAACAAAACAAAAAAGGTTCTAGGCTGTGAAAGACCGAAGTTTTATGTATTAAATTGTTCAACTCATCTTGGATTTGAAGAACAGAGACAGAAGCCTGTTGACAGACTTAACAAAGGCTTTATTCATCCTCATTTGAAATCTTTGAAACAGCTGGACAAGACATGTCAGGATTTACAAAATAATATTCTCTAAGTACCTACAGCTGTCAGTAATGCTGGCTGAATGGTAGACAGACCCCACAGACTTTTCTTTCAATCCACATGAAGAAATTCATTATACAGGTAGGAGGTATGGATACAAACGCGTCCTGAAAACAGCAGTTCCTGCATACTGGCCTGTGAATAACTGAGAAGTGCTGTGGTAAAAATGCAGCTGGGCTGCAAAATCACATCATTCTTATAATGATTGAATTAAAAGTAAGGTATGAGTGCAGGTAGTCCACGAGAATTTTAATTTTTGCAGTGACCTACTGAACTCCAAAACATTTTGTAACAATTAAAAACCTAGAGATTACCCTGTATGGAGGCAGACAGCAAGCAGTAAAAATGAATGAAATCATCATCTCATACCATGTTAGTGAATCTCTTCTGATCCAAACTGGAAAGAGCTCTGATGTATTCTACATTATTTAATGAAAAATGATTCAGAGAGCCTATCAGTGCTGCAGATAACTACCCTATTTAAAAAATAAGCTTGGGGATTTTCAGTACCTTACTGGACAACTTCCTGAACCTGACTTTGAAGTCAGCCCTGCTTTGAGCAGCGATTAGACTAGAGATCTCCAGAGGTTTCTTCCAGCTTAAGTTTTTCTACCATTCTGTATTTCATTGCCATTTAATTTTCCTTTGAGAGAAGTGTTTGCAGAACTCCTAATGGGGAAAACGGTGAAGATTACTTATTGTCAGGAAATCATGGACATTTCCAGTTTTTGTTCTTATGTGATTTATACTAGGAGCCGGATGCTGCATAGGCATGATTCCACATACCTCCCTTCCAATGGTTTTATCAACCAAATGGAAACAGGAGAAAGCTGAGTGAGTTGACGGTCTGATCTGACTCGTGAGTAGAGGCTCACAGGGACACAGAGAAAAGCCAGACAAAAATACTTTTATTGAAAGAAAGGAAAAGGCACTTGTTGCAGAGGATGTTTCCCATGGCTGAGTGCCTCTCCACAGAGCTCTGCCTGCTTGAAAGAATTTATCCCCTTCTTCTGGCACAGGATCATACCTACCATCTTCCACTGAAGAGGGAAAATTAACAAAAAAAGAACCTTCTTCTTGACCCATCTATCCAGAGTAATCATGTTCGTCTACTTTGGGCAACAATCAAGATTAAAGTAAAAACATTAGGTTTTAGTCTAGTGAGCCCAATGGGGATGTCCTTTACAGAATAAGACTCCAGGTTACAGAAGTAAAGCCTAAAACCAAGGAAAAGCAAGCTTAAATGCACCTAATACCTATCTCTTGTTCACTTGTCACTGAGGTGTCAAGTGTGGCAGCTAAACCATTCCCTCAGTACCTCTCCCTTGTGGTGCTGTCTTCAAGAAGAGCTCATTTCTGAAAACACATCCTCTCAGCAGTATTCAAGGGGACTCAGAGCAATAGCTAGGAGCACCCATTGCTCCTACTTCTGTTCAGTAAAGGAGACTCACTGTGCCGAGCCTTTGATGGCTGACTGTCAGAATGCAAATGGTAAAATGGTAAAAAAAAACTTAAATTCACCAAGCATTAGGACACAGATGAGCTTTCTTACTCCGTGTTCTCACATTATACCAGTCTTTCGTTGAAGGAAGCCCATTGATTTTCAGCCTCTTCTAACCTTAATTTTTCCATACAGCAAGACTTACCCTATGAGGCTTTCTAGGACATGTCATTTCCACAATAGTAGGAAACTACCCAAGTATCAGATATCCCAATTCTTGGATTCATAAAAACAAAACAAAACAAAACAAAAAGTAGCAAGGGAGGAAAGGCCACCTTGGTCTACTGAGTTGGGCAAGAGCCTGAGCGCCAGGAATTCAAGTTTCACACATTCCACTGCTGACGTATTGTGCTTCAAGTCAAGCCTTCACTTCTCTGTTTTTTCTACCTGTAGAGGTGGAAAGACCCAGATTGTTTTTGTAGTTACCACAAAATGTAGCATCTGTAGGTAAAGCATGGAACATGTGGTGTTTCTATCACCAAGAAGTATTTTTGTTACTGAGTGGCAGGCAGCACGCTCTCCTCCACTGCATAGTGAGTACACTGATTACCGTTTTTTTGGCAGCGAACTGAAGACCACTCTTCATCTGTCTCAACTACATTATAGTTTAATGCTGAAAGCACAGGATGCTGGTTCCTAACTTCATCTGTCCTGCAGACAGTGCTACGAAATAAGAAGTGGCTTGGGGATAGCTTTGTGCTTTTCTCTTTCTTTCCACCTCAGCTTTGAATTTGCCATTTCCTGTAATCTTATGGACAACATGTTACAATAACCAGTAGGAGTCAGGACCACTGGCACGAGGCCACCAAGATTAATAATAACCAAATAATCCAATCTTAATGAGGTTTAAAAAGGAGCTTGACAGTGGTTCAAAAGCACTTATTAGATGTATGGCTTGTCTGTGATCACTCAAGCATGCAAAGAATGTTATTAATAGGTCTGCAGTCAGGTGAATAGGTCTGCAGGTTTTGGATTAGTTTCATGTAGCAACAGGCAGCGGTGTTTTAAGTGAGTGGAAACTTCAATGACAAACATATTGATAAACTTTCCAAGAGCTTGAGTAAACACAGCAATGGAAAGCGGATAAGGATAAATATGTTGATTAACCATTTGTATCTCAGATTCATCCTTCAAGCACATCTGGTCCACTCACCCCAGTTTCACAAGCCTCCACAGGTAAACACACACTCTCTTTCCAGAACTGAAGTCTGATATGACGTACCTGCCTCCTCACCTGTGAGGCATAAGTGATCACAGAAAAAATAAACCTCAGTGAAAAGAAGGTGCAGATGCCACTGACTCCTGGATAGGTCTGTGTGAGCACAGCAGTGACCCAGGTTAAATGAGGAGTAGCCTCCTTGAAACTGCAGAGTTGTATAACTGTATAAGGGTGGCTGTGTCTTGTTAAAGCAAAGGATTCTCACTCCACTTTATGGGCTAAGACTGTATGACTACCATGAAAACGGGACAATCCCTGGAGTCCCCTGAGTATTTACCCATCCTCCAGCAAGTTCTGTCCTAGCAGTCTCCTGAGTCAGATGACGTCTTTCCATTTAAAAATTATAGTTTTTTTTTTTTAAGATTTTATAAGATTATATGATTTATATGATTTTATATATTTATATATATATATAATATTTATTTATATATTTTTATATGATTTATGTGGTTTGTTTTCTATTCCACATGCATTCCATATTCCATATTTATTTCTGGTTATGCCCATTATTTTGCACCCATGTAAACTCTTACCTTTCACAACATGATGTATGGAGGAGTCTCACAGTTCACACAGTGTGAGGAATCATTTTCTACCACTGGTTTTGAAACTGACCCTTGGCAGTTTTGTTTTGCAGCTCATAGTTCTTGAATTGAAAGAAATAGGAAATAATCATTCCCTGGCCAATTTCTGCAGGCTCCAAATCTTTCAGATACCATAGTGTTTGCAATATAGTTCATAGTAAATTCAAAGAATACCACTGGGAAATAAAAATAGGATAACAAGACAGGAGCTGCTTACAAATAACCACTTTTTTTTTTTTAATTATTATTATTATTATTATTTAATTTGCCATGAACATTTGTACCCCACTGGCTAACAATACCTCCTGTACTTCTCTGACATTTCAAGGTGTCAGATCAATAATTTTACTATTCTCAGAATGGAGGACATAATGATATCCAGGTTCGTGTTCCTTAGTAAAATATTTAGTGTCTAAAGAAAGGTTGTCAGTACAAACAACAACAGGAACAAGCAGTCATTTTGTAGAGGACAAAAAAGTGCCCATAACTTCTTTTTTTTCTAATAACGAAAAACTACAGACTTTTGTGATACCAAGAACAGTGAATCATATTAAGCAGAGAAAAGGTAATGCGCTACTGCTGGAACAAGTCAACCTCATTGGAATTATTCTGGTTTTATACTAACGTCAGTGGGAATATGGCTTCGTAGTTTTAACACGGTCTAAATACCAAGCCAGATCTTGCCATCACTATATGTAAAAGGCAGTAATTTTCATCAGTCTCAGTGGATATCTCTGCTTAAAAGTTGAGTCCCAGTCCTACTCATTTGTTTTCAAGAAATAAATGCCTTTAAGCAAGCGTACTTTTCCCTAATAGTAAATTCAGTCTGTTGAGCTTCTGAGCAGCTATTTAAGTCTTGAGACTTAACAGACTAGTAGGGGAATGCTTATTAAAAGTCAAGACCTTAAGTCTCACATTAAAGATTTTCTACAGAGGCTGTGCTCTCATGATAAAGAGGCATCAGGTCACCTGCTTTAATTAATCCCTAGTATTTGCTTATTCGTTGAGGCAGAATGCGAAATGCAGTGATCTGCCTGCTTCCAAGCCCTTTCCCCACACCTTACCTTGCCTCCCCTCCTCGTGGAACTGTTACAACTCTTTTCAGCATCCCACAATTTGTGCCTTTGCTTTAAGAATGGCAGATCATCTGAAAAAAAAAATAAAAACATCAAAAACATTCCCAGGGAATATTTTCCTACTGGGAAATGTCAACCTGTCAAAAGAAAAACGTATCATGGAAATATGTCAGGTTTGATAAAATAGTGTATTGAAAAATCAGAATAGAACACATCCATATAAATATTCCCTGGTTAGTCTTTCAGGAGCAACAGAGTTTGTTTTCCAATTTAAAACAGCTTTTTGTTTTACTTTATTTCCCATGAAAGCATGGGAAAACACGAGAGCAGAAATCATAATTAAATATTTTGATTCCCCCCAAAACAAACAGCATTTGATGTTATTGTTAATTTCATTTCATGGAGAAAGTTGCTTTCCTATTATCCATTTAAAATTCTTTTTTTTTTTTTCCCCAGTTGTCAGAATTTCAAGTGAAAAAGAAAATCTATTTCCTTCTCCAGTTTTAATTGTCATGTGTTTACCAAATATTTAATCAGAATTGAAATGGTTAAAGTCCTTCAAGTATTCATAAATTGGGTACAAACTTGTGCTATGCAATTATGGTAGGAATCCAGGGACAGAAAGAAGGAAAATAAAATTGAAAATAAATAGAGCAAATAAAGATGACAGCATTCGCTTCATGAACTGTGCCTTTGGGTTCACATCCCTCCAAATCCTTTTCCCACTTGGATTGTATCCCTAAACACACCACTGTGTAATTGCCATGGATTTTCACATTTACTTTGCATCTCTGTGTCTGGCTGTGCAGTCTGCTGAAGGCAGGAACAGTTTACGCTACGCTGAGCTCACCAGACATGACACAGCTCCTTACCTGCAACTCAATAGACACAGTTAAGGTCAAAAATAAGACCGAAATAGTGTATTTGGGCTCAGGAACTACATCACATCACCATTGCCTAGAAGTCCAAATCTTTTCTTGTACCTGCCCAAGGAGGTGTTGAAGATTCGGTGTTTACCTGTGACAAGAGATTCTTATCTAAGGAAAGGGTCACAAAAATCAGGTTCTCTTTCCCCCCTGGGAAGAAGAGGTAGAAGTATATAGTCCCCATCATTATAATCTCCCAGAAAAGGAAAGGAAGATGTGGAAAATGCAGAAATGTATATAATTAAATATGGAATATTGGAATATATATGGAAAAAAAAAGGAAAAAATCATAGAAGAAAAAAATATTAGGGGTTTTTGAGTACCAAGACGTACCAACTGACCTTGGGAATCTGGCTGACTCCACAAAAATCTTCACGGTCATGAACACAGCAGGTGTGGACTGCTATCAGGGCTCACTCCAGTGCAAAAATCAACATGAACTTAGGTTGATTCTAGCTGTGAGGCAAGAAGACATGGCTAATCTCTGTGTAATTTGGCATATTTTACTTCTTCTGAGACTAGTTTGTCTTACCCCTGGGCTTGCCATTATTGTCTTCTAAAGTAAAGTGTGCTCTCCTTTCTGTGGGAAGCTCTGTATGACAGTCGTGGAAACTCATTTTGTCACAGACCATACGCCTCTCAAATGATGGGTCAATTAGCACGGCAAATTTATCTGTGTGGAACATCCTACTGACACAACTATATTGTTTCCATGTCCAGAATTAGCTTGGTTGGGACTAGACTGAATATCTCAGTTCTGGCAGCACATTGCAGAACGTAGATATTTCCCATGGGACTTATCCATAATCTATCCATGTTGGAGACAGATGCTGCCAGATATCATTATAATATGTAATTGCTTTCCATATACGATCAAGAGCAACAGCAGTATTGTTCAGATTCTCTGGCATCCTGCCTTCCTAGATTCAGAATATATTTAAGGATACAATGTTTTTTAGCTCTGTTGTGCTGTTTTGTGGTGGTGAGGGAAAGTGTGGGAGAATTTAAAAATGGAAGGAATCTTCTCCAAGACTGAGGTGCTGAAATCTTTTCTGAAAAAAAAAAAAAAATCAAAACAGGAAACAGAGTTGCCTGAACTTCTTGAGGAGATTGTCCCATAGCCAGACACCAATGGCACACAGGAGTTTGTTCCAGGCTGTTCCATGCATTGGTTTGAGAGCCACTGAACTGACAGAACCATGGAGATACAAATACTCATGTATCAAGAAAGGTCTCTTTAAAGTTGTTTAAAAATCATCACTGCAGTCTAACCCAGAGTCTCTAAGCAGCCAAGGCTCTAGGACAGTGACAGACTGTAAGCAATTCAATGCTCCACTAATCCAGCAAGTCCCACTCATGTGTATCATACTAACAAAACCTTGGGGTAGGGAGTGGATTAGAGGTGGGGGGAAAACAGCAGAAGGGAACAAAAAAACTCAGCAGCTTACAAAGACTTAAAAACCAGATTATATTTTCTTGGTATAGAACAAGAAAGTAAAAACAAATTTCAGATATTAAGGTTTACCAGCTAGCAGGTATCTAAGGGAATGTTCAGCTAACCTCCACAGCATGCCTCCTGTCTGCTGGCATGATAAACCTTTAGGCTGAGATCCCTTTGTAGGAACAATAGCAATGTCTCCCCATGTACAGCCCATATGCTGTACATGCTGTGACATCTGTTGGGTAAGCAACTTGGCGAGGCACGCGCAGTCCAAACTGTTCTTACAATGCGTTGAAGACAATTTTCTGACGCAGGTGGTGGAGGAGCCGACGAGGCAGGGGGTGCTTCTGGACTTTGTCCTTACCAACAGGAATGGGCTTGTTAGGGATGTGAGGGTTGGGGGCAGCTTGGGATGCAGCGCCCATGAGATGGTGGAGTTCAAGATGGAACTTGTTGGAAGAAGTAAGGCTAGTAGCAGGATTGCTGCCTTGGACTTTCGAAGAGACGACTTCGACCTCTTCCAGGACCTGCTTGGGAATATCTCACGGGCTAGGTTGCTAGAAGGCAAGAGTGCTTGTGAGAGCAGGGCTACATTTAAACAGCACTTCTTCCAAGCTCAGGATCGGTGCATCCCTAAGAGTAGGAAATTGGGGAAGGGGGGCAGGAAACCAGCGTGGATGAGCAAGGAGCTCATCGATAAGATCAAAAGGAAGAGGAAGGTCTATGAAATGTGGAAAAAGGGCCTGTCCTCTTGGGAGGAGTATAGAAGTGTTGTCAGGGCCTGCAGGGACGCGACAAGGAAGGCTAAAGCCCACCTACAGATGAGGCTTGCAAAAGAGATAAAAGATAATAAGAAGGTTTTTTTAAAGTATGTAAACAGTAAAAGGAAGACTAGGGATAATGTGGGTCCCTTACTGAACGAGGGGGGGTCCTGGTAATGGGAGACGCCGAGAAGGCGGAGATACTGAATGCTTTCTTTGCTTCAGTCTTTGCTTTAAGGAACTCCCCTGGGACTCCTCAACCCTGGTGGGAGGAGAAAGGGGCTGGGAAATGGAGGGCTCCCCTGTGGTTGACGAGAGAGTGGTTCGGGAGCGTCTGAGTGGGCTCAATGCACGCAAATCCATGGGTCCCAATAGGATGCATCCACGTGTGCTAAGGGAGTTGGCAGAGGTGATCGCCGAACCGCTCTCTATCACCTTTGAAAGGTCCTGGAGAACAGGACAGGTGCCTGAAGATTGGAGGATAGCCAATGTCACTCCGGTCTTCAAGAAGGACAAGAGGAAGGATCCGGGAAACTGGAGGCCAGTCAGTCTCACCTCTGTCCCTGGAAAGGTGTTGGAACAGCTTGTTCTGGATGCCATCTCCAAGCAATTGGAAGAGAAGAATGTTATAAGGAGTAGTCAGCATGGATTCACCAAGGGGAAGTCATGCTTGAACAACCTCATTGCCTTCTATGATGGCATCACCAGCTGGGTAGATGGCGGGAGAGCAGTGGATGTCATCTACCTTGACTTTAGCAAGGCTTTCAATATTGTCTCCCATGACATCCTGACAGCAAAGCTGAGAAAGTGTGGGATAGAGGAGTGGACAGTTACGTGGGTTGAGAACTGGCTGACTGGCCGAGCTCAGAGGGTGGTGATTGGCAGCAGAGAGTCCGGCTGGAGACCTGTGACTGGCAGCGTTCCCCAGGGGTCGGTGCTGGGTCTGCTTTTGTTCAACATCTTCATCGACGACCTTGATGAGGGAATAGTGTCCGCCCTTAGCAAGTATGCCGATGACACAAAGCTGGGAGGAGTGGCCAACACACCAGAAGGCTGTGCTGCCATTCAGTGAGACCTGTACCGGCTGGAGAGATGGGCAGGAAGAAACCAAATGAGGTTTAATAAGAGCAAGTTTAGAGTCCTGCACCTGGGAAGGAACAACCGGACATATCAGTACAGGCTGGGGGACGACCTGCTGGAGAGGAGCTCTGAGGAGAAGGACCTGGTGGTCCTGGTGGACGACAGGTTGACCATGAGCCAGCAGTGTACCCTCGTGGCCAAGAGGGCCAATGGGATCCTGGCGTGCATTAAAAGGAGCGTGGCCAGCAGGTCAAGGGAGGTGATCCTCCCCCTCTACTCTGCCCTGGTCAGGCCTCACCTGGAGTACTGTGTCCAGTTCTGGGCTCCCCAGCACAAAAAAGACAGGGATCTCCTGGAAAGAGTCCAGCGGAGGGCCACAAAGATGATATGGGGCCTGGAGCACCTTCCCTATGAGGAAAGGATGAGAGACCTGGGTCTGTTCATCCTGGAGAAAAGAAGACTGAGAGGGGATCTCATCAATGTGTATAAATACCTGAGGTGTGGGAGACAGAGGGATTTGGCCAACCTCTTTTCAGTGCTTTGTGGGGACAGGACAAGGGGTAATGGCCACAAAATGGAGCACAGGAAGTTCCGCGCCAACATGAGAAAGAACTTCTTCACAGTGAAGGTGATGGAGCACTGGAACAGGCTGCCCAGGGATGTTGTGGAGTCTCCTTCTCTGGAGACATTCAAGGCCTGTCTGGACGCCTACCTGGGCAGCCTGCTCTAAGGAACCTGCTTTGGCAGGGGGGTTGGACCTGATGACCTTTCGAGGTCTCTTCCAACCCCTTCAATTCTGTGATTCTGGGTGATTCAGAGTATTTTGCTGATATGCAAGTGAACCAATCCTGCAGATCTTTAGTAGAGTCTTTGATAAAGACCTTGAAAAGATGCTACTTATTGCTAACAATGTCCTAATGTCAAAAAAAAAAAAAGTGCTTCCAACACTTGAAGTAATATCTTTGCAAGAAAAGAGATCTTATGTAGGCATTACCTGCTTTAGCTACTGCTGCATACAGAAACCAGCATCCACCTCTTATGGAAAATACACAGTACTCAATAATTGCTGTTCTAGTTTCCCAAAGTGCCCTGCTTCTAACTGGATGAAAAATTTCCTCAGGAACAGAGCTTGATTTTTGGCTATGCACCATCAGAAATGAAGACCAAATGAAGAAGAGATTGATTTATATCTGTTGTGATATTCACCTGATCACCCGCAGGTGTCTGTTCCCTTTATAATCAGCAAAGAGGAACAGGCTGCTTGGGGTCCTTAGAGAGCTACTGGGCTTAAATGATCTTGACCAGCCTCCTCTGAGGGTAACTGTGCACAACCTTTGCTCATGGGATCAGGGGCTCCAGTTAAGCTTAGCCTTCAGCCTTGACCTGAGTTATGTTGTAGGAATATTTGTCCTTGGCTCAGTCACAGCTGTGTCTGGTTATAGACTCTGTTAATCCAAGCTCTGACCCATGGGCTGGCCTCTCAGCTTGACCTTGGAGCTACCTTGTGACCATGGACTTATGTGACAATCACTGGACTATGTCTGGCTATTGCTGCTAGACCTAATCCTGACCTGCATATTGACTTCCTGGCTTAGCTTTAGACCTGCCTCATCACTGGGAACTTGCCTGATGATCTGGACTTTTGCCTGAACGTGGATGCTACCTCTGGATCTCTGGGGTTGTAGGACAATGTCTTAGCCTGTGAAGCCCTTGCCCTGCTAGCTGTGTTATCACTCCTGCTTCTTGGCTCTCTGTGCCTTGGGAAGCAGCTGGCCCTTGCTGCTCCCTGACAAAGGCATTTTATAGCTCATGCTGTTGCATGACAGCTGTCTACTACAACCTGGAACAGGACCAGCTTTTCACAAAGACTGCCAAACCCCCATTAGAAGGTGAGCAATTTTTCATTACTTAACAGCTCACAGCACCAAAACCCTAAGGTGAGCAATTCCACCGCAGGCAAAACCTCATTGGAAGGGAGGGAGGAAGAATAACAGAAACCTTTATAGGTGAAGGAAAAAAAAGTTATCCTGTGCCACTGGGTAATGCTGAAAACAAAGTTGCAAAATAGCCTGAAAAGGAGTAGAGGAAAGGCTTCATATATGATGGAGAATGTTTGCCAAATCAGCCTCAACAATTATAGTAGCATTTCTCAGATTAAATCACAAAGCATCCAGGGTTTATGGTCGAGAAAGGCATTTATAATGTCCTCCTGAGCGACAATGCACCTGAGAAGCTTTTAGGATGTATTCTTGAAACATGGAGTGAAATGGTAACAGGGTTTACCTGTGTTTGGTGCTTTTTCTCACCCCAGTTGACTTGGTGATCAAATATCTCAGTGAGATTGCAGGTTAACTGATATGAAGATGGAAGTGAACAGCAAGGGACCATGAACCAGCCTTGCTGCTGCAGAAAATATCATATGGAACTATGTTTTTTGCTTAGATATATCTATCCCTTCTGAAATGTTGGTCACAGGGAAGGTTACTGGATAGCTAGCAGGTAAAGAATCAACTCAAAAAGGTAAAAGATGGGTGGTTTTATTGTCTTCTTTTTCTTCCCTCTTCCATCCCAAATCATAAATTGGGGTTTGCACTCATTGCTGACAAGCCTTGGCAAGACTATTTCTAAAAAAAACCACCACCAACAAAAAACTGTGGAGACTTAACTATTAAGGCTATCCAGTCTTGACTGTAATTACTAAGATCTAATGAAAAGTTATCCAAGAACTACTAGCAGTGAGGTGAGGCAGCATTGTGCTTCAGCCCGCTCTCATCTGACCTGCTTCTTGGGCAATTTCTGGTAAGTGCACAAATCAGCAGTGATTTTTAAAATTGGTATTACCAACGCTAAATTTTAGAAATGATGAGTACCCCTCACCCAAAGTGTATTTGGAGGGAGGCAAATATTGAAGATGTTTTCTTACAAGCCTTTCCCTAAATCTAAAGGGATTCTCTCGTCTCTTTGTACCAGGTTTTCAAGACACTCTCCACAACCAGCCAGGGCAGAAAAAATTTGTAGGGCTCTGTGGGTTTTCTTAGCTGAAGTGAGTTCCTTTCCAGTGGCTTCACTGCAGAAGCTGGAGAAGTAAGTGATGTGAACTAGCAGAGTCCTCGGTGAAGTCTGTGAGCTGGCAGCACTGCCATGTGGACAGGCATGAAATTAAGGTGCTCTTCCATGTTGATGGGCAGCTCATGCTTATCAAAAAAATTATGTAACCAAGCGTGAGTCACTGATGGCTTTCTACAGTGTGCCAGCCTGGGAGATTCAGGAAGCTTATTTGACTGGGTGTTCAGAGTAGGTAATTGTAAATATAGCAGCCATGGAAGTTTGAGGAGAACTGCGGACTTTTTTTTTTTTTTTTAATCTAGGATATTAGTGCATTGACTTGATGTTACTCGTCTATACCAACAACCTTTTCTAGCTTCCTGTATTATGTCCACTTCACTACCTCTCCATTTCAAACATACAAAAATATAATAATTCACACAACAGTTCTGCTCACTCAGTTAACTAAACACAGATGCATGTGCACACACATGCATATGCACGCCTCCTGCATGAGACTTCAACACAGACTCATATGTTTCGTAAGGCAACTCTCCTTTAAAAATAGCAGTGTGTGTTTGGGAACACTGCCTGCCTGTCCCTGCCATAGGACACTCATAGAACATTGCATTTCTCTATTGTGTCAGTGTGAGGCTTTGACCCTGGAGGTGGAGCCAGACTTTAAATTCTTCACTGAAATCCCAGCAGCGGCACGACCCTCATGGTGAGTGCTTTAGTCCCTTATTTTTAGAAAGCCTGCTTTAAAGACGCTCCTTTAAAGAGTCTGTCCTCCTTTGCCCAGGAGTAACTCAAGATAAATTCTGCTAACTAAAGGAAGCTGCAGATACTAAACAAGTATCTTCAGCTGTGCAACAGCCAATCCAGGCATCACAATCAATTCTTTCCTAGCTCAAGTCTAAGATAGATTTTACCAGTGCTGTTGATTTTTATACAGAGTATGTTTCAGTACTCAGGCAGTATCACAAAATAAAACTTTTGAAAAGAGATATCGTTGAAATTGGAGGTCACTTGGGTGGAGGACTTGGGGAAAAGAGAAGGATTGGATATGCGTGATTCCTGTAATCATGTGGTTGCTCAAAAGCAATTTCTCTAACATGTTAGCATAGTCTAAAACAATGGTTGTGTGATGGCCTCCAGGGAGTGCTAAACAAGGCTGTTGGGTGTTGTATAGGGGTAAGCAAGCAGCTCTCTGCCACTCCTCTGGTGCATTTTGTTTTGGGATACTTGTGGTCATGGTTTCAAAACTGCGTTGCATCAGTACAATGGAGTCCAAGCAGGCATCTATATAGATGAGTTAAATGTATCCCCTGGCCCTGGGCAACAACCAGCAGAGTATACCCTACGTTGCATTCAGCTTGGACTTTGGAACAGGGGGCCCACATCCAAAAAATCTGTCGGGAACAGATGCTGGTCTGTATTAACTCCTGACCTGTCCAGGAAACGCTTGTTGGCTCAAGCCTGAGGTGTGACCGGCAGCACCCTCCCTCTTGCACAAGAGATGAGTGTACTCTAGCAACAAAACCTGGCATGCTTGAATTTCTCAGTGTAGGTGGAACTAAAGGGGTGATAATGCAGCTCTGAATATCATATCCCTTACGTTGGCTTCACCAGAAGTCAGGTCCGGTGGTTTTCATCTGTACTTGAGAAAAGAAACCAAACAAGAGATGAGTACTCTGAGAAACGGAAGCGAAGCAAAGAACAGCCAGGATGTCATGCATGCAGCTCTTCCCCAGATACTGCTTAGACTTCCTTACAACCCAACCACTTTGCAGTGCTTGGGATTGAAACCATGACAGACCTTGAATTTGGATCCTCCCACACCTTTAATATTTAATGCAAATTCCAGAAACAGTCCAAGCAAATATCAAGGGAATATTTCTTTGTGTTTCCTCATTGTGTGAGATCCAGGTATCTGTCCCTAGAAACCTTCTGGGCTTTGAGCCTTGTTTTTATATTGGTAATTAACTACAGCCAGAAGTGCTTGAATCAGAAAGAGGAGTTTCTGATGTATTACTGTTTTCAGCATTTCCTACTGGCCAGCTCATTCATTTCAGGTCTGTGAGAGTGTGTAGTCTGAACTGTGACTGTTACCCAAGTCAGCGCGGGCAGTTTGGATAATCTCAGAGTCCCAACACTTGTCCCAACCTTGGATCTATCTTTTTGTCACTACACCATACGTTGTACCAGTAGACTGATCTTTTTCACTAAAAAATCTTCCCAGTTGCATGGATTAAAATCTTTCTAGTTTCTTTCCTAGTTTCATAATAAACCTTCAACTTGAAATTAAGGCAGATTAATTCTGCATATTTGTTTATACTTGCTAAACCACAAATCTTAATGTCAGTTCAGAAAGCTCAGTTTGAAAGTCTAATCAAGCCTGACACTTTCACAAGACACTTCATACAAGATTCTTGGAAAGGTGCTCATCTATCCAGTGGATTATTGAGTTAATTGTCGGTAGTAATGTCTTTGCTGTGTGTAGATGGGAAAAGGAAAGCAAAACAGCTCACTGACTTGGAGCCAAGACAGTCTCCTGGGGATATTAATGTCACCAGTCCAGAAAGGGATTATATAGTCCAATAAAAATAGAAACAAAGTCAATGCTGTCTTTTAAAAGACAAAAAAGGTCAGTCATAACATGATCAGGGCAATTCAGAGAAAGACAGCAAAAAGTCAATTAAAACACACTCATCCGGAATTAACAAATAACACTAAATGAGTTGATTTAACCTCCTGTTTCTGTTTGTAATTTACCCTTGCCCAACAGTAATTACTCATTTATCCTCCCCCCACCCTGAAATTCCTACCAAAACACTCTAGAAAGTCACCCATGCTCTCGAAGCAGGTCATGAGCAGTGTATTGCCAGAATGCATCATCTGACATCAAAGAATCAGCTTGTTCAGAAAGATTGCAGTAGGTTTCTGTGTCTTCCTTGGAAGAGGATAACTCTTCCGATGAGTTTTTCTTGTATTGCAAAGAGCCTTGTTTACAAATCTGAAAGGAGTAATTAGCAGTAAATAGTCTCTTCTGGGTAATGAGCTTTTATGCTTCTAAGAACTAGGCTTAATTGAAGAACAAGCAGTTGTTTTGTCCTCCAAGCCACTGGAACTTGTTCAGGAAGGAGGAGTTGTGTGTGTAATGTTTTGTGTCAGTTCTTGTGTAAGGTCTCCTGTCAGCTGTGTTTACTTGGTTAGTACCAATCACGGATTTATTGGTTTGTTGTTTTCAGATTGTTTTGCAGTATTCACTTAAAATGAACTGTTCCAGCCCTTCTTACAGTGAGTAACACTGCTATAGACACCAGAGGAAAAAAAAAAAAGAAATGTTCAGGCACCTCCACGATGGCATTGGACAAGGGGCACAGAGATGTGAGTGAAATGAAGGGACAAATGTGGCCACCACAACGGATGCTGTACCATCCAGAGGGTAACCAGCAACTACTGGGGGACCCCATGAGCTTTGTGCTGAGTTGTGCTGGCTAAGGGATTTGTAACTGCAGTGAAGGGATTTGAAACATTGGTGACTGCAAGCTGTCAACATCAGACAAGGGGTTTTGCTCTGCTATAGCCAATCCTTCTCCTGCCCCACATGTGTTTGTGGAGTGTAAATGCTTGCCCATGGCACTCACCTGAGCACGGGCAACTCCTGTTCTGCTTTTCCTTACATTCAGGAAAACAGGAGCACTATGCCATTTACAGAACTGGCAATTTTTGGCATTACTGCACAGACCAGAGTGACTGGTAATCAAACCCAACCATTATTCAAGCGTTATTACTGCAGTGTATCTCCTGACAAATTTCCCCCCAGGAATTTTCAGGTACCGACAAGGTCCTACAGTAATAATACAAACGCAGCAGCTAGTTCATATGTAACTGCCCGTGGCAATCTGATTCTGCTTCCTCCCAGAGAGCTCTTGTATATTGTATGTATGCATTTATGAAGCCAGTATGTTGCTTTCTGTGAGTTGAGCCTTTATATTTCTAAGAACTGCGACTGACTGGGAGAAGAGCTGTCATTTCCCCAGTTCTGCAAGCCTGTTCAAGCACACACATCTCCACATAGTGCTCTCTCCTGGGCAACGCTACAGCTGGTCTTTTATTTCTGCTGGTTGTTTTATTACTGCTACTGAGCTAACATGAAAACTGGGTGATCGAATGTAGGCATAAATCTCAAGCAGATAGTGTCTAGAAGACAGCAAATGGATTGGAGAACAGGGAATTACTATTTCGTAGTGCTCTTGGATGGTACTGATTGATTAAAGGTTGAATCTTACTCTCGGTACCAGCACCCACCTGTGATAAAAAAGTCTGATTCCAAGGCCCTGGCCTAAATCTGAGAGGAGGTAGATTTGAATTGCGATCTCAGGGCTCCTGGAATAAACAGTAAACTAGTGCCCCTTCAGTCAGACCCTTCCTTAATTACAGCCCTGTTGAAATTTTATTCTCATTTCCATAAAAAATTGATAATTTTGAAGGTTATATATATATTGCCAGGAATTTCTTAACCAGACCTTCTTAGGATCCCATTAGCCTTTATCAGAATAATATATTTTATAGACCTTTTCTCGATCTAATTTATTTTCTGGTATTAGTTAACAAATGAGAAGGGTTCTGATTTGATTTGGTCCCATATGTAAGCATTAGCAAAGCTGCAGCACAAACCAGAGTTCTACAAATAGATATGGAAATGCACCAGAAACCGCTTGTTTCCTGCAGTGGAGAGGTAATTTGCATATGCAATCCATCGATCTCTCTGAACTTTCTACTGACAGGTTAATGAAACTTCTGGGACACCATAAAATCCAGGATAAAGATTGTAATGTGTATTCATGACAATGGATTTAGTGATGCTGATGGTGTCTGGGATAACACAGGTACAGAGGGGTGTGAGGTGTAGTGCTGGGATATGGGGCACTAATGAAGAACCCAAAGGCATTTAGTCTCTGGTAACAAAAATACAAAAGAGACCATGTAAAAAGTTGAATCGAAGGGAACTTACAGTTCCCAGTCATCTAACTATTGCATGTGCAGCCAGTGGCCTTTAGCATGAAAGGATATATCTTGTACTTAAATCTGGGGGCTCTTATGTTTATTGAATTACTGTGTTTCTGGTAATGCTCTGAGGCAGTGTTTCTCATAACTCCATTCTGTAATCCAGCACTGACGTCTGAAAACAAGGCTTGAAACAAAGCCCCTGTACCAATACAGCCCAACAACCTGTGAACTCCTTCAGCAGGTGCAGAGCTACAGAAGGTCCCTCAGCACCTCACAAGCTCCAACTCATGTTGAGCAGGAGTGGCTGTAGGGGTCCATAGGGTCTCCAGCTATGTCAGAGGTGTTTTCCTCTGTTCATCATCTTAAAAACTGGATGTGGGAGACAGCTGGCTCAAATTTCACACTCACCCACAGTGGTAGCATTTTGCTGCCTCAGTGTCAACAGCTGCCAAGCCTAAACTGTAAAGTGCTTTGGGAGTAATGGAAAAATTGAGCCCATTATGCTGAGAAAAGCTTCACTCCCCTGCAGGAATGATGCATAAGCCAATGGCTAGAACTCTTTTATTTCAGGGCAGATAAAGCTATTGCTATGACTGACTGTAATGTAAACCAAGTTTTTAAGCAATACCAAGTATACCGTACACTTGTTAAACTGAAGGACATTAAAATGCAAACAGCACAGACGAATGGATATTAATAGATATATATATACATATATATATATTTTTTGGTCATTTAAACTACCATTTTGCAAGAGATGTTCAGCAAATATTTGCTGCTGGTTTCAAATAAACTTTGTCTTATCCTGATATTCCCACCATGTTTGTTTTGTGCAACAGTCCAGAGAAATAGTTTATTTGTCAGATCACATCTGTGAGTGATTCTTGGTCTGTATTTTCTTTACAAGCTATTTATTACATAGGTTGGAACAGAGGAATTGAAAGTTCAGGATGTGTTGGGTAGTTTCTGTGCATTTTAGTTCTTTGCATAGGGAACAGAGGTATTAGAATTACATTTTTCCAATGAATAATTATGTTTACAAATTTACACTCTCTGGAAATACACTTGGTTAGTAGCCTAAATTGTTTCATTCCCATAAGAACAACAGATGATTTTATCTTACTCTCTGACATTGGCCTGTACAATTAGCTCTTCCTTTTTCACAGTTACACTACATTGGATTAGTTTTTCTTGTTGTTTTTTTTTTTTTTCTTTTTTTTTTTTTCTCTAAAATAACTAGAACTGGACTAAAAAAAAAAAAAAAGGATATGTTAAGGATACTAAAGAAGGCCTAGGAACAAGGCTTGCAGAACTGACGTAAATATCTGCTTTTTCTAAGATTTGCCTACATCAGGACAGAATAGATAAGAGGGTCCCCCAACTAGATACAAGAAAAGAGCTGAAATGTTTGTGGTGTTAAGATTTAATTGTTGACATTTATTACCAAAGAAACAGTTTCATTCAGTTGACCATGATTGTTTCATGAGCAGAAGAGTGGAGGAAAAGGTCCCAAATATATTTTTTGACCATCGTGCAAAATTGTCTCTTTTTATAGCCCTGCCAAGAAGCCAGCAGTGTTAGACCAGATGTGGGGTGTTCCCATCACGGCAGCCAGCAGTGTCCTGGTTTGCTTGGACTCTGTTCATGGGACATACTTTTGTGAAAATCTGAAGGAAACAGGCTAAATGTGTTCTCCTTCTCCCTACATCAGATGAAGGGAGCTGTAGTGCATGGCCAATGAGCCCAGGATTTGGTGGCAGAGCATGGGCCTGGGGTGGAAGAGAAAACGATTTGTCACAAGCATCAGATTGACAAGCCTGGGTGCTGGTGTCCTGCCTTCGTCTTTCCTTATAATAAACCATCATTTTATGTATTTCCAGAAAGTGGCAGGAAGCCTTCAACAGCACAAGGACCAACATCAATTCCTGAAAAACTTTACAAGTATCCCCATAAATAATAACTGACAGGCACATCCAAGTTCTGACATTTAGCTTCTCCTTCATTCATAAGACGTGTTCTGTGATAGTGTACAGTGCCATTCAGATTGTCATGCAGTATCAGCTCAGCACCCTGAAATGCACTGTACCATATAGCTCTATTTATAAGCCAAATTTGGAATGATAATTTGATGATGAAAACATTCAGGCTGTCTTCCCAGTCCTCACAGGGGTATCAACTCTTAGCACAGACAGCGTACAGTAGATGTGTTACTTCTTTTTCTCCTCTTCCTTCCCAGGGTTAGACACCAGGCACACAACTGAGATGACTTTAAAAGGGACAGTGGGTGGAATTCACCAGGTGAGATACTGATGACCAAAGTGCCACATCTTTGCTTTTGACTAGATTCACTGTGATAACAGGAAGGAATAAGTGCTTCATAGGTAGCATCCCTCTTACCCTAAACAGACTTTGGAAACCTGACAGGTGACTTGTGCCCTAAAATTTCCTATTTCCTAAAATTCCCTACATCAAGAAATGAAGCCCCATGTGACATGTTCAGCTGTAGATATCCACAAACTTGATTACGTTAACTGAGCTGTGGTGATGGTACATGCTTACAGCCCATGGGAAATAAGCAGTAATTTATTTTGGGGCACACCTGTCAATGAAGGGGATCCAGAACAATTTGTATTACCTGCCATTTGCCTTGGGATAGGAATAACCACACAGACAACTCATAACCTGTTAGGCCCTGGTAAGCTGATTGAATTTGTATGTCCTCAGGATAGTCATAAGAAAGGAAGATGAACAAAGGCGACAAGTTCTGTATTCTCTCCAAGAAGACTCTCATCACTATATAAGCTGTGTGGGAAGGGAAAGGCAACAGTGTCAGCCAGCAAGATAAAAGAACACATTAGCAGCTGATTTTTCTTGTCCAAAATCAAACCACCTAAAGAACACATTCAGCATTTTTCTATAAAAAATAATAACAACCTTTCCCAATAAATCACAGCTAAGGAGCTGTGTTAATGTGTATTGCAGATACAAGTAGTCATAGCTACAGCCCTATGGGCTGTAACACTTCCACGTGAGATTACATGAGCTGAGAGTGGGGCTCCATCACTGAAATTGGTGTGGCAGAAGGCACATAGCAGGCAGTGAGGAATCTGCTACTGTCTCTTTTGTTCTCCAGGTTGTTGTGGAAGTCTGTTTGCGAGGTTTATGAGGAGTTTCTTGCAACAAATCCTGATGTGCTGAACACTGCTTTTCCAAAAATATCTTACCATGTGTAGACTACAAACAAACAAAAAACAATAAACAAGAGGAGAATAGATTTGAAAAACATTGCAATGACTGTAGTTTGAAGGTGGGCCTATGGTTAAAGAAATTTGTAAAATTTCATGAACATCTGTTGCCTTCAATCCCTCTCTCTCCTCTTTGGTTGGACCAAAGGACCTTAGTACACCTCCAGTCTGACCTCCTGCTTCAAGCAGGACTATCATGAAAAATAGATTAACTCAGGTGTGGTTTTGTCTAGGTGAGTCTTAGATGGTGAGACAAGGATGGAGTTCCAACAACTTCTCTGACCAACCTCTTCTACTGCTCCCCTTCCTTGCTAATAAAACCCATCATCTTCAGTGTCCAACCTGAACATCCCAGGCTGCAAGTTGTGGTTGTTATCTTTTGTTATATCTTCAGTCAATGCTGAGAACAGTTTGACTCCCTTATCCTCGTGTCTCCCTTTTAGTGTCACGTCTCTTCTCTTCTCCTCTATTTTATTTATTTTATTTAATTAATTAATTTATTTATTTTTATTGCTGCCATACACGTCATCTCAAGGTTTTTCTCTACTTCCCCATCAAGGAAATCTGGCAGGCTGTGATGCTACTGAGAGGGTTATACTGTGCAGACAGCAAACTTGCATACAGGGATGAAGTTAGCAAATCTTGTTGCACCCAGTACTCCACCTCTAGTACTGGTGGATAGTGAACTGCTGCATGTGAAAGTACGAAAAGAGGCATCCTTAACCACCCTTTGAATGCTGGCATCTTAGATGCAGTGGTAGGTTCCCTTCAGGTTTGACTTCTCTGCTAAATGTGAGGCTTGGCAAAGAGAATGCAATAAACAGAATTTCTATATAAATTACAATGTTTATTAACATGATATTCTGATTCTGGTCAGCCATGTCTCTCATTTTTTCAGCTGGATCTGGCCTTGGTGTTGTGACACAGGGCCCCATCTTTACTGCCAGATTTTCTCACCAGGAGCGACCACAGACTTTCAGTTCATCCTTCCCAGGCCTCACAGTCACTGCCTGAGCGTGACCTGAAACCTGTGGCACTGTTCAATCTGGCTCTTCTGGTCAGTAAGTTTATGGGATGACGCCGTGATCCAGATGCTCCTACTCCTTCCTTCTCCAGAGTCACTGAGCAGGACCAGACCTTCTGCAAATGCCTTTGAGGTGATTTGTTTTACTCTGCTAGTCACAGCTGCCACCTGACTCGGCATGCAGATTAGAAGCTTGTTTGCCAGATTAAATAGCAGCAATGACATTTGTTTTCCTTGGCTGACCATGACCTAGATGTTAATCAGTTCTGTGTAATCTTGCCACAGTTCCATATAATGCTGACATTTCCATACAGGTCTTTAATGTGATCGATTTCATATTTGTTGAGGCCTTTCTCCCTCAGGACGCAAGTGTCACTTGGGCTGCAAGACCAGCAGAAAAATCTGCAGTTTTTTTCTGATCATAGGATGATAGAATTATAAAAATCATAGAATCATCTAGGCTGGAAAAGACCTTCAAGATCATCAAATCAAACTATCAACCTGACCTACCAAATCCCATCACTAAACCCTTGTACAGAATTTCTGAGCAAGCTTTAAAACAAGTTGTAATACTGGATACATTTCTGCAGTGAGCATATATTTTTAAATGCTGATGTTCTCCACATGGCTGAGTTTATGGTGCAGGCAGAATGTAACATTACACTCCAAACCAAACAGACTTAATCAAATTATCAACACTCTTATAAAGACAGTTATCACCACAAGCTGCATGACGTGTAAACACAGGTGCCTTAATTCTTACAATTCCTCGTGCGACATGGAAAATGGTTATCATCTGTTATCACGGATGAAGGAATAGAAAACAGCATTTTCCAATGTACCTAAGTGATTTTCTAAGTGAATTCACTTAGAAAAGTTTCTGTGGTTTATCCAAGATATTAATGGAAAAGATGTTTAAGCTTCTGGCAAAGCCAAGAGCTTAACCTAGTTCTTCTCTGTCCAATAGCAGGCACAGAAGTAACCATTATCTAAATGAATGGCTGCTTGGCAGCATGACAGAGTGTTGGGGTATCAGCTGTTAAAGATAGGCCTTAAGATCCTGGTTAAACACTTACCTCTATTTTTTTTTTGTTTTGTTTTGTTTTTTTGTTTTTGTTTTTGTTTTTTCCAGGCAAGTTGCAGAAAAGGTCATCAGCTTTTTAGGAATAAAATAAAAAAATAAAAATCCTGTTCCAGTTCAAAAACGGCTTTACAAAAACCTTGAGAAAAACAACAACAACAAACAGACAAAAAAATGAAAAACAAAACAAAACAAAACACACTGTAATTCTAGAATCAGGAACAATTTATGTTGGAAGAGACCTCTGGACACCTCTGAAGCGGCTGCTCAGAGCAGGAATAATTTTGAAGTAATGACAGGTTACCCATGGCTTTGTCCAGTCAAGGTTTGAGAACTTGCAAGCATCCTTTTCAAATGGATGCCCACCTCACCTCATCTGAAAAAAATGTTTTCTGTCCTTAAAATGATTTGACTTGTTGTAGTACATTTTCATGGGTAATTGTTGTACCAGTTTTAGGCAGAACAGAAGGTTTAAACCCATATATCATTCCAGTGCATATGGACAACGATTTCTTCAGCAGTCTGAGAAAGTCAAATATGATGGCCCACCCACCCCACCTTCTGAACCCAACCCATGCACGGTCTGTACCGTGTGTGCCTAGGACAGAGATGCACTGCTTATGGTTACATGGTAGTTTTAGCCCAGCAAAAATCCACTTTGTCTCTCCTTTCTGTTTCTGTTACTTTTCTGCCTAGCACTTTGTGGATTATTTTCCGTGTTCCCACTGTGCCTCATCCAGAGCAGGACATCAGCCGTGGCTCTCTTGCCCTGGGCTTCTGGGTTTGGCAGTCTTTGACAAGTCCTCCATGCGTCCTCTGAAAACAGTTCACCCTGATGTATGACCTAGTTGCCACTCAAATGTCAATAATTCTTGCGAAGCACCACATCTCCAAAAACACATATATAGAGAGAAATATCTGCATTGGCCTTTGGCTATTTACTAAGTTATCCTTCAGGTTTCTGGTGGCCATTCTCCATTTTTCTTCTTGTGTGGAAGCCTCTCTCTACTATGCTTAGTGTAAGCCCTGAGCTGCAAGAGTCAGGATCCCCAAGAGTCCAGATCCCCAAGAGTCAAGATCCCCATGCTTACAACCATAGGAGCACCCTTGTGCTCTTCACAAAGGGTAAATTCCTGATCAAGAACCAGCTCTGATCCAGACCTCAGACGTAATCTGGTGTCCTTACGGCATGTGCAGTACATTAAAGTGCTTGCTTTAAATTGCCTCGAGGATTTCATAGCCTAACAGTACCTTCCCTTACAAAATGAAAAAGTTAAACAAACACTGGGAAATTGATGTACACTTCACATCCAGCCACTGAAGTCCATATTCAACAGGTCCATCCAAAGTTCAACCTCTCATTACATAGGACCAGACAAGACAATCTTCATGCTCTCTATTTCCTCTTTTGCATATGGTAAAAATGAAAATGGAAAAGAAATGAATATTCAGGACAACTGGTCTGCAACAAAGAAAGGAGACAGACCCAGACTATTCCTTACCACTACAGAGAATTACGTAGGTGGACAATGAAGAGCCAACTGCTGAAGGCAAAATAAAAAAATAAATGAATACAACAAGACTCTTTAAACTTAGACAAAGTAATTTTTCTTTGCTGTGTGCAACTCTCTGGGCCAGGCTGGATTTCTTGAAGGAGAGGAGACTGTTCCATCCCTGAGAACAACCAAACTTTCCCAACTAATTCTTGGATGGTTAATTGCAGTCAATAGAAATAACGATAGCACAGGAAGCCTGCAGCTGCAATGCACCTGGGAGGTGACTGAGAAGAGCGGGGAGCAGATGCACAGCAGAGTCTTGGAAATGTCAGGACTTTTTGTTACAACCCAGAAACGCTGACTGAGAATGAGTATGAATGACAGATATTGTCCCAAAGCATACAGTGAAGTAAGGAAGGCTTTGTTTTCAACTTTTTATTTTAATGTCTCATCCCAGATCGCTGTTTTCTCTGTGTAAAAGGTTACTTTCTTATATATATGAAAAAGGAGAATTTGGGAGTCTTTTGGTGCTTATGTTATGCTGTCTTTAGAGGAAAATTACAGGAGGACTAACTAAAAAGGCTGGCCAGCTCTGAGCCACATGGACTTTGGACATCATTTTACGTGACTGACACTATGAAAATGCATCAAAGAGAAAATAGCTTCATTTTTAATGCTTTTAGCTTGATCAATGTTTTTATCCATTTTTTTTCTGCTTATAATATATTGTTAAATAAAAAATGTGCAAAAATAGATTTAAATAATTCATTATATATATACATTTTTGTCTCTTTCATTCACATTAAGCTATACTTTCCACAGTGTCAGAGGTGCCTGAGTTAGCTGGAAACATGTTAATTAAGGTTCCAGAGACAGTCTTTCTGCAGTGACTTGAAGTTCTGGATCACTAGTTTTATTTCAGTTACCAGTGCTGGAGAATAACAAATTTAAAAACAGTTAAGAATAATTAAATTGCCATTCAGTTTGACAAAACACTGTTGTCTGAGAAACTTGGCATTGTGAAGATGACTTGGACATGCTGTACAGTAGCAGGAATGAACCTTCTGTAATAGACCACGATCAAATTTTAAATTAAACTTTATGTGATTAAACCCATTTCTCCTGGATTAATTTAAATACCAGACCTTTTTTAAAAAATATCTTGGTACTGTTATCTCTGTGCTTCTTCAATTGTAAATAACCTTTGTGGAAAGTCATGGCAGGTGTGAGAGCTAATATAACTAGACCTCTAGATTCCACCCTCTTCTTGCAGGAGTATCCCAAGTAAGATTGTGTACCTCAATTATATTTAATTGCCTTGTACTTGCACCATATGCACCGTGCCTTCCAACATGAGATTATCTCTGTCTGCATGTCGTGGGATCAGTTTTTGTCTCAAATAAGAGGACACCTACTATATTTTTCAGTCTCCTGATGGAATTGCTCCTTTGTCCATACTCCTCTCCAGATTTATTCTATTAAAATGAAGTCTAATGTGTTTGAAGATAATCTGATTCCATCTGCTGATCACATCCACCTAGTTGCAGTCCCTGCTGTTCTACTTTGCAGGATTTATGTCCCTCTCTGCTTCTTATCACTTAATTTCTTTTTAAGACAAGGACACCTGCCTGGAACAAGGAGGCAATATGCCATTAGATTCCCAAAATGGCCTTTGCTGATAAATTAAGTTACTTAGCAATTACCCTAGCTGAAATTTCCACAAAGAAAGCCACATGGACAGTTGAGGGGTTTTGTTTTCTTCCTTTCTTTTTCTTTTTCTTTTTCTTTCTCTCTTTCTCTTGTCCTTCCTTCCTTCCTTCCTTCCTTCCTACTCCCTCCCTCCCTCCTCTATACTGATACAAAGTCATAGAAAATTTCTGAACAAATAAGATTTTCCAGCCCAGCAAGTATTAGACTTTTAACACTGCACTCAGATGTGGGAAAGAGATTTCACCAGCACAAACCACTTTCAGTATGCAGACTTCCACAATGACCTTTCTGTGCAACGTGTGCTCTATATGTCTCAGCAAAGGCGAGGAAGGACAACTACCCTGATCACAGGTAGTGTTTTCTTCTAAGACCCGTAGGTGAGGAAAGATGATTGGAGTCAGCTGTTGGCTTTGGTATGTTTTCCTTGGAGACGTTTGCACGGCATCACCTGAGCCCTGCAGCCAATAACAGCCTGCTTGTCTCCAGCTTCTGCATTCAGCTTGGGGCTGGAGCTGGTGTGGGCTGATGAGCAAGCTGAGATTCAGTCCTGGTAGCGCTGATCCATCCTTAGGGACAGGAATGCACTTTGGAGATTGGTGGAGGAAGTCAAGCACTTGCTCTAAGCAAGTAAATGAAGTGCTCTGTTTATTTTTCCTCAAGGTTGTTATACCTAAATCTCCACACAACAATTAATTAATTAATTAATTTAAATTCTCTGGTAGACTGTCCCCTCTGCTGCAGAAGGAAGGCCAGCAGCCTCTTCTAGACTATGCATCTTTCCTCTCCGTGAGTGCCATACAGTCCCTCAAAGAAGAATTTTTGCCGAGTCTCATCCCCTGCCACAGTGCACTTCTCCAGCTTTCCCCACCTTGTTACAACCATCCAGTCAGACACCATTGATGCACAACTGAGCATTTCAGAGAACATCTCCATTTAATCCTCAAAGTCAGGGCAACCTTACAATGTAATGCCCTGGTTTGATGCGGGGCTAGAGAAGATGCCTCTGACAGATACTCCAGGAATGACTGAGAGGCACAAAGTGTTCTTTGGAGCTGAGTGATAGACAGAGGGGGGCCAAGACAAAAGAGTCAGCTGGAGGATTACGGTGTCTGTGTAACATAAATACTGCTGGGTGGAATACTTTCTCTCTAAGCAAAGACAGCTTTGAGGGCATAAGACTTATCTGCCTCCATATGAGAACAGGAGGTTACTGAACATTGTACACTTGGAAACTAATCTGCAATTTAATGCTGATGGGCAGTGTGATGCTGCTCACTTGAAAACCCAGGTATTTTCATCTAGCATGCAAGGTGAGATCATTGCTTGCTCTATGGTGACTAGTGGGGAAATAAAACACCTTTGTCAGTAAGGGGCAATTTGCTGGAGATGTATACACATTCTCACAGACTTTTGCAGCCCAATGTGAAAGCATCTCAACAAATATTTATCAGCTAGCTTCTGACTCTGGAGTTTTGTGTCTCCTTTGAATCACTGAAACTGTCACCTGGACAAAAATACAAAGCCAGAATCTTTTTGCTCTCCATCTTACTGCCTAAAGAGACCACTTACAAAATGAACTTAACACTCACCTTCAGTGACAAAAGAACGGACCTCTAAAATCTCAGATCTTTGCTTGTGACTGAGAAACATTTTAAGACCCTTTAAAAGAGCAGTAGGAAAGGAGATAGAATAAAAACAGCAGTTCTTGCTTTTTGCCATTGCGTCTTCACTGTGTGTCACAGGTTTCATGGTTGTTTTCTTCTAGTGAGTAAGTTTAGAGACCAAGAAACCTAGTCCTTTTTTAACTCTCCTCTATATTCCACAAAGCATCACCAACATACACAATATTCACCTCTTCCACTCTCATGAGGAGTGATCCCAGCCTAGAACTCATCAATTCCAGCAGTTTGCTTGAGTATTACCTGGCCCAAGCCCTTAAATACTTATTTCTAGTCTTTAAACAAAATCTTCTCAAACCTTTAAACCAACAACAGATCTTTCCATAGCATTAAAAATAAAACCTGAGGAATAAAAAGTGCATTACAGGGAAGATTTTCTTCCTGGAGTCTGGTATTCTTTACCTCATTGCTGTTCCTTCTGCAGGAGGCTGAAGGGCTGTGATGAGGGACTGGAGCCCTTCTCAAGAGCATGGCATGACTTTTTAGAAAGAGCCAGCGTGTACTTACAGTTCTGGTACAAGACAGGCAAAGCACATAGCAAAGTAGGCAAGCAAAGGGTAAGGAAACATTCCTACTGAATAAGAATTGTTCTTCAGCTCCTGCATTTAGGAATGGAGTGTCTGAATCTTAAGTTTCTAAAAGACTTTTCCTCCAGCACTGCTATTTCACATGGCCCTGTGTCCCTCTCCTCATTCCTAGTGATTTCATGTTTTTCTTGAGGCAAAAGCAGATATTTATAAAGGGGAAAGGGAAGGGAAGGGAAGGGAAGGGAAGGGAAGGGAAGGGAAGGGAAGGGAAGGGAAGGGAAGGGAAGGGAAGGGAAGGGAAGGGAAGGGAAGGGAAGGGAAGGGAAGGGAAGGGAAGGGAAGGGAAGGGAAGGGAAGGGAAGGGAAGGGAAGGGAAGGGAAGGGAAGGGAAGGGAAGGGAAGGGAAGGGAAGGGAAGGGAAGGGAAGGGAAGGGAAGGGAAGGGAAGGGAAGGGAAGGGAAGGGAAGGGAAGGGAAGGGAAGGGAAGGGAAGGGAAGGGAAGGGAAGGGAAGGGAAGGGAAGGGAAAGTCTGTTCTTACAGGCTTCTGCAACCCAGCATGAAAGTGTTATAACAGCATACAGTGTGTTTATAGCACCAACAACATAAATATGTCCCCCTTCCAAATCACTTCTATCAAAATTTGCAATCCTGCTCCTTTATTTCTGGAGGGGAACAGAGGTCTGCTTCATCTCTTCTTCAGTACCGTAATATGTATTTTTTTGTGTGTCAAGTCTTGGGCCTTTATTATCTCTTGGAACCAGTAGATAGATATCATCCAAACTGCATTTGACCCATCAATATCAGTATCTTCACTCTTTAGTCCTACTAGCTATTTCTGTTCCTCAGAGATTTGTTCTCCCCTGAGGAGGCACTGTAGATTATGAAACTACATCCAGACCTTTGTGTCCAAGAGAGACATCTTAAAGAGATCCTCTTTTTCATCTAGATCATTTTTCATCCATAGCTACAGACTATGGCATTAAATTAGAGAGATTACACTTCACAAACATGGATCAGTATAAACTGGTATACCCCAGTTTAATGGATTATTAAAATTATACAATATACTAAATATCACAATAAGACAAGAAAAATATCTGAAATGTCACAAAATTTATAACATGAAAAGATAAATTCAACAAAGATTCATAGAATAACCCTGGACTGAAAGAACCTCTGGAGGTCTCCAGTCTGACCTGCCACTGAAGGCAGGACTAGCTGCAAAGTTAGGTCAGACTGCTCAGAACATCATCTAGCTGAGTTTTGAATATCTCCAGACAGAGATTTTCACGTTTCAGGCCCGATCAGTGATTGTTTCAGGCTGGCTCCCTTTCTCCCCAGCAGATGTCTGATACTCCTGGAATCCTAGCCAGGAATTTATCAATGTCTTGTTTGACAACGGAAACATTGGACACTCAGGTGTAGACAAACTTATACCTCAGAACTGAAACAGTTCGCCCACCCTGAATATTTTACTGAACTTCTGTTACATGCTGTTCACTAAAGGTCTCCAAAAACTGAACTGATATGTAGACTATAAATACAGATTGCTTTCTAACCATCCATGGTTTTCCCTGGGGAGTGTCTCAATTTTCTTTCCTGTTTCCATAGCAAGAATCATAAGAAAAGGGAGACAGAAATCATCCACAGCAATTTACCTGAAGTTGCCCTGAACCTTAGATGACCCATCTAGCAGTTTTGACTCTTGTATTGTTGTCCCAAATTCCATGTGTAATTTTCCATACAGAAGACATATAAGTATCATAACTCCAAATGGTAGAGCTCTTAAAGCAGTGCTTAAAACTTTTGTTGAATCAGAAGTAACAGCCTGAAACTATACGAACAATAATCTGACTATGTTGGCATAATAAAGAAATGGATCTTGTCTTATTGTGTAGATTTTGGACTTTACCCACAGTCAGTTAAGGTTAATTTACAATAAGAAACTGAAAAATATGTCAGAGTAGTTTAGTAATGCACTGTGAAATAATAACTGGCTTGACATCATTAAAAATAAAAGAAAAAAAGAAAAAAAGAAAAGACCAAGCCACAGAAATATTAAATTCCTTATTTAAAAGACCCATACCCAGACAACACAGAGCATTAGCTTTCAGGAATGAAATTAGACAGAGACAGCCAGATAAATATCTGCCTGTCTAATTCCTTCTAAAGCTGTGCCTGCCTCCAAGTCTCAAAACAATCCTTAAAAATTGCAAATGGATATTCAGAGTTCAGAAATGGTAATTTTACTTTTAGATGGATGGCTGTAGGGACTCATTTCAAGTTTGTTGTTTGTAACTTTCTTTGGATCAAACGAATTGTGGCAAACACTTTATGGAGGGTCAGGATGGTCCAACTACTAGGAATAATCCAGCAATACCTGGTACCACTGCTATGATATTTCTGAATGGACTCTTGACTACTGGGTATGGAACGGCACCAGAAGACAAAGCATTAGTGTTAAGGTAATTCTAGGAAATAGAGAGATGATTGAGTTTAGTCTGAAAGGAGGCCATCAGATGATGGGAGCTGGAGCATGTGACACTGGAGAAGAAAATCAGGAAGAGTGGTTTCTTTCACCCGTATGATGGACCAAGGGAAACCAGCTGATGTGATTTTTTTGGACTTCAGCAAGGCTTTTGACACGGTTTCCCACAGGATCCTACTGGACAAAATGTCCACCATACAGCTAAATAAAAACATCATACGATGGGTGAGCAATTGGCTAACGGGCAGGGCCCAAAGGGTTATAGTAAATGGGGCTGCGTCAGGCTGGCGGGCGGTCACCAGTGGTGTCCCTCAAGGCTCCATTTTAGGGCCAGTACTTTTCAATATTTTTATAAACGATCTGGATGTAGGAATAGAAGGTATTTTGAGCAAGTTTGCTGATGACACCAAACTTGGAGGAGTTGTGGACTCGAATGAGGGTGGAAAGGCCTTGCAGAGGGATCTGGATAGGTTAGAGAGCTGGGCGATCACCAACCGCATGAAGTTCAATAAGAGCAAGTGCCGGGTCCTGCACCTGGGACGGGGAAACCCTGGCTGCACGTACAAACTGGGCGATGAGACGCTAGAGAGCAGCCTAGAAGAGAGGGATCTGGGGGTCGTGGTTGACAGCAAGTTGAATATGAGCCAGCAGTGTGCCCTGGTGGCCAGGAGGGCCAACCGTGTCCTGGGGTGCATCAAGCACGGCATCGCTAGTAGGTCAAGGGAGGTGATTGTCCCGCTCTACTCTGCGCTGGTGCGGCCTCACCTCGAGCACTGTGTGCAGTTCTGGGCACCACAGTATAAAAAGGACATGAAACTGTTGGAGAGTGTCCAGAGGAGGGCTACAAAGATGGTGAAAGGCCTGGAGGGGAAGACGTACGAGGAACGGCTGAGGTCACTGGGCCTGTTCAGCCTGGAGAAGAGGAGGCTGAGGGGAGACCTCATCACAGTCTACAACTTCCTCGTAAGGGGGTGTCGAGAGGCAGGAGACCTTTTCTCCATTAACAGCAGTGACAGGACCCGCGGGAACGGGGTTAAGCTGAGGCAGGGGAAATTTAGGCTCGACATCAGGAGGGGGTTCTTCACAGAGAGGGTGGTTGCACACTGGAACAGGCTCCCCAGGGAAGTGGTCACTGCACCGAGCCTGTCTGAATTTAAGAAGAGATTGGACTGTGCACTTAGTCACATGGTCTGAACTTTTGGGTAGACCTGTGCGGTATCAAGAGTTGGACTTGATGATCCTTAAGGGTCCCTTCCAACTCAGGATATTCTATGATTCTATGATTCTATGATTCTCCAGCACATGAAACAGACTTCCAAGAGCAAGAATCATCCTACAGCTATACATATATACCATGTGGATCTTTCCAGTAGCTGACTTTAGACACAGCCTACCCAGAAGCTATCTCTTGGATCCTCTCGTCTCCAGTTGCTTCATGTACACATGCAAACAAGTCTCTTAGCAGGACCCCAGATATCGTGGTCTCTGCAGTAGCTGGCTTGGACCTTCTCATCCCTCCAACAGCCAACTTGCCAGCCTCAGGGATCTCCAGTATTCAGCCCAGACCTGTGGTCAACCCAGTACCTGGCTCCTAAGCTTCATAGCCTCCTCATCAAACATCCTGACTTGCTAACTTGTGATCACCCACAAAACACGCATATGCTCTGGTCTCTCCAGTTGCTGCCATCTCAGACACACATATGGGGTGACTTTGGTTGCTGTACTGGGACCCCACAGACACATGTTCATGCAGGACAGGGAGCCCCTCACCAGGACAGTAGGTAGAAATTAAGTTTAATGAGGAGACAGGACAGACTGCGCTGGTGTGGACAAGCATGCCCAGGCCAGCAACCTGCTTACATACAATCTGCCCCACTTATCTCTTTATCCTTCTATTTTCCCATGCTTTTTCCTTTCCAAACCACCGACATCTCTCCTTCTTCCCTCCTTTGGTTCCTCCCCTAAACTCCCCAAAAAGTCCTGTGCAATCCCCAAATGCTCTTCCTCTGCATCCCATAACGAACCCCACACTTTCCCAGACTTTGAGGTGATTTAGGGAACTTCTAGGACTGATTGGCTCATGAGGTGTTTGTCACCCCCAGGCCATGGGGCTGAGGCTCTCCTGGGGCAGGCCTGGGAGCTGCAGGGGCCGGGGGTTGTTTCCCTGGGTAGGTTATTGTGGTCTGTCTCCCCTCTGTGTGTCTCTGTGCTTCTTCATGTGTGGGGAATGAACAGCTAACCACATAACCTAACGGGACCCCTTAGTAGCAATGGTCCCCTCACCTACCCCCAGTTACTTAAAATTACAGTCGTGGCTTTTCAGATGTGTGAAGGTTTCAACATCACAGTTTCTCTGTGTTTCTCCCTTTTCCCTCTCATTTTATCGACTGCCAGAGAAACACATTCATCCAGTTCAATTTCTCATACGGACTTATGCTCTTGAAACACCTCTGTTGCAGACTTCTCTGGGTGAATTGCCTGAATGTTGCTAAAATAAAAAAAAATAAAAAAATACAAAAGAGAGAAAAAGAAAGAAAAACCTAAAAACAACTAACCAAGCAAACAAACAAAAACCACAACAGCAAAGATCCCTCAAACACCTCCAAGCTGCTGTCAGACACAATAGCATTTTCCACATATTATCCTTGGCCCAAAGACAAACGCCACAGAGATATTATTATTATTATAAATTATTAAGTTCCTTCATGTTGTCCTCCATGTTGCCAGAAAGCTTCGTTTCAGCTGAGGCTTTAAATTCTTTTATCCTTCAGCACACATGTATTTGCTGACTTGTCTTCTGTGTTCTGCGGAGATCCCCCCAGTTGCTCCCTGGAGAAGCAGGCAGCTCCTGATTGTCATCATAGCAATCTCTTTAGGTTGCAACAGCCCCAGAATCGCATCCCCCTTGGCCCTAAATAACCACCCGTTCTTGCACATGCTGTTGCCAGTGGGAAGAGGCTGGGAAATGTATAATTAATGCAGATATCTCACTTCCCACACAGAAAGCCAAGATGGTGTCATTGCTTCCTAAAATCCTTTCTGATAGATGCTGGAACTGTGGGAGCAAGCAAACAAAGCAGACAGCCAAGGCACTATGCAGAGGTGACTGTGGGTGACCACAATGCAGTAATGGGGCTGTGAGGGTCAGACACCATCTAGGCCAAATTTCCAAGGAGTTCTTTGACCTTTATTCCCTGAATAAAGGCATATCTAGAAATGATCCTGGAAAAAAAAAAAAAAATAGCAGGGCATTTACAACTGCAGGATTTGGGACTGAGTATGAGCTTTTGGGAAAATAACTTCTGACCAAGCACTATTATATGTTCTGGCTTTTTATTTTTTAATCCTTTACCTACTGACTAATAACCTGGTGACACATTTGTAAAAGATCAGCCTGTGTAAGGTGGCTTATAACATTTGAAGAATATAGGAGAAGCAGCCAGATAAGCATCTGTTGAGCTAAATCCTCATTAAGTACTTTCTGCCCCTGAGCTTCAAAGCAATTCTAAAATAAACCAGGCAGGAATCAGCAGAGCAGGGAAAGAAAAACAATTCTATTTTTAAATGGATAATTGAAATGAGCCACCTCAGGTGGTTTGAAGTGGTTTAACAAAGTCTGATATACAACCCTCCCTCATGCTGGTTACCTACAGCGTAGTCCCACCAACTACCAAAGCGATGAACTAGATGCAACACAGGGCAGTCTCCAGGATGTCTTTGCACCAAACAGCTGAATCTTTAAAGGGGGTTATAAATAAAAACAAATTCATTGCTTGGACTTGCTTTTGAACCTTTCCTCACCTGGTTTCTTATGAATTCTTTGTAAAAAATGAGCCTCAGCTCCTGCCTCCAAACACAAACCCCTAGTGTAGCTTGAGAGATGCCAAAGTAGAGAAAGCCATGGGGAGGGAAGAAGGGTACATATCTCTTCTCTGTTAGGCTACTTGGTGGTGGACCAGAACTGCATTTGCTTTAAATTGGAAAGTCTCCACAGACTGGAAGAGGCCAGTAGGGCCCTTGCGATGGAGGCCCAGCAGTGTTACTCAGGCTAATTGGGTGACGGAGCTGCCTGCCCCTACACAGAGCTATCCACTGTACTACAATTTACAGCAGGTCAAAATGCTGACCCCGTGTTCTGGCTTTGCTCTTTTCAAGACCGGACTAAAAATAGAAGCTTACTGCCGCATAAAATGCATCCAAAGACCAAATGTCTGTGATTCCAGAGGATGCAAATTGCCAGGATTTACTCTGTTTGCATTACGCAGTCTGCAGATCCCCAATGCCTTTAATTTGCCTACCTTTCTGAAGTTTTCCCCTTGTGCATTCCACTGTCCACTCTGTCCTAGGTTAATGCAAATGTGGTTTGAATTTATTACTTTTAAAAGTACGAAACCAGCCTGACCCAGCACTGAAACCCATCTGGGATCAGCTCACAGCTCTGCTCCTGACCTGCTGTGCAAGCGTGGCAGATGTCTCAGCTTTTATTTGACACCTTCCCTTTACCAGCGCTGTTGGCTACGATTACAAGCTCTGCAGGACAGAAGCCGTCTCTTACTGGGTTTCAGCATCACATGGGGCCACGACCCCTGATAAGAAACTTGACCAATTCCTGTATTACATAAAATAAATTTTCCAGGCCAGTAAAAGGTGATAGCTGGTTGCATAAGGGTGCAGATGCTCTCCTCAGGTTGAGTAACTCATGCCTTTTTCCTTGGGTCATTTCTCTTTCAGAGACAGCGTTACACAGCTCAGGAAGTAAAAAGCCATTTGGGTTTTCCTCAGACACACAGGAGGATTTGAAAGCAATGTTGGACATTTTGTCTAACGCTTTCTTGAAGAGAAAAATGAGGGCTGTCTATTTTCCATGGGAGAGATTTTGAAGCATTTTCACAGCACATCAGTTGTGAACTTCTTCACAGTCTCACCTGGCCCTACAAGACAAAAGCCTTCAAGTAGTCAAGTAGATTAGGATCATCAAGAGAGTCTAAAGAAGTTACACACTTACTTATTTTGCCGCATTATTAGCTCTTTTGATGCTAGGGAAATGACTTAACCGTGTTTGAAAGACCTTGTTTTGAAAGAGAGAGCTGACACTGCTCACAAGGGAGGACATAGACCTCCCATCCCAAGACTGAGCTCCTTAGCTTTTGTTGGCTACGCCACTGAGTTTAATTAAAACCTGGCTTTATGTTCAATAATTTATGAGGTTTGTCTCCTTCAATTAGTGACACATGAAACCTGAGGAGAAGTCACAAAGCAGAGAAGAGTGCAGTCTAGGAAATAGCATTGCTTCTTTTACTATAGACACAATGAAGCTAAAGATAAATTATAATGTACAAATAATAAGACAATATAAAATTGCAGCTCTTACCAAGCATGCACATATTTACAGCTTTGTTGAGCTTCAGATGGACAGTAGCCTAAGGTAAGTTGCTCTTCGCCATTACAATAACAAATTTGTTCTTTACATCCTTTAGTAGAGCTCTGTAATTTACATATTCTTCTATTTTGCCTTTCTTTCTTTGTTACAAAATCAAATTAACATTTCCTTTATCATTCTGTGTTACAGTCACCACTGTACATACAAGATATATGGGATCACTCTGTGTGAGTTTGTGCATATTCATACAGATATATGCTATTATGATAGGGTTTTTTTTCAGCATTATTATTTTGCAAGCATTAAAATCAGATGCACATTCCTTGTTCCTTAATTTGCATGAATACTTGAAGTCTTACATTTTCTATTAAAATTTACCTCCAGATCATAGAATATTGGCTAATCACCAGACTGCTTGTGTTTTATCAATCGCCTCAACTTGTAACTGCAGATGTGGCTTTTAAGCAGGCTTCAGCCTCAGTACTGGAGTTCGATGCTTTAGCTAAGCCCCTGTGTTTGAAGAGGGAATAGAGTAGTTTGACCCCACTCTAGTCAACGGAAATTTTACAAAATGTAAAATGTCCAGGAATACACAGGAATGGAGAGGTTCCTCCTCAGGACCATGCAGACAAGCTTCTTACAGGACACCTCTGCAAGCCAATGCTCCAAAAGAGTTATGCAGGTGCATATGTGACCTGATCCTGCACACAGGTGAGCTGTTTGCAGTGCCTCTGCGAGGCTGAGTAAGCATATTTTTTAATAAAACCCGTCCTGCTGAAAGCTGTTGTGAATTAATTGGTTTATTCAAGATCTTCCTTAGCTTCTCCTCCAACGGCTTATAATCCTCTTTCACTATGGTTGGAGCTTGAAGTCAGATGAAGATGAATTTCAATTCTTAAAATTAATCCACCTCTGATATGATTGGAGGCTGGCATATGCCTTATGTTCTTGGTGGAGAAGTTACTGTTCAGGCTACTTACCTGAAGTTCTCTTGTTTTCAGGTGTGCTCCTGTCCCCCGGTTTTATTTATATATATACATATTTGCATATCTGTTATCCTGTCTCTCAGCTTCAGGACGTGTCAACCCAAGAAGACAATAAAAGCAAGAAAATAGGGGTTTAAAAGAATAGCATATTCCAGAGCTTGCGTGATAGGACACCCTACTGCAGAAATAATTTTGTGCTATATAGACCCAGTTTAGGAATATGGCCTTATTATAAGGTATCACAGATCGTACTTGCATGGTTTAGCATCTGCATTTGTCTTGAGCCCATATTTTGCATTTAAACCACACAATGCTGGGAATTCACAAGGAGAATGTGGGAAGGGAAGAAATCCCTGTACACGTTCACAGTTCATTATACATTCAAACTTCCTTTGAAAGTTTCTTTCACGGAATAATAAGCTGCCAAGCTTTCCCAGTGCTCCCTGTCTCTGAGGCCAGTGTACAAGTAGTTTCCCAGCAATTATGAAGAAAATGAAGAAGTTACACCAACCCGAAAACTCCAGAATGACCTCTAAAGAAACTCCAAGGTCATACAGGAGGGTCTTTTTGTTGTCCCACCCTTGTTATTCCTAACAGGAGTCTCTTCCTTATTATTTTTTATTTAGATGGGGATGAAGCACAGCAATTATTTCATCACAGGCTACACAGAGTTTACAGTGTGCATGTTAGCAGAGGTCTCTGAAAAGATCATTTATTGTTGATCATACCCAATCGTCAAACAGAAATGTAGGTGCCTCTGGTTTTCAGGGATGCAGTCATGGAGCTCTAAAAATAAACAAGCAAACAAACAAAACAACAACAGGTTATCTAGAGTGGGGCTATTCATTACATGTCGCTTGTCATTTTTTATTTCCTGACCATAGGACTTCATCATTCAGTCAAGAAGCAGGCACGACATGATAAAATTAAGGCACAAGTTACTAGCTGATGTTTCGGTGGCGTGTACCGAATATTATCAGACCAGATACTCCTGCTGTTGCAGAGAACTTACAGAGGTGAGATGTCGGGCATCCCCAGGCTGGTTAGGCTGGGTGGGCCTGGCTTTCTGATGGCTATGAGCATGGGGGGCTGCTCAGGGGGCTTCCTAAGCTGTATCTGCCATATACATGAGCCCCTTCTCTATGCCTGACCTGCTAACTTCTGTCCATCCCCTTCGTCTCCACACAACATCACATGTTCAGTGGTTCCTGAAAAACATAAAAGGTAAATTAATTTCCAAATGAATCCCCAACTTACCATGCCACAACATCAGCTGCAATCAGCAGGCAGCTGCCTTCAGCCAGGTTTAGCTGCCCTGCACGAGAAGCATGCTGCTGAAGAGCTGAGTTTCAGGATTGACACAGCAGTAGGAACCTGCTTCAGCTCTGGAGCTTTGCAGTTGAGAAGTTGAATTCACTCATGATCATACAAACAATTACTCATATAGTTTCATGAAAGAAGTTTTACTTTGTTTCCCAGATGCTGTTCAAGGCAGAAGGACTCTACTGCACCTCCAGAAATTTGCACATGGTGTATTCGCACGAAAAGAGCCGTGTCTTTAATAATGGATACCGACTGATCTCCACTACCAGACATGAACAGTCAAGTGGAAAATATAGTTAGTTGCCCTCATGCAACTGTGTTTCCCCAGAAAGAAAGGAAATAAATCTCAGACATGTAACTTCTCTCTTGTTCTGGAGGGGTGAAAAAGACCTATAGTAAAAAAATAGTTAAAATATTAAATTCAAAAGTCAAAGTAGAGGAACGCTTTTCCATTTGATGAACATGTAGGTGTAGGAAAACAATTACAAGAGGACACATGCAGGTAAGGAATAAAGGAAAGTTCAATGAGGTACAAAGATAGGATATCCTGCAGTATTGCAATCATTTTAAGCAGTGGATGTGGTCAGATTATCTGACACCCATTTACCCCAGGACAGCCCTTGGACCCAACTGGCAAATCAACTGGTAATAGTCTTTGAAAGTGGTTTCTGGACTTGACAGTTCATAGCCTGAACAACTCAGTTCCCTCCATCTCCCCCTATCCATACACACGTAGCAGGAATGGCAGAGCTTGCTCCCTCCCTTCCATGCTCACCTTGGTGCCAAGAGCCTCACCATAGCTGGGTGGAAGCAGAAAATCTTTGTGCAAATCTGTGTCTGAGACGACTCTGAATAGAATAACAATTCTGGGCTTTGTCTGCCAGGGTGCTCGAGGGTCTAACTGAATCCAAAGGCTCTCAGATGCTAATCACAGTCATTCAGCTTGCAGGTTCATATCTGAGCAAGAACCTGAAATTGCTCATTTAGGTGCACAATTAAACTGTCAGTCACAGAGGATGATTCAGAGGGAGGAAAATGCAAACCTGAAAACCGTATCTCCTAGGGTGCCAGGCGCCTTGCAAAGCAACTTGTCAGAGCAAGAAATCTTGAGAGCTCAGCTGGGGCAAGGCGGTGAGTCTATTGTGGATGGAGGTGCTGTGTTTGACAGTATCAGCCAAGGGCAGAGAGCAGAAAGAGCAGAAATTCCTGCACCAACCTTGAATTCGTTGCTAAGGCTTTGTGCTCCCTCTGCCCGTCGTGCTGGTTTTCATGTGGTGGTAGAGCATGGAACTTAAAAGAGATGTTGTGTCAAACCACAGGCTACCAAATAGCAAAGAGAGCATCCAGCGTGCAGCAAGGCACAGCCGTGTGACTCAGTTCCCTCCTGTTTTTCTGAGCAACTGTTTCATCTAATATTCCACCTTCTCTGTTTCCCCCACCATCTCATTTTGATCTTTTATGTATGACACCCTTTCTGATGATTGATTGGAGCTATTCTTGCTTTATCGAATTAAAGAAGGAAGAAAATACAGCAAGAATTAACCATCACCCCTTGCAGAAGGCTAAAAGAAACTTCCTCTAGGAACATGAGAAAAATAGGTGTGTTAACTCACTAAAATGGGGCATAAGATGTGCTGATTGACAAAGAGCTTTGGTTGTATTTGGTACAACAGTCTTTCATTTTCTGAGCATAGAAATTCAAATATCTCCCAAGCATTAACATTCCTAAATTGATCTATATTTGTCTGTTTGTTGTTGTTTGTGTGGGATGAATTTCCTGAGTCTTTTCATCAATATTTTCTTTTTGTATGTGGTGTTTTTGCAGGTAAGGTACTGGGCATTTCTTTTCACCCTCCCAGAGGCACTGGTTCTGTCAGGAGCTAAGGAACAAACATGTCTGGTTCAATGCTGCTGAAGTCAATCAGAGATCACATGGAGGACTGAAAGCTTCTCCACCTAAAAAAAAAACAAAACAAACAAACAAACAAACAAACAAAAAAACAACAATGGAGATCCAAAACTCCTAAAGTCGAACAGGCTATGGGGTATTCTACAGAGAGGGATTTCTCCTCCTATTATTCAGATAATTGCACAGAGACTTGTGCACAAACGAAAATAAAAAAAATCAAGCAAACAGGAACATTAATCTCCTCTACTGAGGAAGGCCCTGAACCAGAGGAGTATGAATTAGATACCACTGTGTTCAACACAAGGCAGACAGCAATTTATAAAAGCCCACACTACAAGGAGCAGAGTCAAAGAGCCCAAAGTAAGGTCACTCCGCGTGGGTGGTCAGACCTGCCTCTTCTCCTGAACAGCCGGATGATAAGCACAGATGCCTCTTCCTTGTCCCAACTTTTAGAGAGAACAGATTGGGAATCAATAGGGATGACAGCTCCCCATTCTGGGGAGATGGAGAAGGGAGGAGTTTAATTTAAGGATGAAAGCCATACCACACCATGTGCCCTCAAGAAGAGAAAACAGACCTTGGCTCTGCTTGTGTTACTAACAAGTCTAAGATGTAGTTTGACTGGGTGATACAGTTTCACAGTCAGATGGGAAATGATCCTAGGTCTTCCCATCCCAAAGTTCAGGGTAGCCTCCTGGGATGGTTTTCTCTAATGACTGCAAGGAAACATACATTTCACATTTTGACAATCAGCTTTCAAGCATCGCAGTATCTTTTAAGCACCTACAGGAGAAAGTTTTGATCTTTTCAAACTTTTTTTTACATCCAGAATGGGAGGTGGAGGGGGACTAGATGTTGCTGTGTGGCAGGAGAACAACTCATGACCTTCACACTTGTTTGATAGTGCCAATTACTTTCTTTTTTTCCCCTTTAGAATGGCCCCTTATTATACAGTAAATTGTTTCAGAATAACTGGCTAATACATATTTTTCTGGAAATCTTATGAGTAAGTCTCATTTTTTTAAAAGTCAGGCAGGCATTTAAGACTCTGAGTTCCACTGAATTTCAAAAAGATAAGAGACTCCTGAACCACTTCAGCATACTTAAATGCTTAAGTTTAAAGCCTGCTTTATAGCTTTAATTCTACCACTTACATTCCTGGAGTTATACCTTGCTCTGGGAGTATTCAGAGCAAGATACAGCTATAGAAGCAATGAGGAATTATTCTGTACAGATAATTGGGCTGCATGTGTTGAGATTTGTGTGCTTTAAAAAAAAAAAACAACAAAAACATACAAATTGATTACTGACATCAAAGTATTACAAAAATGATCAAGCATAGCAGGAAATACAAAAATCACAGCTTGAATACAGAGAACCCATAAACTGCCAACTATGTAAAAATAACATTATGACATTATTTAAACAATGTAATACCAGAGAGAAAAACTATAGTAACTGCATTTTGACCTTCATCACATATCACTGAATGCAAAAGGAAAGGTTACAGTGTTTGTGTGTTTCACTTCCCCTGATGAAGAAAATCAAAATGTCAGCCAATAACTCAATAAAGTGTACTTCCAGAGAGATATTTTAATAGAATAAATCATTAATTCTTCAAAGTAAAGGGAACTTCAGCTGTAAGAAAGCCATCTGTATTAGTTCTTATTTACTGATGAGCAAGCTGTTTGCTTTTTTGTCACATTGCATCCCCCAAGGTACTGAATGCCAATCAACAGCACTTAATGTCTAAGTTATCTGAATAATGGTCTAAATTTGGCTCAGTAAAAATAATTTAGATATCCAGTAATGACAAGCTGAGAGGTGAGACCTGACAAGAACTAATAATAATTCTGTACAGACCCACACTTTCTTAGTTTAAGATTCAGGGAATTCACTGAGGCAATGGACAAGCATAAAGCAGTCGTAAAGGATGGGCCCCCCCCATGGCCACAGCTACCATCAGCTACCTAAATGTTACGCAACTATTTATTCATCTGGTTATTCCCTCTGCATCCATTTTATCCCATGTGAGATGGGGTAAGCCATGTGAGATGCCTTCAGGAGGTGCATTGGTCTTTCTCCAGTTGGCCACAAGACCACAGACCTGAAATTACATTATATTAGTCCAGTTTATATCCATGATATCGTACTGTAAACTCATAATTGTTTCTACTGTTGTAATTAGTCAATCTTTTCTGCTGATGCTATGGGTAGACCCAGTGGTGCTATTCATGCAGCTGTCCCAGAGCAACCTGACTGATTAAATGTGAAATACTGTAAAGCACAGGGGTTTATGTAGGAGTGTGGCTGTTTCAGGTTTGGGGATCAGCACAGAGAGACAGGATTTATTTATTTATTTTCCACCACCCAGCTGAACTGAAAAGGAAATGGACAGGAAGAAAGAATCATTTGAGCTCATTTTGAAACATTTTGTTTGAACTGAAATTAAATGTTCCATGAATTTGAGGAGATTAACACAATTATTTTTTATGGTCAATTTTCAATTCAAAATGCCATTCTCCAAATCAAATAGCAAAATGTTTTGCTTGGCAAATCTGATTGGAGCACTTTGCTAGTCATGGTTTTCCACATTTTTGAGGCCAGAGATATTTGCTGAATTTGACCAACGCCAGTAGATTTAGTTTCTCTAAACTTTATTTTCCAATAAATATTCTAGTTTACTGAAATATTGTAAGAACTAAAGCCAATGTTTGCAACAATTACAGTTTACACAGAGGGTAACAAAAGCACTAAAAATTGTTTGTGAAGACATAAATCTGCTGTAGTTTCACAGAAGCCAGTGGCTTGGGATAAGTGAAAGAAAAAACAAAGTGGCTCTATGATAATGCTCAGCATTCACTGATGAATGGTAAAGCACAAGCAATGTGCTGTATCTCTGTGTTTCTTCAGGCAGAAAGTGTGAGCAGACCTTTTTGCTCCTACACTTCATTTTCTTGAGGGTTATAAAATTGCAATTTATCTCCAGAATAAACCTACTCTCTGAAAAATGATTTCTTATTCACTTCTTTATACGAGGTATTAATACCTCTTACTAGCTGTCACCTTCAGCCTGCTGAGCAATCAATAATTACGGCTCTCTTTACACATTCAACAATAAGCATCTATAATGAATGGCAGTAGCAAAGGTTGTTATCATTTGAGAACTCCCTATAGAACCAATTTTAAGTATTTTAATTCCATCTGCTCCCTCTCCTTCCTCTGTACAGCAGAGGAACGTTTCTATGGCTGATGGTGATGTGCTGGAATCCAAGCAATGTCTTTCTTGCTATTGATGAGAACTGTCATGGAACAGGAAATATATATCAAATCCTTCCTGAAATACTTTAATGAACACCAGTGCGGGCAATAGGAAAAGGCTCTCCCAGTGCTTTCATAAAGTCATGTAAAGAACATAGAAATGGTGTCTAATTAGACAATTGTCCATGGAGGTTTTTCTAATTAATATCAGTGATTTGCTCAGAATCAGTTAATGCAGTAATTGCTGCCAAGCCTATAAAGACAGAGGGCTTACTGATGGTTTAACAATACATGGGTGATTTTAAAACCTCAGTGAGATTTGAGTCCGTTCCAACTCTCACTGAAATCAAATATTTCCACTGAAAGAAGAGTGGCCATTTGAAATTCAAAGGCTGCAGAAGACGCTGGGTTGCCTAGATTAATGAGGTTCATCCATTCATCTTATTCTGATAAGAGAATTAACTGACTGTGCAGATTTGCTCTGAAGAAGATATCTGACAGTGAGTGTCATTTTATACCATCACCAGTGAAGGTATACAGGTGTCCTGATGCCAACAAGTGAAAACAGAAAAGCTCAATCTTTAAATATAAAATCAGCTCATAAGTATAAAGTAATTAACAGTGCTGTCACGTCATCACAGTCTTTCCTAGCCGGGAAGTGTGTTTTGCAAAATCACATTGTTCTCAGTGACATTTGCACGGGTTATTTTTTGGGACAAAAGTGCATACCATTTTACTTTGTGCTTTGTTCAGTCCCAGTGTTTTCCTATATAGCTCCAAGAAAGATGTTCAGCTGTCTGGCTCATGGAACCTAGTGTGGGGTTTGATCATCCAAAAGCATTCAGGGGTTCCTCCAAAACATACGGGAAAGGCGTGCGCATTTGCCTTAAAAAACACCATGTATCATAGAATAGATTGGGTTGGAAGGGACCTTAAAGAACATCCATCTCCAGCTGCAGCCATGGGCAGGGACCCCTTCCACCGGCCCAGGCCACCCCCAGCCCCATCCAGCCTGGCCTTGGGCACTGCCAGGGATGGGGCAGCCACAGCTCCTCTGAGCAGCCTGGGCCAGGGCCTTACAACCCTCATAATAAAAAAACATCTTTCTAATATCTAATCTAAACATACCCTCCTTCATTTCAAAGCCATTATCCCATGTCCTATCCCTACACCCCCTGACCAAGAGTCCCTCCCCAGCTCTCCTGCAGCCCCCTTTAGGCCCTGGCAGGCCGCTGTGAGGTCTCCCCGGAGCCTTCTCCTCTCCAGGCTGAACAACCCCAACTCCCTCAGCCTGGCTCCACAGCAGAGGTGCTCCAGCCTCTGAGCATCCTCATGGCCTCCTCTGGACTCACCCCAACAGGTCCCTGTCCTTCTGGTGCTGGGCCCCAGAGCTGAGTGCAGGCTCCAGGTGAGGTCTCACGGGAGCAGAGCACAGGGGGACAATCCCCTCCCTGCCCTGCTGCCCACGCTGCTTTTGGTGCAGCCCAGGACACGGTTGGCTTTCTGGGCTGCTGGCGCACATTGCTGGCTCATGTCGAGCTTCTCATCCACCAACACCCCCAAGGTCCTTCTCCTCAGGGCCGCTCTCAATCCGTTCTCTGCCCAGCCTGTACTTGTGCTTGGGATTGCCCCGGCCCAGACACAGAGCTTTGCACTTGGCCTTGTTGAACCTCATGAGGTTTGCCCAGGCCCACCTCTCAGGCCTGCCCAGGTCCCTCTGGGTGGCATCCCTTCCCTCTGGCATGGTGACCGCACCACAAAGCTTGCTGTCATCAGCAAACTTGCTGAGGGTGCACTCAATTTCGCTGTCCATGTCACTGATAAAAGAGCTAAATAGTCCTATACTGAGCCCTGAGGAACACCGCTTGTTACTGATCTCTACCTGGACATTGTGGACATTGACCACAACTCTTTGACTGTGACCATCCAGCCAATTCCTTACCCACCAGGTGGGCCACCCATCAAATGCAGGTCTCTCCAATTTAGAGATGAGATCATGAGGACAGTGTCAAATGTTTTGCAAAAGTCTAGGTAGACGCTGTCAATTGCTCTCCCCCTATCCACCAATGCTGTAACTCTGTTGTAGAAGGCCACCAGATTTGTCAGGCATGATCTGCCCTTAGTGAAGCTATGCTAGTGTCACCAATCACCTCCTTATTTTCCATGTGCCTTAGCATAGTTTCCAGGAGGATTTGCTGCATGATCTTGCCAGGCACAGAGGTAAGACTGACTGGCCTGTAGTTCCCCATGTCTATCTTTTTTTCCCTTTTTGAAAATGTGGGTTATGTTTCCCCTCTTCCAGTCAGTGGGAACTTCACCTGACTGCCACAACTTCTCAAATATGATGGCTTAGCAACTACATCCACCAGTTCCCTCAGGACCCACAGATGCATCTCATCAGGGTTTGGTATCACTATTTTTCATGTCAGATGGAGCTGATTCTAAATTAAACTTCTAAAGATTTCTATTCAGACAGATGGGAGGAAGAAAACTTACCTTTGTCATCAGAGAATAGCACAGATATAACTATCTATTTTGGCCTTAAACTTGGCCATTTTTTTTCACAGTGAAACTGAGGCACAGTCAAGTGTGAGACTTGGCTATGGGTAAGGGTTTACAGCTGGGGAACCAGCCAGCACTGAGATATCATTGCTACATGGTACAGACACCTTCCAACTTCTGCCCTTGAAGGTGGAGATATTTCCCATTTGCATTTGGTTTCAAACAAAGGTGACAGCTGAGTTTAAAAAAGCATCTCCTATTTAAGTGCTATCCAGGCTGAAACTATGCCTACCTGCAGGGAGGTCTTGGTCTTGGAAGAGACACAATGAAAGAAACAATATGCTTTGCAGTCAAGCCCTAAGTAAAGCAGTAAAAAAGTCATAAAAAGCATCTAGCAAATGACATAATGATGGAAATGAGCTTTTTCTCCAACAACCATACAACTTTTATTGGAAATAACGATAATGGCATTCTTATGCATTTTAAGCATATGTGTAGAGTGACGCATCCAGCAGGTAAGGGCCTTTTATGACCCATTAAGTTAATATATCAGGATAGGAAAATAAAGCTGAAGAACATCATGATGAGGATCAAAATAAGAGCTCTTCCAAGGAGTTCTTTCACCTGAGTCACTGGCCTGTTGGCTTTTCAAATAACATTGACGTGAAGTCAATAGTAAACTTCTGTAAAGAAACACCATCACAGAAGCAGGTTGTGGGGACAGAAATGTCCACTGGCACAATTATGACTACACAGGGTCTGTGGGTCAGCCAATCCTCCACCAAAAGAGCTGAAGCCTTTGGTATTGTTTTCTTGCAACAGCTAAAAACCCCATGTTCAGAAGTACCTATTACTTTTGATTTATATTGCAATAAAATGTGACAGGGTAAAAAGAAAAAAAAAGACATCATTTGTTCACAAAGTTAAAATTGAATACATTTACACTTTCAGAATTAAACATTTCTCTTTTCTCGCCTAAGCTTTAGCATATTTTCTGTAGTGAATTTATGGCTGTAAGATTGCCTTAGCTAAGAATTACTGGAAGTGAAAACTAAAGCTCTCTATCCAGATAGTGCCATGAATAATGTGTGCATGTACTCTTACATACACCCATGTGTGCTGTTGTCAATTTTGGACATTTCAAGATTTATGAAATGTAAAACGCAATCCCCAAATGTTGGCAATTCTCACTGAGAATAAAATTCAAGAGTGAAAATTGTATGTGAATGACAAAAAAAAAAAAAAAAAAAAAAGGAAAGAAAGATCTGTATCAGGGAAATGTTCAGGAAAAAGAAATCATTTACCTCTTAGCTTTTTCTGTGAACTTAGCATTTTTACTCATAGAGGGTCCTTAGAAGTTTTCTCTTTTCTCCTGATAAAAAACGAGAACACACACAATAACAAGACTCATGTAAGGGAAGTTTTCTTCTAAATAAGATTTTCCAAACATCTGTGGTACCCTGTAACCACCCGTTACCTCCTAATCCTTTTGGGGAGCAGAAGTGGTACAACATGCCTAAACCCACATGCTGCAAATGGCTTTCTTGTCACAATCCTGGTTATTAATATAAATATTGTATAACTACAAATAACTATATCAGAATGAAAGATAGCTTTAGTGGGAGCTAAGATGCTTGTACACTGAAAGGTGGTTAAGCAAACCAGATCAAAAAGCTTACCTGGGTGGAGTAAGTGCAGAAGAGACAGCGCTGTGGAGTTAAACTGAGTCAGTTCAAACCGTGCCTCTTCCACAGATATAATCTGTAACCTCAGATAAACAATTTAATTGCTATGTATGTTACACAACTATTTATACATATATCTATATATCTATATATATATTAGCCTAGCTGCTGTCTGTCTATATGTCTACAAGCAGTACTTTTCAAATTGTGAAACGGAGATAGAGACCATTCCTTCCACCCTGGTCCTTCTGGGCCAAAAAAAAAAAATCAAACAAGGGTTCAGGGACGCAGATCCTAGTTAGTTCTGTCTAATTATCTGCGATGCTAAGGTTTGTGGCTTAAATAATCTAGGCCAGAGTCTTGCTGTTATTTCATCTGTATACACTTTGGGCACAGACCTTGGCCAAAGGTGATACCAGAGTAGGAACAAAAACAACAGAAAGGGATTGGCTTCTCTTCTAGATGCTGCCTGTCTATGCTAGCATTGAAAACACCATTGCATAAAGAGAACATGATTCAGTCTGTAGAGTCTGGATGACATGGGGAAATCAGATGGGAAATACCAAGAATGATATTCAAGGAGAAGGCAGTCTGGGCTAAAACAAAGTTACACATCCCAGCTATTCTTGGTCAAATCATAGCGTCTGACAGGAGAGATGTAATACAACCATTTTTGTCTCTTTAAACCAACAGCTTTCAAGTCTCTTTTTCACATGAGCTTTCAACTCTTCTTGGAGAGACAACCAAGAGTTATAAACATGATACGTTTTAAGCAGTTTTTGGTGAGGACGTCAGTTTAGTTGGGACAGTGCTAGTACTATATTTTACAATAAAGTATAATAAAACCATCTGAAACACAGTCCAGTCAATCTGAGTTCTCTTTCAAATACATATACTTCGTAATAAACAGATTATCTATTTTCTTCAAAGATCTATCCATATATATCCCATACATAGCAACAGGTTTTAGGGTGGACTTCAGATCAAATATTCAATCTTTGGGTTCCTATGTTGAATGGAAGAAGTCAAAAATACATATTTAAGTAGCAACATAAGGCCATGGGTGCTTGAGGAATCCCATCTTTCAAACTTAGAAGGTGGAGCATGGCATTTTTTGCAAGTGGAAGAAAGTTAAATATCAAAACAGAGACAAATGCTCCTGCCCCCACATCATAGCCCTCCACCCTGAGCACCACCTCAGCTCCTGCAGCACTGGCCCCTCCTCATGTTCTCAAATCCCAAATCCTGCAGTATCATGGATTTCACATCTAGCCAACATCTTTGATCAGCCCTCTGAAATTATCATAAAGACTTCTAAAATAGGAAGATGCTAAATGCTAGTATCTAGTACTATATATTTTATTCCCAATAGGCCATGACTGCCTGAAATAGCTGCACCCTCCAAGGAAAGCAAACAATTAGCCAGATAGCCATAAGCAGAATTTTGTACTGAATTTTCCATTTCCTGGCCTTGGAGCTCTCTAAATCAGTGATGCTTTCTAATCTGGCCATATCAATGTTTCATGTTCTTAGTAAAACCTCACACTCTCTAAACCTCGGAATAGCTAAATCCAGTTAAGTGGAACAATTCTAAAGAGGATTTCAATGTTTCTTTAAATTTGCTGCTTTTCTTTTCCTTAAACTGGTCCAGTATTTTATGTGAGAGGGAAAGAATACTTGTTTATTAGCAAACAGCTTCTCATGTTAGTTTCTTTTCCTGAATAAAGGATCTCTCTGGTATTATTCATATCGCGTATTTGCCCAGACATACTTTCCACTGTGCTGAACACAACATTAAAGAAGAACGCTTTTTCTTTTTTTTCTCTTATGATATCAGAAGTATATTAATGAAACTCTTTTTGCAGCTTCCTTTGTGAGACACTAATGCATGCTCTTTCCTTATCAGATTGGAACCTCTAGCGGCAGACAAATAATGAAGTGCTTCATGTATAGGACATCTTTTATGCTTACCTATTTGAAGCACTACTATTTTAATTTCCTCAAAAGAGACGAAGAAGTCAGAAACAATCCAAACTAAAAATAAAAAAGATTGTTTTACAAAAAGACCTTCATAGACAGCATAGCAGCTCTAAGAAGATTGTATAGATGATTGGAAGATATCTGTCACTGTTTTGAGCTATGGCATTTAGAGATGACTTTCTCAATAGAAAAAGAAAAAAAATAAAAATGTAAAAACAATTAAAATAAAAATTATAGAGAAACCGTTCCCAGTTCCTACTTAGGGGATGAGTGGACAGCAGATCTGGTCCAGCACCAAGACCTTCTGAGCAAGCAGGACAGAGCCCCACGTGAGCAGCACACTTGAGCACCAGGTTCAAGTATGGGGCAACTGTTGTTCTTGCACTGAAAGAAGAGTTTAGTGGAAACAGAGATAAGAGTGCACTTGGGATTGTGCAGGGTCTCAGTCACATAACAGTTGGACAAAAGAGAGCAGTCCCAGGGAGCAGCACACTGCAGAGCTGAGCTCCACCCAGCAGCATCGTTTCCCCCAGTCATATCTAGGGGAGCAGAGTGAATCCAGGCTTTTTTAACTGTTGTCAAAAAAATCACATTGTTTTGCGAGCAAATTTTAGCCTTAGGAAGAGTGTATAGGAGGGTGTAGGGAAGCATAAGGAGTCTTGTTTAGCAGAGAGGTAATCTTTAATTGTATGAGTGGTGGCGGTGGGGAACACTGGTGAGAAGGGAGCCTAGAGGTGGGTAGGCTGGGCTTTGCTGTGAAAGGCAGCAGCTTCATGCTGCTTTGTGTGAACAAAGCCACATGTCCAATTAATTTAGCACCAGCCCTGCTTGCATACACAGTCCAGAATTTTTACCTGAGATGGAAATAAAGGATTCCACACTCCCCATTGAATGCTAGCGCTCAATTTCTTGTGCTGCCAGTGGACTCAGTTTGTAAGAATGCAAGGTCAAAATGAAGGGTGTGGGCGTATTGCTCCAAGCAAGCGTCAAATGCACTAACCTCCAGAGCATAAAAATGAGAAACCTTGACAAAAAAAAGATTGAAATAGAAGGAGCAGGCTGCAGATAGATTCCACTTTACCTTTACAAATGCAAAGAAATTTCACTGCCATTCATATACAACCAAGAAAATAATACCCAGGTGAGGATCTACATATTTTTTTACACAACTGACAATTTTTACTCTTAGTAGTCTGCTTAAGCTTGACCTTAATTAACATAAAATACATTTCAGGCAAGTGTAGGTGGACAAAGAAAGGGCCTGGGTTAAATTCTAAGTTGTCCATAATAAATACCATCCTGGGGTTCTGCCCTGAGCCATCTGGATGCTGGTTGCTGCTGTTCCTATTTGCAAACATTAACTCAAACGGCTGAACAAAGCAATGCTTCACCAAGGGAAGAAAATGCCAGCAGGAAGACAAGCAGATAAATACGTTATAGTGACAAATGGTTTTCTGGAGTACAATAGTATTTTTTTAAAGCTCTCCTTTCATTTTGAGGTGAGGCAACTGCCAGCCTTCTGACTGTGGCCCCTTCTTGTAGTAACTCGGTGTTCCACACAGGGTTCCCTGTTTCTACCTCTGTCCAGCCAGTTCTGCTGGATAGGCAGTGAACATCATCTACAGTGAAGATGCAGCTGACATAATAGCTTGAGGTGCCCATGGCTGACCCCACTGAGGTGTCACTTCACTAGTTCATCCCACTGTTTCCTGGCTTCCGTTCTAAAAAGGCCACACAGAGAGGAGATTCAGCCCGTGCTACCCTGTGAGGATCTTGTGGAGGGTCCTCTCCATGGTTTCCAAGCCCTGTTTACCCTAACGCAGCAAACCATAGCCCTAAACTAGGTTGTCCAACACCTGGGCATGCTTCTGTATAGTCAGTTCTCCATTTACATGTTGCTTTACTACATCTGTCCTTTGTGGCTCAGGTTGACTCTTTTGACTCTTTTTTTTTTTTTTTTTTTTAAAGGAGTGCTTCCCAAATACGATAAAAATAACTCACAAACTGAGTATGTCTTCCCTCCAGGTCCCCCTCTCTAACAGACAGCAATAGGTCAAGATCCTGCTGCCCAGGACTTCCATCCACCTTTGGGGTCTGGTCTCATCACTCAGGACTTCAATAACTCACTCTTTTGTTCAGGGATGCTGCATGGTGTGCGTTCATAAAGCTCTCCTTTCCCTTTCTTTCAGCAATAGTTTCTCATCTATTTTTTATTGACATTGCAGGACTGCCAAATCTGTTCATTACTTATTTAAGTACCCTTCACAGTGTGATGGCATTCGTCCACTCCTCACTTAAACAATTACCTTGATATCTTTATTGTTTCCTATCTCCAGAGCTGCTTTCACGGTGCTTAACGTGAAACCATCTTCCAGCCACCCCACATAGACTCAGCTTCTTGTCAGAATCAGTGAAGAGACTCTGAACCATAATCTATTCCATTTTTCCCCACAGGTGAAAGATAATCTCTGTCCCTGAAACCCTCACTTATCCAAGACTGCTGTGGTCAAACAGTGTCACTGCTGCCATGAGTAATCCAAGCAATGCCAGAGCTCTGATGTAACTTGCAGAGGGGGCTGTCTGGGCAGAGAAACATTTGTGTCTTTTCTTTTGGCCTCCAATACAAGCCAGGCTGGCCAGAGCACGGAGGTGGCTTCACCACCCATCTCCACCCCCATGGCTCTCCTGCACACCTTTTGCTCCAAATGCCTTTGGTCTTTTGGATTGTATGACGGAATGATAGTCAACGAGTTAGAAATGTACCAATTTCTTTTTAAGGAAACCCCCCAAATGACCTTCACTTTTAACATTTCAGTTTTTCATGCGCATTACCAGGAAATTATCTCCTCTCACTGCACAGGGGTCCTTCACTGTCCTAACTATCCTTTACGCTTTCTTTTGCCTCACTGTGGCAATGCAGAGGCAAGTGCTGCTACAAGACAGCCTGACAAGCTGTCAGGTTTTTAATTCATGCTTATGAGTTGCAAGTGGAGGCTGGAAGCATTATTTCCACAGGCTGGAAAAAACAACAACAACAACAACAACAAAACAGACTAAAATAACACCACGATGATAAACCCTTCACCAGAAGGAGCAGGAAGGGGATTATTTTGGACCAAATATCAGGCCTGACCTTCAGCTTGGCAAACTGCATAAGCCTTTGCCCCCAGCATCGGTTTGTGTGTCAGATGTGCCCAGGGTTGTATATTTCACAGCGTTCAAAGTACCCTCACGTCTCCGTTTGGGCGAGCCTGCCAAACCTCTGCCCACTGTTTTCTTGGAAGCACGAGCAGTTCCAGGGTGAGAAGCAGCTCTCTCTGCCTCCTACAATCAGCCACCTTTTTTCCAAAAATCACCACACTCTTCTTGCTTTTCAGAGCAGATTTGCTCCTCCAGAGGCCATGTGCTCCAGCTTCTCTGGCAGGCAGAGGTCCTGAAAAGCAAGAAGTGGTGTCTGTGGAGTCCAGGCTCCTCCAGATTTGCAGCCTGTATCTCTTGCGGTATCGCACTACAGCACACCACCATGCTGCCCCAGTCTTCCCACCAGCGCCAAGAATGTCAGTACTGGGGTTAATTCTGAGTTACACACTGGCTGGAGAGCCACAATCAGTGCAAATAAAGTATAAAGCTGAGGACTTGCTGTCTGTTTCTCAGAAACCATTAATTTGGTTTGCTCTCCCTCAGCCAGGTGTTGATTTTCACAGCACTTGAAAGAAATTTTCTCTTAAACTTGGTTTCTGTGGGGAAGACTGACAGACAAAAGGACAGATGAACGTATAGCCTTAAGAGACTGAGTTTGCTTAGAGGCAGCTGAAATACCACTTTCATTCCAGACCAGCAATACATTGAATTTACCTGGTTTCAGAGGATGACAAAGTCTGAAATTTCAACACACCTGCACAAACCCGAGTGGAACTCTGCAGTTTTTAATATATTTGGGCATTTTTCCAACCTGTGTGTCAATGTGAAACCCTTCACTACAGTACAGAGGAGGAAGGCAAATTCAGTGAACTCAAAAATGGAAGGAAAATGCCTTCGTGAACATTTAGGCATGACTCAGAGGAAAGCTTTCAAGTTATAAATGACACCGAGTTGCTCAGGAGCTCCTTCATGGCCAGGCAAACATAACAGGGATGTTTCTGATGTATTTATGCTTCTGTGTGCAGAGGTAGGCAACAGGACAGAGAGTGGTCAGTGCCATCCCTACGTTTCACTGATTTCAGCATTTCAATTGCTGCTGCTAAGCTTCTCTTTCCCGAGTCCTCTGCTTCTATCAGCTCTTCTCTGTTAGCCTTTTCTCTGTTGCTGTATCTATATCATCTCTGAATATCAAAACACTGCCCTGTCCTCATTTTCGTGCCTCTCTGTTGCATACTCTTAATCTCTTAATACCGTTTTCTGCTATGTCCCTTGGTGCTAGACTTAAAGGGCACACAACATTCAGCAGATCAGGCTGGCTGATGTAGCACATTCTTTCTTAGCAATCTAGAAAATCAGAAGCATTAAGATTTTCATGCAGAACCCCCAAACATTTTTTTTTTTTTTTACCACAGTACTGTGGAAAGCTGGTTTTAAGTTTATGACCAAAGGAAGAGGATTCTTAAAATACAGCACCTCTGCTATGATTAAAGTGATCTCAACATGTTCAAAACCACTGAAAGATTGACCTAATTGAAGGAAAACTAGGAAAGTATCTTCAGCTTCAGAAGAAACATGACTGAACCTTACCTGTGCAGCACTCAACTCAGGAGGAAAAATTAGCTTACATGCTTCAGAACAAGACCCACTAGTAAATCTTATATCACTTTTATTAATGGACCATTGGAGTAAGAATATGTGGAGAATACTTCAAATCCTAGAGAAAATAAACCATGCTGTAAAATGATCTTTGAACTAATTAGTCATCAGAAACCTGAGGAAAAGCAGAGATCCTCCTGTTACAGCCAGACTGGTCACCTCCTCGCACTGGAGAAGTTACATCTCTACTGGACGTCTTTGCCTTCAAACACCAATTCAGAAAACACCTCTTCAAAGCAAAAACAGCAACCAGACAAAATCATCAAATATGTGCTAATCTGCCTTAGCCACATTTTTCTAGTGCTTGGGTCAAATTAAGAGGATTGGTACTTCTTCCTATTGCTATTTTGGGCTGGGCTTTGTTCTTCCTATTTTTAGCTTTGCTAAGCACAGTCAGCTGGGAAGAGCTTATGTTGCTACAGAAGTGCCTAACACCTAACAGCAGCCAAGCTGCAATGGCAATTACTTCTTGTGGAACTGTTGTCTTGAATAAGGCTGTTTTCCTTTTCTTTCTTCCTCTTTTTGTTGCTTTTTTTTTTTTTTTTTCATGGTAGCTTATTGTATTCTGGGTACTGCTGCAATTATTGAGCTGCTCAGCCTTGAATGGTAGTCTATTAGATCCAAATCCTACTTACAGAAGATTTAAATCACAGGGTTCTAAAGATGCAGTTTGTTCTTGTCATTAAGTTGTCATCACAACTTCCAAATCAGTTTGTTATTGAGTCTATACAATTTGGTATAAGTAGCATGTACACGCGAGGGCAGGCTGCCCACGTTCATACCCGAAGCAGTGGTTAACAGTGTTAACCTAGATTCCTGTAACTCTGGTAGGCAGAAAATACTATGGGAAAAGACCCTGTGAATTGAGTTCCCTCGCACAACAACTCAGTGGGATTTGGTCCTACACATGTTTTGGCTGTATGTTTCCAATGCACAGCCAGAAGCCAGTACCAAAAAGATGCAGAAGTTGCAAACTCAGGTTCAACACCAAGGTCCTGACTACATATGCACAATTCACTCCTCTGCCTGCCAAATGCCACAAGAGAATACTCCAGAACATCCTTACTTGCTCCTCAAGGAGATGGACCTCCATCAGCATAGACTTTTTTTTGAGGAAGATTTCTTTGCTTTGTCTTTACACAGCACTGGGCAGCCTTGACCTCAACACGACTAACAAAGTGTTATGACCAGTACCATAACGTCATGCTGGGGTGACAATAGTCAACAATCAGTTATTGCCAAAATAGAAGGCTGCTTCTTTTCTCCTAGGACCTCCTTCTCCTGTGAGACACACTGATTGAAGAGTATCCTGAGACAGCAATTTGCACATCATGGAAGCAAGAATTTTATCACAAATCCCCACGAAAGCTGGCTGTCAACATATATGACCTTCTCTTTGCAATCAGTGCATGCCTCAGCATTAGCTGTGGCATGAGGGAGTGGGAAGATCCAAAAGTTTATGTGCTCATTACCCAAACTTCAGTGTGGATGCAGGGCCTAATTAGGCTTTTGCTGATAGTTGCATCCTGAGGTGTCTAAACATCAAGTTTTGTTGACCAGTCTGTGTTGATATGTTGGGCTCTGTTAGGTGGCCACCACCTGGGATTTAAGCCAGTGAAGTATGTTGTTCTTTCTGCTCGAGGTGGTAGGATTATCCTGGAACAGGTGCTGTTACCGGAGCAAGGCCCTGCTGCACAGCTGATGATGCCAGTGAGGATTGGCTTGGAGACACTGGGGGAGAGGGCTGCCTCCCCGGTTGTTCTGAAGGGCAAAGTCTTTTTATGCAACCTCATGTGGGTCCCACCAATAATTTATGGATTCTTTTAATATCTTGCAAATTAGACAGTTATTCATCCCTTGAGATGCCCTGGGCTAAGGTTGTTATTGCACTGAAAAGGTGAAAGTGAACATTTGGCATTTATCTGGATGACACAGTGTCACTGAGACAGCAGACTCCCCAGGGGCACTGGAAGAGCTTTCCTGACAGGAGTATGAGAAGCAAGTAAAATCTTTGCAAACACCAGCTATGCCACCAGCCTGCTGTCTGGCCCAGAAAAACAGCACCACCAAACTCCTTCCACACCTCTTGCTGGTAGGGCTCTGAGCAGCTTGCAGGATGGAGCCCCTAAATTCACCGTCCTGCGTAGATTGCCACTGAAAAGCTCTCCACATCAGACTTCTGCAAGAAGAGAGAGTGTCATTTGCCCACCATTTGCTTCCAGGAAAGGGGAAGAAAAATTACCATAAGGGCCAGCAGCAAGGTACTGTATATTCTCTCCAGGCATTTGTCAGTTGTAAGGTTGCCAGAAACACCTCCACCACTCCATCTGTCACTAAGAGCATTTTAAGAATGTGGCTCTGTCCCTTATCCTGAGAAAGACATAGGAGGGGAAAAAGTCTACTGGGATAGAAAAGGTTTAAAAGCTGTGTTTTAAAGAAACATGGAAAGTAAAACCAGCCCAGCATTTTGTGCTTGGAAGCAGCCCACCCTTGTACTGACTCTATTCCATATTGCCTCTTGCTGATGTTTGATGTTTAGCACGGTTCTTCAAACCAGCCAGAGCACCAGGTTTTTATTAATCCTCAACTCGTTTGCTGTGCCAAATGCTGACAGTTCATTAAAATTAACTAGCCTATGGAGAGGACAGGGCATTTCAAGAAGCCATGAAAGCACCATTTATAAAACTGGGAGATGCAAATTTTTTTGCTCAGGCAGCACGTGCTTGTAGATTTCCCATCACTGTGCTATATTAGAGTTCCTCAGTGCCTTCTGCATGTCGTTTCTCGCGACATAACTTGGGAACAGTGAAAAAGGGCTTAAATTATGTGTCAGCAGTCACACAGATGGTCTCTGTCAGAGCAGAAGCTGTCCGCAGCCTGTTTCCCTCTCACCTGCTACGCGGCAGTGAAACAGCGATGATATAGCTATAAGAAGGATCTAGTTTTTAATTCAGTGTAACATATGAGCTCAGCCTCCTCACCAAACACAGTACAGATGGAAAAGGCTGTGCAGCATTCCTGCTGAAAAGGCTTTTTTTCAACCTAAGGACAGAATCCTAAACACAGATAATCCAATACAAATCTGCTGTGAGAAATGAATAGGTGCTATAATGTCACCACAGAAAATAAATGGCATGGCAAGAAGAGTTGCCCAGCTCATATTAAACATCTTCACCAGAGATGAACCTCCCATCCACCCAGTACCTGCGGATGCAGTTTAGGTGCAGTGGCGAAAAGCGAGAGTATACACGTCTCTAAACCAGAGATCAAGAGAAGTTAGCTACATTTCCTGTGCACTTCCTTCATGCCAACTCATGTGATGAATAATACACACTGTGTTCCTGTGCACAGACCCATGCACCAAAGGCCTCTCGCAAAAATGACACAGCTTCTCATTGTTGTGAATAGATTTTTGGCCAGGAAAAGATGATCCTTTAATTCACTAAAATCCTCCTGAATATGAGGCTAGATGTCATTAAAACAGAAAAAAAACGAGAGACCTTGGGGTGGTGCTCTGCAACATACTGTGCAAACCACCCCCTGGGATGCATTGCAATTGGTAAATCTACAAGAACAATATAGCAGAAAACCAAGCAAAACTGGAACTAAATATTTGTGGCAAGTATGCCTAAGTGGCAGCAACTGAATAACATTAAGTGAGGATGAAGTGGATGACTATTGGGGCCAAAGAGTTTGCTTTTATTTAGTATCTGACCAGTAAATGTGCCCCATTCTACCACCAACCAAGTTTATTGGGCTGAGGAAATAGACACCATAGAGAGGGGTGAACCCTCCGTAATCCCCATTAAATCTTACAGTGGCCTCTCTACAGCCTTCATAAAACCTGCTTGCGTACAAGCAATATACAAAAGAGGAACTCACGATGTCTCACAGTTAAGTAAATTTCACAGTATAAAAGATGCTGATTAGAGGAGCCCCACCAATTCTTAAATCTTATCTAATTGCAAAAGAGATTTTCAAGAAATGGAGAAATTAATTATGGAGAGAAAGATTAACTCTAGATATTCATAGAGCCATGATGCAAGGTCAACCTACTAACATTATTTTGAGCCTAACTAATGCAGTCCAGAAAAGAAATAACAGTGAAGGAAAAGACTGTATTTTATTTCTTCTGGTTCCAGATCCAGAAAGGGAAAAAAAAAAAAAAAAAAACAACAAAAAAACCTTCCTCCCTCAGAGGGTTGAATTGCAAGGCCTGAATTAAGAACGAGAGGTGCCTGAAAGAGGTTGGACCTGTATGTCTGAGCAAAAGCTTAAGAGTAAGTAACAGCCATATATGTATTTTATATGTATATATATAAATATGTGTGAATGTAGTGAATGTATGTGTGAATCTATATATTTATATGGGTACATATATATTAATTCCAGTTGGTCCTTAAAGACAATTGGTGAAGTCTTTTTCTTTTTTTTTTTTTCTTTTTCTTTTTTTTAAATAAATATGGGAGCATAAATTTTAATGTCAGCACAACCAGATGCTGAGAAGTTGAGCATGTTATTTGACAGCAAAGGGTTAAGATTACTGATGTAAACAGATCAAGTGTTGTGTGCCAAACTGCTTAAACTAATTTATGGTTCCTGGGCAAGAAGCACATACTGGCTACTTACTTTGCAATTATAAATCGTCACGAAAAAGATTTCTGGTGTTGATGGTTTAAATGTATGGCCTTGGACAAGTCATTCAGTTCAAACATCACCCCAGCCCCAGTAAAAGTAAGGAGGCTACAATGAGTGTATTTCACACAGCCCCTGCACTCTAATTCAAAAATATTTGTATATCCAATATTCATTTTCTCTTCTGGCATGGGGTGGAATTTCTGAAACAAATTGAATTTGGAAAAATAACAAATTATCTCTTTCACCCACAATTGTTCATGCTGTATGTACTGAATTTTAAAACAATTGCACTCCCTGAAGATGTGTTATTGTGTCAACGTAAAATAACACTTTAATTAAAGGAACTGCCCTTAAAAGGGTGGGGGAATCAGAAAGAGCAGCAATAACAGCAGCTGCATGCCTAAGTTAACTACATTTAAAGGAACATGACTACAATATTCTGAATAGATGAAAGACTTTTGCCTTCCATCTGTGTAGTCAAATATGTTTAAAAAATGCATTAAGAACAACCAATACAAACTAGGAAAAAAAGAAAAAAGAAAAAAAAAAAAAGACTTTAAAATAAGAGCGTTTACTTTACCAGCACAGGATGGAGAAAATGGCTCTGTCAATGGAAACCTTAAGTTGAGAAATAAACAGAGCCCTAGTCTGTAGAAGAAAAGATGGCAATTATTACTAAATATAGTTAAGAAAACACCTTCCAAAAGAGATAAGTGAAAACTTATGCCAAACAGTATGAGTTTAGTACTCCATTTACTAGGAAATCTAAACATAAAATTAGTGCATAATGAATTAATCTTTCTTTTTAATGGAATGACCTGTTCAGAATTTTCCTGTCGAAATGAATCGCTATTTTCTCTTACAGCACCTGCAGGATGGCAAACAGAAATGCTGTGTTCAGGCAAATATGCTACAGTCTAATAATGCTACTACACTTAGAAAACCTTAGAGTAGCTTTACAAAAACAAATTCTGATAATGAACTTCTCTACTGTAGTCATGCACAGAAATGAAGTATACCTACAATAATCAATGGAGCTGGACTATTACGAGTTGAATGCAACCAAATTTGAAAGGAAATTCTAATTCTGGTGGCATTTAGTCAGTTTTACTTATGACCCAATCAACAATAAGGCAATAGCTTTTGTGTTTACAATACACAATGCTTCACTATATGTCATATACCCAATTACTGTGACAGGATTAAATCAAAAAGGGACTACCCTCTATCCATTGGAGCATACAGTGTGGGCTCAACAAAATGGAAATAAATGGTTAACTGTTGATGTCAACATGTGCACTGTACAGGAAGAACAAGGATTTATTTGTGAAGAATAACACCACCAAAGCCCAAGACATTTTTCTTGACACCAAACAAATGTTTGTCATTTTGAAGTGCATTCCGATGAACCCCCTGAAATGGCACTTGTATATATTGGAAAAGGATGTGTTTGTATGAGAACCCCTTGTGATTTTATATTTGTAGATAACACTACTGTAGTTACAAGCACTCAAATATATGTGTTTGCAACTTTACTAAAATTATAGGATACAACATTAATTATTCAACTCCTGTTACATCTTATCAGTTTTTACAATCTAGCTATTTAATAAGTCAAGATTTATTGCCTATCCCCAACAGAATAAACCTTATGTTAACAAAGAAACTACAACATGATGACTGGCATCAGCTGCTAAAATGCACCCAGAACAATGGACACAAACCTGTAATCACTGTCCATCATGATAGGTAAGAAATATCTCAACTACTGGGGAGAGTTAAAAAGGATGGAGAACACAAATGGTCAGAAGTCTTGCTTGGATGGTCCTGTACAGCAACTAAAGTATTTAACCTAATGCTACAGGCCATTATGATCTTGCTAATTCATGTTTATTATTGAACATTATGTTACACATCAAGGTATATGATAGGAGGAAGGAGGAAGGCTAAACATTACATTACCACAAGGGCTTCCCCATGAATGTTATACCATCTAGCCCCACTAGATGAAACTTTCTTTAATAGTTACAGAGATTCATCACACATGAAATTGTTCCCTCAAACTTTAACTGAAATGAGGCTTCATCTATTTATAGGCAAGAGGTGATCACACCACTACTGTGCAAAAGAGACAAACTGACTTCAGTTATGGGGTGGACTGTGGTGGAGTAGCTCTTTCCCTAAACTCAGCAATGGTTCAAGATAGCATAGCCCAGTCTGGGAAGTACCAGAACTGTACATTCTGGAAGGTACCAGAATGACGTTGCTGGTGGAAAGTACCAAAATTGCCTTATCTGAACTATAGCCAGGATAGAAAAGTACTGACTAACAGCCCACACCTCATGGTCCTAAGAGCCCCTTGAGCTCTCCAGAGATTCCAGTGGACTGTGACAGTCAGCCTCCCCCTGAGCTGGGATGCCTTTCAGGGTGGATTTCACAAGGATCAAGGTGACAAATGCTGATGAAGGAGAAGGATGAATAATTCACAAAAAAGGGGGGAAGTTTGTGAGCACGTGACTGAGTTTAGACCCCCCCCCCCAATAGCCTGCAGTAAGTCCTGCGTGAGTCTTGTCATTCTCAAATCTTTAAGTCTCTGTTTCAATTGTAGTAAATTTTGTTGAATCATTGCGTTAAATTGACTGATGATTAAGTTCTGTTAAGAATCACATAATCTAATCTTGTGATTTACCATAAAAATATTAATAAATCTTAAATTGCTACTAAATCAAAGTTGAGTAAAAAATCTATTTGCGACGCTCATGAAAGGGGAATTGAACCAAGGTAAATTCAGAGCTAGCTGTCTGAATGCTTCACAAGCTCAGGCTGGGGTCCTTTAATCAGTCTAAATTTTTATATCAAGGATAAGTTAGGGAAAAAAAGAGAAAACAAAGACACTGAGGGTGGATGGGAACATGCAGAAGTCATGCAGGCTACAGGTCCATAAGTTGAAAAGCAAAGTGTGAGCCATGGCATATCTGGAGGGAAGAACAAGGCAGTGCTGAGAGCCTTGAACTCCACGGTGTGAGATCTGAGAGACCTCTTCATCAATCAGCACAAGAGAGAAAGGAACACACAGCTCCAGAAAGAGTGAGCAAAGCAGATAGACTGGGCCTGACATCGTGCCTGTCTGGTTTGTGTTGTTCCAAAATGTGTTCAAAATTAGGGTTTGAGTAAGGGATGACACCGACTGCTAACTTCAGGAAAGCATGTGAATAGATCGGACTCTGGCATGAGCCATGGCCCTACACAAAGCAGTCTAAGCATGTTGCTGAAAGTACAGCAGCCTATGGTATTTTATTCCATCTTTGCCAATCCAGCACCCTTCCTCTGGCTATATATGCGTTAGGCTCTAGGGACCAGGTAGCACATGTAGATTGAAACAGAGATATCAGTCATTGTTATTTTCACCACTCGCTGGTGTTAAGTCATCTCAAAGGACTTCATAGTCCTTGCATGAATCCCTCCTGTGTCACTGAAAGAGCCACTTCTGGGAAGGAACAGCTCTGGGGAGTTCATACAAAGCAGGGCATATGCCTCATTTGGTGGGGACAATATGTCACGAGAACAATGGTGTGATGTCAGCCCTGACAGTCACTGTTCCTCCCACATCACTTGTGCGTGCTGTTCCAGGCCCCACCACGGCCACAGAGATGCATCAGAAAGACTTGTTCGTTGGCTTCAGCATGGGTACAAGAAGGAAAATGCCAGGAGAGGCAAGCACGTTGCTGATGTTAGTGGGCTGGGAGAGCATTTATCGCTATTTTGACATCGACGGTCTGCTGCTAAGTGGCAAAACATTTTGCTGAGGTAATTTTCCATCGCTGTGCAAACGCATGCACCATACTAAGGCAGATGCTCGCTCTAGTCTCTGTCAGACCTGCCTAAATCTGCAATCATGGTGAGTCTGAAATAACGTCAAGAAAAAAACAACGTCCTCAAGAATATAATCCAGTCTGACCCATTCAAGGGCACATATCATGCTGTCTTCACCTTTTAGACATGCACACATTCTCATAATTTCACATTTTCTTTTCAAAAGCAAGTGCCTGCTAGGAAGGCTGAACCTAAAATCAGTAGGCTATGGGAAAAGCAAATTGCCCATGCTGTCAGCAGCTAAAATAGTCTGGATTGGATTTTATATAATGGCATCAACAGCTTAAAAATTTGTGTCTAGTCACACACAACATATGCACATTCACCACACACAACATGACTGTTTATGTACATATATATTTATAGAACATTTGTAAAGCCTGTTGAGTTCTGTTTTTCTCACAGTTCTTTAACATGACTAGAGCCAGCAGAGGCTGTGTCCTTTTGAAAGAAGCTGAGAAGATGCACACCACCTCAAGATGTAATAAGTCAGAGATATAGCCTGGATTTATAGGCTTACCTATGACACCAAAGTAAGCAGTAGGGAATGCAGTGGCAGGCTAGCTCTGTATCATTTAGTTTCATGAGTTTAATTTAGACAGTGTCTGAGGGAGGTCCATCTCAGTGGATAACACTCCAGGAAAGGACTCAAAAGCTTAGAGTCTGCTCCTTGTTCAGCTATGTGCTCTTCTCTGTACAATCCCAATGAAGCACATTGAAAGCGATGAACAGGAAACATCATATGAGTGAGTTGCTCTTGGAGTAGCTTGGGAACCACTACAACTGCTTGATGCTTTATTTTTTTCTTCATTCAGATTTGTGAAGTAAAATTGCATCTCCCCGCAAAATGAAACAGTGATTCCAAAAAGATGTTCCTTGATGTCTCTGAAACAACTGCCATTGCAATGCACTTTCTTGCACCACTTCCCTGATGCTAAGTCCCTACTCTAGTCTGCGTTTGGTAATGGAGGTGTGACACCCCAGACTCCTCTCCCCTGCATCCCTCAGATGCCAGCAAAGGGAGACAAGTTTCACTGAGAGCTGCAGGCCTGGAGAAGCTGCCTCTCGCTCCACAAAGAAGACAGGTTAAGGATAGAGGCATTGCAAACTACGAGACCAACTACCACCTACCCATCACATTATTACCTCACACCGTGATATTTTCATCAGAATATCACAAGTGGAGTTCAACAGTTCAACAGTTCAACAGCTCTGTTGCTGCAACACACCTCTAAAGAGAGACACATTTTGACCGGAAACTTTTTTTTTTTTTCCCAGCATGTATGCTCTAATTATTATTTTTATGTCATCATATCTAACTGGACTTTAATTTAGTTGCCTTTTGAGACCAATATTTTGAATTTCTTTCTTGAAGTAGATAAATCTCTCCCAGTTGGTTCTGAGGCTGAAAGCAGTAACTTCAACTTTAGATTTAGACAAATCTAAAAATGAGTGTCTGCTACAGATAAGACTTGTATTATGAAGGACAGTATTTCTTATCTCAAGAGGTACTTACTTTTTCTTTCTTGAATATATGTAACCTTCAATGACATTTTTATGACTTGGTATTTGCTGAAAGACAGTCAACAGACACAGTTACATGTATTCCAAAGGGTCTCATTAGAACTCATTCATTCTCTACACAGTTTTAATGAGGCTATAACCATGGTATCTATCTGCTATATCTATGCAATCAAGACTAGTAATAGGATTTTCTGACATCAGGAAGTCCACTGGGGATATTTTGTTGAAAATTCTCCTGCTTAATGTGATGGGCAGCAAGATAAACTTGAGAGAGAGTGACTGGAAGCAACCAATCTTTTGAGAGAAGCTATCAACATTGAATCTGGGGCAGGATATTGATTATCCCCATCATTTCCTTACAAGACTGTTGTCCTTTGCTGACCCCATAGCCATTGTCAGTCCTGGGGAGTGTAAGTTTACCATGGATAGAACTTTTCTTACAAAAACTTCTGCTCATATTATCCTAAATGGACACATGCAGATGGAGCAGGAGGACAAAAAATCCAAGCACACACAACACATTTGGATTTTATCACCTCATCAAAGAATATTAAATGCTACAAGTGCCCTGTCTAGAGCACAAGGAAGATGTAATGACAAGCTGTCCTCAAGCAATCCGGTATCAATCGTAAGCATCTTTTGTCTATGGGGATATGGCAGTTGCCATAGCTCTGATTATGACTTTTCAGAAGAGATGTATAAGGCTCTTCTACTGTTAATTCATGTGTGAGTTTTTCCAAAGAGACTAAGGTCCACATAGGAAACCTGGCTCTTCCTTGGATGAAGCCACATCATTAACAGACAGGATCTGAGATAGCTTCTCCCAGTTCTCCAACTGAACACAATTGTACTGGCTTGTATTTGTTACTGTAATTGTTTATATAAGGGCACTCACTGGCATAAAGGAGATGTGGCCACTGCTGTAAAAGTTGTTGACAACAGTCTCAGAGACACTGCTACAACTAAAATAGACTTTTTTCAAGCTAAAATTCACCCCCGAGTAAGGAGAATACTCCTCTCCTCCTGCCACACAGCCATGCATTAAAATAGAAAAGATTGGTGTGGAAATACCCTATACAGCTCTCTGTTTAGAGAACAGAAGAGGCACGGGGGCAGTATGCTGGCCATCCTCTCGGGCACGTTCCCTGCAGAGATCTGCACAGACAGCACACAACCACGGTGCCTTCTTCTTCCATGATATATATGGATACATGCCAGATACCCAGGAACAAGACTTAAGAGACCCCTCTTAGAAGATGGGATGCAGAGAACTGTGTGGGACTGGCGTGATCACTGCCAGAGCCTGACACATCACTGAAGCACCAGCAGCAGGCACGTTGCCCAAAACATTATTAATTTTACAGCCAATCCATTTTCAATATAATTCTTTCCTGCTGAACTGTAATTTATTTGTGATAACAACAACTTCATTTTGCTGAATGGCTTTTTAATACCTCTAACTATAAAAAAAATTAATTTTGCCACATGTTCCTCCTCATTGTCAGCTCAGCAGTGGATTATCTTAACTTGTGCTTAAGCTTTCAGGGCCTAGGCATGGATATGTACTAATGATTAGCCAGTTTACTTGAACGGTAGAGATTTACTGGGATAAAGCAAGAAAATTACATTTCTGTGTGCTCTCAACAATCTGCAAGATTGGAGACTTTTTTGCGACAGCATCCATCAGTGACAAGCACTAGAGAGCTGGAAATTAAGCATACGGTAATAATAATCACAGCGTAATGGCCTCCTGGCTGGGCTGAGCATCTGTTTTGCTTGCAGCTCAGCTAGTGACAACTCTTTGCTCTTAAACAGAAATTCATCTGACTAAATATAGGCATCTCTAAGGGAGCAGGGTCTCTGAGCGAGTCCTCCTGGGCTCCCTAGATTGTGGAGTGTAGGGATTGGTCACGAATCTGTGTCCCAGGACACTGCTGTCTCGTCTGGCATTTTCCCAGGTCTCCCAGAGCTCCTCCGTGGAGAGGCAGCTCATGGTATGGCTGCAGGCAGGATAACTGGGGGCTCCCCTTTGCCTCCCATCATGATCCAGATGTCACAGGGATATCTGACTGCACTCTCTGGTGTCACTGATGTATGTGCCTATGAGCAAAGTCTTCATACCAGAGACCATGCTGAGACAAGGGACAAGGGGGAACAGTTTTAAACTAAAAGAGGAAAGATTAGATTACATGTTAGGAGGAAATTCTTCACTCAGAGCGTGGTGAGGCACTAGAACAGGTTGCCCAGAGGAGTTGTGGTTGTCCCATCCCTGGAGGTGCTCAATGCCAGGTTAGATGAGGCCTTGGTGTGGTATTTTAACCCAGCTGGGCAGCTGAACTCCACCACAACTGCTCTCTCACTCTCCCTCCTCAAAGGGAAAGAGGGAGAAAATATGATAAAAAGGGCTCAAGTGTTAAGATAAGGACAAGGAAATCACTCACCAATTACCATCATGGGCAAAACAATTGACAGTGAAGTCAGTTGACAGAGAAGTACTCATGTTTGAAGGACCTCAGATTTGGGCTGGACTAGCCTCCTCAGTAGTCTCACCTCATCTGTGATGAGATGGCTTACTTAATGACTGACAGGCAATTGCAAAGAGCATAAACATACCGCTACGTGCTCTTCCCCTTGTCACAAGCATAGCTTGGCTTATATTAACGTACACATCTAAAACAGGTCAGCTAAACATTGATTTAGAGATTTCTTTTCTCCACTCACTCTAAAAGGAGGATAAGGACATTGGTTTAGGTATCTAAGGCTACTTGGATCATTTTTTTTCCAAAGGTACTGGTGTTTTTTTTGTTTGTTTGTTTGTTTTTGCAAACGTGAAGAGCAGCCCTTAGGTCTTGGCTCATGCGTGTGGTTGGTAACCTCTCAGGCTGAAAGCTGCTTACAAGGATGGCACAAATCCTGCTTGCCAAGATCACTGTTCTTCTCTCTGTGGAAGGCTGGATGTGGGCAAAAGATTCCACTAAAACATAACACCCAAACAGCTGTTTTGCTTGAGGGGTTCAGGTGATTAAGCATGACAGTGATCTGCCACAGCAAGGCTAGGCTGAGCTCTGCATAGTGTTAGCTAAATCGTTCAGCACACCAGGCCATTTCTTCTGTGAGCTCCTTCACTCAAATATCTGCCATGAATAAAAACTCCAAAAGAAGAAAAGAATGTTTAAAATTGATTTGTAAGTAGCAACTTAAGTTCTTTATTGCTATCCTGAATAGGCTATTTCATTATTTTTTGGGAAGGCTTTATACATTTTACCTTTTTGATTACACTGAAATGCTATGCACACAGGGTGTGCTCAGATACATAATGAAGTAGAATAAAGGCAGTCAGGCAGGTTTCTTAAATGCAGACCCATTTGAAAATGTGATTACTTTTCAATATAGCATAATAAGATGAACACTAGAAGAAAGTGGAGCAGGTATAATGTACAAGCACTTCAGCAGAGTATTTGTGATCCACATGATGGTGTCCTGAAAACAACTTGTATTTGAATTGACCTGATCTCAGTTTTTACCTTGTGTTCTGAAAACCCAGCTGAAGGGTTGTAAGGAAAGCACTGTCAACAAGTTTAGGTGGTGTCATGGGACCATTTAAACGCTGCAGAATAACTAGCTATCTCCATCAGGTGTGAACTGTATAATCAGGCTGTGGTAATAAACAGCAGGTGATGGTCAGTATCATAAAGAGCATCAGGAATAGAAAAGCTACCTGGCTTCAATGTGCCATAAAGCTGGTGGCTGTTCCACCAGGGTGGCAGAAGAAGTGGAGGGCAGCACTGTGTTACATCTGACTGGTACATCAGGCTGCCCAGCAGCTGTTCCTGTGAGATGTCATCAGTGCATTAATGGAGGTCACAGACTGGGAGAATATTTGGGGAGCATTAGGCTGAATTAACAAATTGAAGCCTAGGAATTTAGGAAGATGAAGGACATCTGAAAAGCTCTTCCAAGAAGACAGAGAAAGACAGTACTGAGGGCAGACACTGGGTTTCTGGCAGAGGGAATTGCAGAGAAGAGTCTTCAGAGGAGAAGAAAGAGCACCAGGGCAACCTGCCACAACTGGTATGGATTTAACAAGAGATAACACAATCTTTTTAATGCATTTCCCTTCACTTTCACTATTTAACTTCTATTGTTTTGTACCTCTTGTCAATTAAATTACGTCTTGTTCTTGGTGAAGCTACCTGTGGGTCACATCAGTAAGCTGGCAAATGAGATCCCACCAAGGAAATTCTAATTAAAGAGCTGTGTAAGGGGACAATAATGCGATGATAGAAACAGTGTCTGAGCGCAGATCAAGCAGTGTCTGGACTGCAGGGCTCCTTCCTGGAAGATATGCAAGAAGACATCACATTGAAGTAATGTGAATTCTACTGTTAAGTTTGCTCCTTTTTGTGGAGCATCTCCCCCCTGTCCCAGATCCTGACTGTTGGAATAGACTGAGTCATGATATCCCCTGAAAGATGGAAGGAAAATGGGGAAGGTATTGTAAATGGGATATAAGTTGCCATCTGATAGAGATGACTATTGTTATAACACTTAGAGCAATTTTGGATGTGTGTGTCCTGTCACCAAAGTGGGGAAAATGGGCTTTTTCTTAGGGAAACAAAACCCAATGTTTGCACAATAAGCAGATCTGAAGGAAGATGGTGAGGAAAAACAAAAACAGATGTCAGGACTGGTATTACAAGAAGAGAGGTGGTAACGTAGGTGAAAGCAGCACAGCTAGTTACCAAAACTACTGGGAAAGTAGAGATGCTGCAATACACTGTTCTGTCTGACTCTTTTTATATCATGTTGTATCCTGAGTGCTCAGCTCAATGTGTTTGGGGATGCCCAAAATAAAAGCACCGGTAAAAGTCTGAAACTCACAGGCATGGTAAAGAGGACTTAAATATGTATGGCTTGGCTGTGCCAGGACTGTGATGGAAGCATGACGCTAGCCTGGCTACAGCAGCAGCGTCCACAGTTCCTTCCTCCTCCAAAGGGGGAGGAAGAAATTATTCTGAGTGTCTCAAGTCATAGAATAAAACTCAGAAAGGGAATTCAGCATGAAATATCAGGAAACACAGTATGGGACTTCACTGCAGTGGCTATCTGTAAACCTGGTGGCTGACACTGAAAATGAGTTCAAAGTTCCCATACTCTTGCCCCAAAACCAGAAGAGCAGAGAACCATTTTGGTATCTGGTGTAGTGATGGTGAACTAAATGGAAAGGACAAATGGGCAGGTCTGAGACTCATTTTTTTGTGCATATAGTGTGAAAACACTTCTGCTAAAAAGCAGTTTAAAATGGAGAAAAGTTTGAAAACAAGCAGGATATAGCAATTTGGAGTTCTAACCACAGGCGGTAACCACCAACAGCGGAATGCAACATTAAGGGCATGGGAGAGACAAGCAACAGTATTCACACTGGATTTTGAAGAGGTTCCTGTGAGAACTGGGTGAAGGTGTTAGGAGATTTTCTGTGAGCTAAAATCTGGTTTTAGTTCCCAACTTAAAAATTACTTCATTGTGAAGATGAGCGATGCAAAAGATGCTCTGCAGGCTATAAACAAAACCTTAGCTTCTACTAGGGAAGATTCTGTACACCCACGTGATCCCACTCACTACACACCTACTCCAAGAAGCCCAGTTCTTCCCTTTCTTCTGCAGGAAAGGCTGATCTGTCTCTCTCACCCACTTTTTTTGTCTTGCCTGAGATGTAAGTATAATTAAAACCATAGTCATGAACAAAAACATCTGTTTCAGCATTGCCCTTAGCAGCAAAGCATTATGTGTAATTACAAATTCACTCCTTTCTTATATATTCCTGTACATATAAATTAATCGGCTTAACAGGAAGATTATGAGAGTCAATAAAGGATGATTTTTTATTAGTTTTGATTCCATGCTTTTCTTTATCTTCTCTTTACACAGCAGATGTAAATGGATGCAAATTAACCTTGCAAGGTTTGTCTAGTCCAACAAATAGCCTTTCATTTTGGTTCCAGGCACAGAGCCAGAGCACGATCATTTCTAAAGGCTGCTTAGCTGAGATAAGTCATGCTTCTAAGTGGCAACCTTTTCAAAAGAAGTCATGTATTATAAGACCTAAATCAGTTTTTCACTTGTGACTTATGAAAATAGGTCCAAAACATCAACAACATAAATGTGCCAGGTCCGAAATAGCCAGTGCCGTTGGTAGGAGTTAAGTCCCTTTGAAGATCCTGGTCCTGCAAGTATTGATATTCCATGGCTTTGACCCACCAACAAGACACTGCACATCAGCTGCTCTACAGCAGCTGTTTGTATTCCTGGGCAAAGCACTGCATGGTAAACAGAAGGCAGTTTATCCCTTAGGAAAAGAGATTCAAGTTATTTCCTATTTACTGTTGTCTTCTGAAAGGTAAAAGCAAACACATAGGCAGTTACTGTTCAGTTGATGAAGAAGCCCATTTGTATAGGAGCTCTCAGGCTAAGTGCTGATATCACAATTAAAAATGAGGTCTTTGCTCTTCAAAGTTTTATCCAAGGCTTATATACATTTATCAGACTGATTCAGTGCCAATAATCTTTAGATGTCAGCTGTGGGAAAGATTCATTTCTGTGCTATGCCAATACATATATATATTTCAGAAACTTTCTCAGCAAACTTTCCTGCATTGCCTTTCTTTTCAATATTGTCTTTCTTCTGCCTGTTTGAGGAAATGAAATCACATCTTTAAAAATCTGTAGGTAAGAAATGTATACCGTGATTCATTTATATGAGGAGATAACTTAGTACAAAAATGTCCCTAAGAAAAGGACCTAATTGTAGGATTTACCTCAGAAGACTTAAAGAAAAAGCATCCACTTCAAAGACGTTTTGCAGTAGTTTGCCATTTTGATTACTGTAAATTGTTAACCGGTGGAAATTTTGGAAGGTTTGGTAGGAAATGAGCTTGTATAGTGCAGTATCAGGAGGCTTATCAGCAACTCTCCATCTTACTTCTAAGGATGCAAAGTTGTTGCAGTACTGGGCACAAAGGTCCACTACCAGTCAGCACTTTCAGGTATTAATCTGCAGACTGAGTCCTACATAATAGCAGAGTTCAGTTGTTTGAAAAGACACTTAGTGCCATCAAAGACAAGCTGGGGAACCCTGACAACAGCTGCTATGGAAGAGTTCCCATACATCCTGTGTTATATCTGCTTGCTAAAGTACAAATGTTTCAGACATCTCAAATCCTAGCAGTCTTTTTAGATCTTCAGCTAGGGCCCTGGTTTCACATTCATGGAGGACAATGGCTCAAGGGCATTTATTTTCCTTCTGAAAAATTTGACATCCAGGTTAAAGACGTGGAACACTGACACATTTTAATGTAAGCCATGGAGTCAATAACAGAGACAGACCATGAGATATGAGTGCACTGCCTTTCTCTGGAGCACAGCAGGAGAAACACAGGTCCCCCTTTTATACCTTTTCTCAGTGCTTTGCATTTGTTTTTAAAAACTAATACACAGGCTGTAAAAAGGTTTTTTTTTTTTTTTGTCATGTTTTGTCTGTTTGTCATGCCAGTACTTGCAAAACAAAGATCAATGCCACAGTAGGAGCTGGAGTTGTCATCCTAACAGATAAAGACATGTCCCTCTGAACACCGTCTTTCATGTAACTATCAGATATTCTGGCTTAAAGATCAGATCAGCACTTTTTAATAATTTTCGGTCTTGACTCAAATCACAAGTACTTTGGGAGTAGCAAATAAAACAAAATATTCAAGGCAGGGACTGGAAAAATACCCCCACTCCCATTCTTCTTCAAAACCACAAAGAAATCATGCAGGCCCAGAGCTGAATATTTTGTTTGTTTGTTTGCTTTCACCTAAAAAGGAAAAAGCCAGAGTGTCTCTGAGGTCCAGTAAGAACTTTTATATGTAGCAGATGAGAGCTGGAGGGCAGTGATACAATGGAAGTTAGAAAAAATTAAATCAGCAGCTAGTGATGCTGGTCACGTCTGGTGACTTGCAAGACAAATGCACGTGATTGCTCTGGCCCTTGACTTTTCTAAGAGATGACCAGGCGATGTAATCCAGAAGACTTTCTGTATTAACTAGAAGACTCAGAGACTTGCTCTTTTCTGGATTACCATAGTTAAAGTTCTGTGCTCCCAAGGCAGTTCCCATAGGAATACTGCCTCTGTGATTTACTGCTTGAGATGACACTTGCCAGGTTGGGGAAAAAAAAGCTTTTTCCAAATCTCTGTGTGACTCCTAGTTTTATAGAGCTGTAGTAAAGTTGAACCAGCTTCAGTTGCTTTGTGTTTTAGTTATAACTGTTTTTTATGACTGCAGAATATTTTCCCTTTTATTAGCTGCTCTGCTTGGTGACTTATTACAACACCCTTCCGCGACTGGTGACGTGGTGTTTTTCTGGAGATTAAGGACTGTGAGTGAGCAGAATGGGGCCCAACTACATCCCAGGATCCAAAGCAGCATCTTTGGAGGAGCAGTTCTCTTTCTTGAAGTGTGCAGAACTATGGCAATTTCCATCAGAGCTGACCTTTGCACTTTTTCTTCTCAGATCTGAAATAAGTGTCCTTTTCATTGCTAAGATCTTGGCAGACAGACCACAGGGTAGCAGACAAACCATTTCCCATAGAGTGTTAAACTGTCTGATGGCAAATCTGAAAATTCAACTTGCATCTGCAACTCTGCATTGTGCAATACACATCTTTAATCATCTCTCATGAAATTCTCAAAGCAGCGTTTTGGCATTTCCTGCAAAATCCAATTAACTCAGCCTGATCCTGGGGTACCTTTACCCATACGATCAAGGGATGTCTCATCCCCAGCTGTACCCAGATCTGACACTGACTGGCATTGGGATTTCCAGCTGATGGATGAAACCTGGCTAGGAGCAAAGCAGAATGATTCCCTCATTGCTTCCTCATGTTAGCATACGCAAACTGTAATTCTAGTGAGACTAAAGTTTCCCTTTGAGAAAAGGGCATTGTTCTAAGTCAGTCCCACTGTACCTATTAATTTCTAAAAAATAGATGAAGCTGAATTCTTTTTTTTCAAGTGACCCTTTCCCAGTTACAGCAGCATACGCACAGCCTTTCCTGCCAAGCTCTCTTTTCTTTTTTTCTTTTTTTTTTCCCTCTCTAATTGGCCTACCTAGGGGTTGAATAATCTGTCAGTTTATATTTCCTGAGTTCAAATTCTGCTGCAGGTGATGGGCAACCATTTTACAGTGTGTTTTGTCTCGCTGCTGGAATAACTGGGCAGGTTCTGAAGGTCCTTGAGCACACTGGGGAACCAGCTCACCTTGCACAGTAGCAAAGAAATAGCAATTATCTGTTGTTTAAGCTGCAGGCAGCTTAAACAACAGATAAATAAATACAGAAAAATGAAAACAAGCAAAAGCTCCGCAGACTCATGGAAAACTTTTTAAAGGAGCAGATAGGTAAAAGAGCATCATCTCCCTCCAGTGCGAAACAAAAAGAGAGAGCACAGCCTAGGGGTTGTAACACTTTTGGAGAAATAAAACACGTTGTGATTGGGGTAATAGAGAATATCACACAATGGCTTTCTAGTCTGTGATTGCTAGAAAAGAAATCATTAAAAACATTCACCTCCATGCCTGATCTCAGCACACCCTCTCCTTGCACACAGATTGGGGCATGGTGTGAGGGAATAGGAATGATGCATACTCCTTTAGATGGAAGTTAGAACAGTTATTTCCCTTGGAAATTAGATGTGTCCACAAGGATCTCATAGAATTTTGAGAGTAAGGGTGCTTTGGTACTTGCACATATGGCAGAGCTCAGTGTTAGCATGTACCTAGGACCTGGGAAATGCATGGTCATACAAAGAAGATGCAATGATGTCAGCAGAGTCTACAGAGCATCTACCAGGAGGTTTCTGATCGCTCTGCTCAGGTTCTGGCAGCCTGGATGACATCTTTGGCAAACAGAGTTTTAATGGATGCTGCGGACAGACACAGGACTCTGATACACTGCAAACTGGCCAAACTTTCATCCATGAGCAGCTAAAACAGAACATAGCCTGGAGAAATGCAACATTTGCTCTCTGTCCCCAGTAGTGTCTTTGAGAAGCCAGGAAGACTGGATAAATTTTCATGGCCATTTGCCACTTGGGTGAGCACTGGATCTCCACTTCTCTCTTCACGTACAGTGGATGATGTTAAACATACATGGAAAATTCATGCACAGTCCCAGAGACTGGCTGTGATACAGGTGTTGCTCCAAAGGCAGCACATGATAGCAACAGATGAAGAGTCAAGATGACTTGGTGCCACAGGGTAGCACAGGGAAATTGTCTCCCTTTAAGTGGTGTGAAATCAGGTTTCCCGAATTGTTTCGTACCCAGTGAAGTGCACCACAGATGGTGAGTCTGCATCTCTCAGAGCAGATATAAATTATGACCTCTTGCCTCATTAAGATCGTCTGGTAATTCTGCTGCTTTCCTGATCTATGCCAAGGGAAATTGAAGTTAGAGATGCAACAAGCTTACCCTTTCTGCAATTGCTGAGCAATAAATATTTTATCTACTGGAGGGGAAAAATATGTAGGAAGAAATCTGTGGATTTCCCCTGTTTTTACCAGCTAGTGCTCAGGCTTCTGAACTTTTAAATATAAAAGAAATCTCAAGTACTTTGTAAGATTTCTGGATGCTTGTTTTAAGCACACTCCTACATGAGCTTGGAGAGAGAAAACTGAGAGGGATGAATCTCTTCTTAGGTATTCGCATTTGACAGCCACCAAATGTCTTACACAGTTCCTCTGGGCAAGGATCCCAGATAACATCAACCAGCCTAACTGGGTGCCACCAAAGAAAATTAAACCTGTTAATTCACATTGTGATCTGAAGCAGACGCTGGCAAAGAATATAGCTATGTACATTGTTATGTAATTATTCTGATTTAACATCAGTAGATTGATGGCAATGGAGCAGTGAAGTGATCAGTTCTCAAAGAACTGTTTCATACACTGAAGAAATGTAGAAGCATTTTACTGAAGAGGGAGATCTAACCCTGGGGCAACTCTTTCCAGCATCTCAAGGGCCCAGCGGGGAGAGGTTTCCATTGGTAAGAAGTCATGGAAGTTCACCAGCATTAAAGGAGCTCTGCTGGTGAGACGGAGGATGTGGGTCTCCTATATATAGTACAGGATGCAGGCTGAGCTTGCCATTTCCTGAGATGGAAAGAACTGTTCTTTCTCAATACGCCGCTGAGATCAGCTCAGCACACTAACTTAATCAGGAGGGAAATTACAGGCGATATTAGGCCTAAAATGAAATCCTGGCCCCGCTGAAGTCAGTGGGAATTTTGCCACTAATTGCAAAGGAGATTTCACTCCCTGCCTTTGCACAGAGCTGCTGGGAATGTGAGAAGCAGTAGAGAAACCTAATGAAGTCTTATTGGATTTTATGTGAATTTATCCTTTTAAGAAAGTTTAAGTGAGAAGGATTTGGGGGTAGCTCGCAGAGCAGGGAGGTGAGCTCCCACAACCCACGTAAGTGGACTTGCTCTTCACCCTTCTGCTTGACTTACCTGCACAAGGATGTTCTATTTCCCTACTAAAACATAATTCTGAATCCCCTTCTAAATAACCAGATGGCAACAGGAACAGACAGACCACTGGACTGAATTAATCAGTTCTTCCATAGCAGTGCTTCGGAAATCTCATCAAGCCTCCAGACCTATTTGGGGCAACAGCAGTGTCAACACACACCTTTCCCTGCAAAATAAGACACTGGTCCTTACCTACAGGGAAAGCCTTTTTAGCACATAAGCAGGAGTAGTGTTCTCCTAAGCACAGCTTTCCACCTCAGAAGTGAACCCCTGGGCTCCCTGTGTAGTCCCACTCTTGTCATAAAACTGATGCTTAAAACAGACAAAATGCTGCTTTCTCTCTGTAAGTTATAGAGGCACATGGTTTAGCTGTACACTTTGGAAATGCCCCAAATGAAGTGAAATGAACCCACCCAAGCACCTCCTTTGTGCTTGGCCTTGCACGGTGGTGTGACAGTGCCCTCTCCATGGTGGGACATCACTCCCAGCCTGCCCAGGGGCTCCTACCTGCAAACAAACTGCATCTGGCTGCTCTGGCGGTCTCTGCTGGGCAGCATGAATCCCCTGCCCACTCCGTCAGTGTCCCAAGAGTTGCCTTCCTCAGCAGCATAAAAAAGCCACAAGGAGCATCAATTGCCTAGCAGGGAATTGAGGTGGCTGTGGGATCTCTATCCAACCAAAACCATGTCTACTTAACGTGATTCAGTTTCTTTTGCCAGAAGATGGATATAAGAAAGGTAGGCAGTATTTTGGACACCTTATAAGTCTCATATCCACCCCCTATCAAAAAATAATAACTTCTGCTTTGAGACCTTCATTATGCGGCTCTGCTGAGTTAGATCACAGGTCCATTTACCTCCCCTCTCATCCCTAACAGCATATGCTCAAAGAATGCTAAAAGAGCAGGCAAACACTGAGCCAGGTTCTCTCCATCAGTTTGCATCTTTAAGAATTTCTGCATTAAGGATGTTGTCTTAAAATTTAATAGCCCTTGATGGATTATTTTTTTTCCACAGACTTTCCAACCCCATTTGGAATCAATGTAAATTTTTAACATCTACCACATCTTGCAGCCTAAGTACATATTTGCTGATTGAAAGCTAGTGTGAAACCTTTTCCTCATACAACAAAGGGCCTGCAGCTGCTTTAGGCATCCACCACAGCCATGCGAGGTGACTGATGCACTGCTTCATAAAGAGATCTCACTAAGCTCCAAACTGGGCAGCTCTGCACAGAATTAGTGTCACTGTATCAGATCCTACAAAGAGCACAACCCTTTGTGATGTGGTGCCTGACCTAGGGCCATCTCCACGCTATGGGTACACTGGCGACAGCTCATCCCTGCCAAAGAGGATCCCTATCCAAAGAGAAAAATGACCACAAAGTTGGACAAGGTACATACCTGTAGGAGACAAACAGATCTGTCAAAGCTATATCTCACCCTTGAGAGTTGTTTTTCTTATTCCATTGATCAGAAATGGAGCTACGGGTGATCCCAGACCTACATATGTTACTAAAGCTAAGAGTATGCAGCACTCCACTGGCAGAAATTGGTCTAACTGGGGAACAAAAGGCTAAAGGGTACCTAAGCCTTCTGCCACTCCTCACCATTCCTCCCACGGGAAAGAAATGACATAAAATAGAATAGATTTTGTTAAAATTTTAGATCTAGAGAAAATCCTTCAAAACCCAACTTACGGCTCCACTGATCAAACAGCCTTAATGTGTGGCAATTTCAGTAATGCTCAGAGGGGCACAGAAAGTCCCACACTGCCAATGCTGTCTCTAAGGAGACAAGGAACAAGTCTGTTTCTGCAATCTCTATTCTTGCAACACAGTAGAAATGAAGATCTTATTTTTACTTCCCTGTAGGGAAGCTCTGATCTAAATAAATTATAGGTGTACATTAAAAGAAAGAACAGCTCCTCCCCTACTGCACCTACATAAAATTTACTTAAATAACAAATCTGCATAGAAACAGAAGATGCTGTCATGCCTGATAGATGATCACGTAGCAGTCCAATTGCATTACCAGGAAGAGAGTAAACATTTTTGCTCTCCTTTTTAAAGCAAATTATGCCCTATTAATTCATGCTTTGCTGCCCTAATAAGGCCAACAATGAAATTACCGGCCCTGCATCAAAAACATCAAAGCTAAATGTGTTCATTTTCTGTTGCAGCTGTTTGATACACCCAGCTCTTCAAATACTATTTCCTGAGCTTTCTTGAGAGCCTCTTCATGGTGAGTCACCAAATGTATTATTTCTTCCTTCCAGGTGACTGCTAGAAAGCAGAATTTCAGGGAAGCTGCTGAGCTCAGGAAAGGTTTCACAGCTTCCTTATATGCCTGCTGCTGCTATTCCCTCCTACATTCAAAGCGAAGATGCACCATAGAGACTATGGGAAGATGCAACCAGCAAAATACGCTTGTGAACTCTGTGAGCTCAGGATTATCAGAAGTCCTGGAAAATGAAGGAATTGAGCAGTTACAAATTTTAATGACACCTTAAATTAACAGTTCAAATGTCCTGATTTTTTTTTTTCTGTGCATGGAGAGACCAGCAGAAACTTGTGTGGCCACAGATTAACAGATCACTTTGTGAATTTTTGTTCCCTTCTCACAGCAGCAAGGTGACAGCTCAAAACCACAAGCCAGACTTAGAGATGTAATAAATTGTATAAGAAAAAATCCTGCTAGTTAAAAAAGGAACTGACCACTTCTGTGGAAGATCCATGGGGATGATGCCAACAGGAGCTGGTATCCTTATGATCACCCTGGTCTTCTCTCTTTCCAGAGGGAAAGCATACACACATACACACAAAAGGTGGCTTCTGGAAAGTCATGTCTGGAAAACCGGAAAGGATTTGAAGACATTTTAACAAAACCGCACCCATTGCCAAGCCACACAGTCACAAATTCTCATTCTCTGCAATATTTGGTAGTCTTATGTGATTAAAAGACGGCAAAGACGCACAAACTATAACTGTCCTATGCACTAAAAGAATACTAATCAATCCTTCAGCAACAACAACAAAAAATAATCCAGAACATAGCTCTGAGTTACACTGAGAGCCTTGGATACTCAGCACTGGAATTTAAAAATAAATAAACAAATAATTTGGAGTTCTCCAGTCATTCTCTTCTGGCCCACTTTTAATTTGTTTTACTAGAAGAGGGGGTGAGGGAAGGAGAGAAGAAAGGGATAAGGAATAATTACATAATCCTTTCCCAATTCTCTGAGCCTCTCTGCTGAAATGACAGAATGGAACCACTTGTGAAATTAAACCAGAAGCCATTTGGATAACAGCACTGTGTTGCTGCATGCCACGTCCTAATTACTGTGTTTCCAGTGGTACTTTAATTGTGATGGTCACCAGGTGGCATTTCACTCCTTTCAAATACCTTCAATTACATATTGCTCCAGCAATTCCCAATCAATGGGAAGTATGACTACATCAAATGCCTGATTATTTGCCCACGTTACATTTGATTTATTTTAAATACATCGTAAGAGTAGATGGGGAACTATGCACAACATAAGCCTAGAGCAGCAGCAAGGAAAAATGTATTGCAAGGCCATTGCAAGATTGGAGGAGCAAATTGAGGTGGATAGGGCCGTGTTTTGGCTTTTTTAGCTACCTCTGTGAGTTAATACTTGGGAAATGTTATCGTTGCATCTCTTGGCATTTTTCATCTGGTGGCATGATTTACTGATGTAATTAATTAGGTTGAAGTCAATAAAATAAACTGCCAAATTAAGACAGGAATTTCTCTCATATGGGTGTTAAAGCCAGTGGCTCAGATCTGCCATATGCAGGAGATGAGATTGTTTTGAGCTACAGATATCAGTGGAGGGCAATTTTTTGACCTTTCCCCACATGTTGACTCAGCATCATGAAAAAATAAGGTTGATGGGAAGATATCACAAGGTCAAGGGCTGTGGATGCAAACAGGTTCTGTTATTTCTGGTTCAGTACGTTGCAACAGGGAAAAAGAAAAAAAAAAAAAAAGAAAAAAAAAAATAGAATTCCCTGGGGAACAGATAGCTGTATTGTAACTTCTCATCTCTGGGGACACAGAACTGCCCAGGTGTCCCACTCTATGCGGAGCACGCAGGGTGATGCAAGTCATTTCCTTCCCACTGACTGCTTCTGGCTGCATTTTGTTGCTGTCCCTCCACCTGCAGCATTTGCAAATGCATGAGTGGTTTAGGAAGCTGTGTGCCCTAAGGCAGATGAACCCGTTTCATCCAGACATCAGGAAGCACTCAGGATGGTTACCTCCGAACTGCCTTGTGAGACTTGCACAAGAACATACTTAGTTCAACGGAAAAGGCATAACCCCCTCTAGAGAGTGGTGCTTTCATTATCTGACTTTTCACAGCCTGATGCTCAAACACAGCTAATAGCACAGAAAAAGCAAGAACAGGGATCTATCAACTCCATGGTCAGGTTTTCAGCTGGTATTTGATGCTCAAGGCATGTAGGTAATAATCAAGCTGTGCTAATTTCCAGCAGCAAAAGATGTGGCCTTAACAATGTCTTTTTAGGACTTTTTTAGGACTTTTTGCTGTTTCTCCTAGGGACAGGACTCACCTGGAGGTGCATGGGCAGCAATTAGTTCTTTCTTGCTTATAACTGGGAGGAATTTGGACTGGACATGATTTAGACCTTGCTTGCAGACTGCGCAGATCTATTTCAGAGCTTTAGAGAAAGACAGACCGGAAAAATCCCACCAGGCACCTCTAAAAGCTCAGGGCTGCATCCAATGAGCAACTTCAAGAGTACAGTTTACAGCCTTCCTCCAACAAAATCTAGAGCTCTCTCTCTGGACCTGGGGAGAGTTATATTGCAATAGGTATTTAAGCCAGCAGTAAAACACATGTAACAGAGCTCCTCATTCTTCAGGGCGGTTCTTACACTGGCTAACCTTAGAGTATGACTCCCAAATGTAGTCACTGAGGCAAAAAAAAGGCAGCGTGCTAATCATCTTAAAACACTCTGGGTAGTAGAGGTTGGTTTCCCACAGCAGCCCCATAGTTAGAGAAATTGAATTTGCCCCTACGGATCGATGGGGCATGGCTGTACAGTGGCATAGCTCCAACCAGAGGCATGGAAGTGCCACACCGTACATGGAAACACAGTTTCAATTGTCCTTCTGTGGGATGGGACAGGGCATAGCTCCAAACACTCTTCCCCTAGCGGGGATGTCATGCCTATTCCTTCATTCCTGAAATCTGGGGTGGTTCTGGTCAGAAGCAGTGATGTGAGCACCTGGAGGCCAGCCAGGGACGGACCCTATGCTTCGAGGTACCAGATGACACAGATGCTGAGCAGAGGTTTCAAACATGACCACTCATTCAGCCTTGTGGGGCTGCAATGTGAGGAGATGGCCTCAGGTTGCACCAGGGGAGATTTAGATTGGATATCGGAAAGAATTTCTCCATGAAGAGGACAGCCAGACATTGGAACAAGCTGCCCAAGGAAGTGGTGGAGTTGCCATCCTTGGAGATATTTAAAAGACGTGTGGATGTGGTGCTTAGGGACATGGTTTAGTGTAGGACTTAGCTTTGTTAGGCTGATGGTTGGACTTGATGACCTTAAGGGTCTTTTCCAATCTAAGTGATTCTGTGATTAAATGGTTTCAGTGGGAGCAAGTAACCCAGCCTGCCCAAAAACCTTCCAAAGATCCCAGGCAGATATAAATCACTTTGGAAATGGAACCTAGAATTTTACGACTGAAAGGGTGCATCAGTGGTCCCAGTACCCAAACCATGGCAAGATCTATCCATTAGTACTGAGATGGGCTGTAGGGTCAGGCTGGGAAAACTGCAGCAAGTGATAAAAATAATCACTTTTCCTGCCTTGTAACTTTGATGAATCACCTTAATGTTGACTCTTGTTTAACCACACATAATTAAGAATGGTGTGAATATTACCTTTGAGGAATGTGGTGATAACTCTGTGTGTTTAAATTGAAAGAGTCAGCACAGTAATGACTCTGAGAGCACATACATGTGTTAATCATATTATCCAGAGTGTCTGACTATAATGTGTGTTTTTTGAATTAGTTATGTATTTCAAATTAACAATCAGGTTCCTTTACTCGATTACAGCAGTGGTCCTGATAAGTTTGTATTCATATTTGTTAGTTTTTCCACGGTAATGTGTTTTGGAGAGTGCACATACATTTTTAATGAATTGAAATTGCCTTGTATCTGATAAGTTATCTTTTCTCCAGATAATGATATTACAATGAATCAAATTCCTTTCTTTGAATTGAATTCAGCCTCCCTCAGTGTTTTGTAAATTACTTGTTTGCCTTACATATATAAATAATGTAAAATATTATATAATATATTATATATTGGAACTAGATGACCTTTAAGTTTCCTTCCAACCCAATCCATTCTATGATTCTGTATGATCCTTGCATGTTAAATAAATATTAAACAAACAAAAACCTTCTCTGATTTTCACTGTACAGATAAGAGTTACCGTGGGAATATTTCTTAAAGTCTTGTTTCTGCTGCATGTATAAGTTAAGCTGCTCTCAAGGGAAGTGAATGGTAAAGTGCATTGGATAGCATGAGATTTCACTCCTTCCTCTGCCACTGACCCTCCAAGAAGCCCCAAGTAAGTCACTTAGAGGACATTATTCTACCCTAAGTTTAGCCTGTGGTCTAAATGAGCTTCCCAGGCAATGGAAAGAGTTATCTCCAGAGGGTGATTCTGTTGATGCTAAAATGGGAGGAGGGGAATTAATGACCCGCTCGAAGAGTCTCTCTCCCTCAAATTAACATAGCAACCAATAAAAGAAATAAGACAAACTACCTGAGTGAGCTACAAGAGGTGGAAGAACTATCATCTCATTTGCTCTTAACTTAAACAGAACTATGTCTGAATCACCCTGTTATGAGTGAAGTCTTTTCAGTACTTAAAATGGGCTTATAGAAAAGATGGAGAGTGACTTGTTACATGGGCACCTTAGAGGGAGGTGAGGCCCTGTCCCAGGCTGCCCCCAGGAGCTGTGGCTGCCCCATCCCTGGCAGTGCCCAAGGCCAGGCTGGATGGGGCTGGGGACAGCCTGGGCTGGTGGGAGGGGTCCCTGCCCATGGCAGGGGGTGGGATTAGGTGGGCTTTGAGGGCCCTGACAACCCAAACCATTGTATGATTCTATTTTTATATGAAAACCAGATTTGGCCATAAGTAAGAAACCAAACATACCCTCATTCAAGGGTTTGGTTTGGTTTGGTTTGATTTGGTTTGGTTTGGAAGGGAGGGGAAGGGAAGGGAAGGGAAGGGAAGGGAAGGGAAGGGAAGGGAAGGGAAGGGAAGGGAAGGGAAGGGAAGGGAAGGGAAGGGAAGGGAAGGGAAAGAAAAAGAAAAAAAAAGAAAAAGAAAAAGAAAAAGAAAAAGAAAAAGAAAAAGAAAAAGAAAAAGAAAAAGAAAAAGAAAAAGAAAAAGAAAAAGAAAAAGAAAAAGAAAAAGAAAAAGAAAGAGAAAAAGAAAGAGAAAGAGAAAGAGAAAGAGAAAGAGAAAGAGAAAGAGAAAGAGAAAGAGAAAGAGAAAGAGAAAGAGAAAGAGAAAGAGAAAGAGAAAGAGAAAGAGAAAGAGAAAGAGAAAGAGAAAGAGAAAGAGAAAGAGAAAGAGAAAGAGAAAGAGAAAGAGAAAGAGAAAAAAAAGAGAAAAGAAAGAGAAAGATGAAAAAAGAGGAAAGGAAAGGGAAGGGAAGGGAAGGGAAGGGAAGGGAAGGGAAGGGAAGGGAAGGGAAGGGAAGGGAAGGGAAGGGAAGGGAAGGGAAGGGAAGGGAAGGGAAGGGAAGGGAAGGGAAGGGAAGGGAAGGAAGGGAAGGGAAGGGAAGGGAAGGGAAGGGAAGGGAAGGGAAGGGAAGGGAAGGGAAGGGAAGGGAAGGGAAGGGAAGGGAAGGGAAGGGAAGGGAAGGGAAGGGAAGGGAAGGGAAGGGAAGGGAAGGGAAGGGAAGGGAAGGGAAGGGAAGGGAAGGGAAGGGAAGGGAAGGGAAGGGAAGGGAAGGGAAGGGAAGGGAAGGGAAGGGAAGGGAAGGGAAGGAAGAGAAGGGAAGGGAAGGGAAGGGAAGGGAAGGGAAGGGAAGGGAAGGGAAGGGAAGGGAAGGGAAGGGAAGGGAAGGGAAGGGAAGGGTAGGGAAGGGATGAGGAAAGGAAAGGAAAGGAAAGGAAAGGAAAGGAAAGGAAAGGAAGGAAAGGGGGAAAAGGAAAGGAAAGGAAAGGAAGAAGGAAAGGAAAGGAAAGGAAAGGAAAGGAAAGGAAAGGAAAGGAAAGGAAAGGAAAGGAAAGGAAAATTTTTGATGGAAACTTGCTCTCAAACATCCTTGTTCCCAGCCAGATCTAGTTACAGGCTATGAAAATAAACCTTTTTTCTTATAAGATGCGTAGAATAAAATTTAGCTGCACTAGCTCTGCCTGATAACTGCATGAACAAATTAGGAGACAAGATGAGATGGGAGGGAAAAGACCTTTACTAAACCATTTCTAAGAAGCAAATGTAGCAAGAACTGCAATGTACAGCCCTATTCAACTCCCAGTCCAGCTGCCTTAACATCTTAGCATCTATTGTCATCTCAGACACCGTGGGAGTATCCTGCCCAGCCTTAGAGTTTCTGTTGCTTCTCACAAAAGCTGTATCACTTCTGGTAGCCACCCACAAATACCCATGTAGGGTAGGGGCACCAAATGCCTGCATTCAAGCAACTGAATCCTGCCCTAAAGCTCCCCAGAGCTCATGGAAAACTGCTCCTTGAGTTAAATGGGGACTATTTAAGGACTATCTAATAAAGGGGGCTGTATGGTCAGTAATGAGCATTCTGGGAAACTCAGATTTCTACAAACTTTTAGAAAGTTGTGAGTATCATTGGGAACATAGTGAGTATTTTAAGCAGTGGAAGGGATTCATAGTGCCAAACAAAGAGGAAAGCATCTGGGCCTTGAAGCAGACTGTGAAATCTCACTCAAATCTGAATTAAATCTAGCATTGAGGTTCAAAGTTGTGCAAATCTCACAACATTTCGATCCAAAATGATGGAACTAAGTACTGAAAAACTATCTCTAGTTGACACTCTGATAAATGCTTAGCTCTTTTCCTAAGTTCAATTGTGTATAACACAGTCCACATGGAATACACCAAATTAGGTCAAAGACTCTAATTCTATGCATCTCTCTTGCACATTTAAGACACTGATCAGCCTAAGCACAGATAAGCCTATCAATACCAACAGAAGTTGGCTAGACTTCAGCATTTATCATATTTTCTACAGAGTGATTAATGAAGCCAGATTCCATTATGGCATTTAAATACATTCATATCCACTAGGTAAACAGAGATTTTGCTTGTAAGGCTAGATGCACCATTCTGATCATTAAAGTTATTAAAAAATGTGAATGAATAAGGTTACTGAAAATTAGAATTTTCATCCTAAGAGAAACACTTTCAAAATTTTTTTTCAGCCTGCACTGGTGCCAAATACTTCACTCTGAAAAAATGTAATGTTATTGGTTTAATATTGTTATTACTGAACAGGAAACATCAACATGAGAGACAAAGATAAACTGTTAATTTATTTTTGAAGTGTTTCATCAAGTAGATACGTTTCAGCTGGATACTAAATTTCACTGAATCAACATTTTTCACTTAACCAATATTGCCTCAAAATTATGAAACAGGGTAAAAAGACATATAGGGTGAAAATCCACCTTCAGAAGAGCAGGCGTGCTCATAATTGACTCTTGACATAAATCAACTCTGGGTTTCTGAAGAGTTAGATTGCATACAAATTAATGACTTAAATTTCAACAGGCTTTCTCTTGGGTGTCACTTTGCCTGTATCCATATTTGGAGCTAGGCAGAAAGCACTGCCATGGGTGAAATTAAGTCCATTTCTCTAAGAGGAACCAAAGCCAAAGCTGCACACTATGACATGGGGTAGAGCAGCTCTCTCACAGTATGGGTTCACAATACCTCCCTTAGGAGAAAACACATTATTTATTATGTGTCCCTCATAACAACCTTTTAGAAACAGAATTAAACATTTCTGGAAAGGCCGTGCAGAAAAATAACAATGAGAAAAGCTCACCTGTTGGGTGACCAGTGCCAGATTCCCAAGAAGAAGCAATCAGTGTCATACAAGATGGTAGTTAAGAAAGTTTTGCCCGTCTTATAACGGGAAACAAATGAGTTTCAGAACCTGTCTGCCCATGACTAACTTTTTTTTCACTGATTTATTTATTTATTTATTTTCCATCAGAGGACATGACACAACAAAATATTCAGATTGTCTTGATTTTTCCTGTTTTGGACCAAAGGTTGAGATAGCTCTGAAATGCCTGCAACCACTGCAGGAAAAAAGGGTGGCCATGACAAGACCTCTATATCAAAGAAAATATATTCCCAAAAGAAGTCTGTGATCCTTAGTAGCATGTGTCAGGATCCACAGTAAATTCACAATTCCAGCAAAACAGATGTTGAGTATTTAACCTTCTTTCTGATTGTAACACATTAGCATTCCTGAAACAGGTGACATGGCAGACAGGGAGAAAGGGAGTTCCAACATTAGCATTGATGATAGCAATTGCAGTTTTGTTGGATCTCCAATATCCAATTCCATCCAAACTCCACCATTATGTACTTGTTAAGTGAGTTCTTCCATTGCAAGCACTTTGGGGCAGGACACACACATTTTTTTTTGTAATATATTTGGAGTTTCTCCTTTGTGGGAATCAATACTAGCTATTTTGTTCAAGCATTTTGACTGTAGAATCATAGAATAGAATCATAGAATCATTAAGGTTGGGAGAGACCTCCAAGATCATCTGGTCCAACCATCCCTCTATCACCAACGTCACCCACTAAACCATGTCCCTAAGCACCACGTCCAGCCTTTCCTTAAGCACCCCCAGGGACGGTGACTCCACCACCTTCTTGGGCAACTTGTTCCAATGATCTTGTGTTGGGTTGATCTTGTATTGGGTTTTGCACTCATAAAATGTGATTGTAATAAATTGACTGAAAGATACATGGGCAAAGCATATAGCTTCACAAAGATCATAAAGCCAGATGGGGTCCATATGTCATCCCTCTATGCTTATGCAATGCACAGACTTCAGGCATTATGGGTGTTGGATTAAACCAGTGTTTGCATATCCCTTGGTCAGGTCAGTGGAACAAGAAGAGGAAAAACAGCAAACGGGATCAAATCACTATTACATTATGCATTACTGTCAGAAAGCCATGGTGGGAGGATCAGCGTGCCTTCACCCTCAGCTTGGTTGCTCTAATCCCTCAAGACAATGCATTTATTTTTGAGTGCAAACCCATTGTTACTCTGGCATGCAACAAACAATTAAATCTCACTTATTCAACTGGGAATTTCACTTGCCATAAGATCCTGAAAACAACCTGTCTTTTTTCCCCTAAATGTGTCTTGCAGTAAAATAACATTTGTACTTACACATTTATCTTCATGAACCTCACAAAAACATCCTTGTCTGAGTGAGCCAAAAGTGACTAAAAGGCTGAATTTGGCAGGACACGTCATCACACAGCTCTTTTGTAAATGGAGAGTGCTGTAACATCAGAGTGTTTGCCGTAAAGTTCCACATACTCCAGCTCAAGTAGTGTTTTCTTATTTTTACTCCAAATAACCTTTGTCCAAAAGGTGTGTTACACCATTACACTGAGGGAAATAATATTCCTTAAGGTCTACCAGATCTAAAAAAAAAAAAAAGAAATCTGGGATGTACAGAGATATCAGCTTACTGTGTATTAGTCTTTCTCTTCCCATTAACATTACATCCATAGTCGAAAAACTTCAAAACTTTCTTTTTTCTCTCAGGGACAACTGATTTCTTGCTGGTCCTGTACACACACCTCTCTCCTACAGAGCCTCTGGATATAAGGGTGACTTGCAGGTTCCCTTATCCTCTCTGTGAGGTGCACTGTAAATTGCAATGATAAACTGAAACAAGCCTGTGTGAGTACATGCCACCGTTGTCAGCCACAAGGATGCTAGAAATTCTTAAATGGCACAGGAATACATAAAATCTGTAAAAGTCACGGGAGGTCAAGCCTTTGCAGGGGCATACATATGACAACAAAATGCATTTCTCTCTCATAAAGCTGCTGATCAAGGACAGATCTGTAGATTTCAGGACTGCTCTTCCAAGACTTCACCTGTCCCAAATCTACCTCAGTCACAAGGCACTAAATTACACACTCCAATAACAACACTACTGCTGAAATGGCACAAAACTAAACCAACAGTGCAAAAGAAGGAAAAGTATTTGAGAGAGAAACAGCTTTTAGAGCACGAACAAAACAGCACATAGCCTTAGCAGAGCCATAGTCTGGGAAGGAAAAAAAAAAAAGCGCACTATAAAAAGTAACTGTTAAACAGCATGATAGAAAACATTACAGAGCATTGTTTAGCTCCTTCCCACATCCAATGCTTTCACAGGGTTTTGGCACACAGGTGCTAAAAAAGAGCAGAGCATCAATTTTTGTGTGCAGCAAGAGGGTGCAGGGAACTGGGGAGCAGCAGCACTGAGATGTGTGAAAAATCAATCTGGGAATTGAATGCAGTTCAACTCACTGTCACTTCTTGGATGCTTATGTTTTCACTTGGATAAGCATGGAGCTGCCTTGCTCACATCAGAAAGTGATGCTGTGAGAATGGCTACTTGTATTAGAGCCGGTCCAGAAGCTCTCAAGGGAGTTCAGACTTAAATTTACCATTTGTTGACCACGTAAGTGCTAAAAGGCATTCCTGACTCTCAAACAGCCCTTATTCAGTCCTTTTAGATTCCATCGCAAGGGAATTTTAGGCACCTCGATTAGAGGGAGGTTTTTGAGACGTTTCTTCTTTATCACCACTTCCTCCCTGAAGATCTTACGGTGCCAGTCAGGTCCCAGCATCACATCTTTGGGACCTGGTTGTACTGACTGTAATGGAATTACACTTGCTGAAGCCTACAGACCTGCTCAGCTCACCCTAAATTAGGTGTTTAAATCTGCCCAGATAAACTCTCTTTGGGCTTCATTAACTTTATTTACTAGATTTTCCCTGACCACAAAACCAGCTCAGACGTACAGGTGCCCAAATCTTGAAACGAGCCTCACCTTTAAAATCAAGTAGTACAGATCTGGAGCTCAGGTTTATTTCGGTCCTTAAGCAGAGGGACATATATTGAGCAGCCGAACTGGGCCACTATTTTTCTAACATCACTTGGGTACCAATTCTTCATCATTCACTTAGGCAGGGGAGAAGTGAGATGGATGGGTTAGGTATCTTCAGACCATGCTTAAGTAACCTGTGCTGTCCTGAGTTCAATACAAAGACAGGGTGAGATTTTGCCTAGTCAGACCAAATGTTCACATTCTGTGGCTTTCTATATTTCTTCCTAGATTTCCTTCCTAGGATAAGACCTCAGTCACTAAGAAACATTAAACAAAAGGCATGTGCACATCTTCCTCCCCAGCTGTGTTGTATAGGACACAGTCTCATAAGTGTTAATTACACCTTGAGCCAAAGCTGCCTTTGGCACAGCCTCATTCATTTGAGGATCAGTTGTTTGCACATGCAAAAGCAGGACTGATGACATCCGGGGAGGGCAGAACCACAAAAGTGTCTTCAAGGTAAATAGGATTTTTATTTTTATTTTATTTTTATTTTTATTTTATTTTTATTTTTATTTTATTTTTATTTTTATTTTTATTTTTATTTTTTTTATCCACCAACAGGATGATGGGCTGCAATTGCAGATGTGGGCATGAGTGGCTCCACTCGTTTGTCCCCATATAGGTGTCATGCTATCTATGATGTTCTAGAGCATCTCTCCCAAGCTCTAGAAAAGGACTGATCTATCCGACGTATCTGTCAGCTCAGGAGGAAAGTCATGAATGCCTAAGGCTCATCAGGTGGCAATAGATACCTAAATAGTATCTAACAGCTCTAAGAACATGTGCTAGGCACCTGCACTCTTTCCTAGTTCTGTCCTTTGGTGGCCAGCACAGGGAGTCTGTAAATGAGTTAGGAAGGAAAGTGAAATCCACTGCTGGCCTGCAGCAGCTCCTGGCAGAGCCAGGAACCGAGCAAAGCTATCATCAGCCACTTGCTTTGCTTGCATGAAGCCAAGCCTTGTGCTTTTCTTGCTGCCTGCCAATCACTGAAATTGGCTAGTGACAAGGCAGGGCACTGTGTGAATGAGAGGATAACTGCCAGCTTTGTCTGTGAAAGCTGAACTTCCACCTCAGAGGCAGGATAGCAGGGAAGAGGCAAATAAATGCTTAAAAATGCAGTGCAAAGCTAATTAGAGAAGAGCCCAACCCAGCTGGTCCTTGAAGCACACTGAGTGCTCTGACAGCTTCAGGCACTTTGAATTTCAGCATCCACTGGCAATGGCTGGTGATGAAGCAAGGAACACTTACAGAGAAGATGCCTGAATGTGGCTAACATTGCCTCTGTGGTGAGCCTGCATGACATTTTGCTACTTTTGCTTTAGCAAGCAAAGATTCTCCAGGTTTGATAGGACCATCGTAAAGCCCAGGTTTCACTGGGTATTGCCCTCTCTTCTTCCTGGATATTTTGACTGAGTGGAATTTGAGTGGATTTGGCTATGCTCAGTCTGAGACTGCTGCACATCCAGAAATGCTGGAATTATCTACATCAGGTGAGAAGTAAGCCTAATACTCTCTGCAAATGCCAGATTTCCTACATCGCACATGCTGACAACAGCCCCACGCATTGGCCTGCCCACAAACACCCAAGCAGACGGCAGCCCAGTGGATGTAACACACCAGATGAGGAGTTAACTCCCATCTCTATGGCAGATGTTCTGCGAGACCCCTGTGAGACTTCACTTCATTTTAGTGTGCCCTCTATCTCGACAAAGGTAACACCTTAACTGTTGCTTGAACGGTCTGGAAATAGTTGTCAGCTCTGTGTTGCCCAGAATATAATTTGCTTGAACTGTTACACACATGTTACTGCAGCAGATTAATGAGTAATAATATCAAATATTCAAACTTCACAGAACACCAAAGTTAAAAACAGGAAATCTGGAACACAAAAGTTAAACTCATCTGTTTTTAGTGTTGCCACTTTCTTTGATTTTTAGAACAAAAATTGCTACAATATTCTTTAGAGATAGGCTTGCCAAAAAAAAAAAAAAGTCATTTTATTAAGAATCATGAACTTTCTCTTGAGTTTAACTCCAGATTCTTGCAAACCTGTTGAACAGTTCAGGTTTGCTTCAAATTGGATGCAGATTTCTCAGGAAAGGCCATGAACCTTTGTAATACCTTTATAACCATACCAGCTTTAGAAAGATTTCTGGGGAAAATTGAGTGCCTAAAGGCTAAACTGCATCCTGTTTTAAAGCTCCCATGTTGAGGTCATATTTATAGGGTATAAATTACCTTTGTCTGTTTGTAGGTCTCTGACCTTTAAGCCTTCAATGTAAAATCCTGTAGCTTTTGGCTTAAAGTACATTAAAAAAACACAAGCCAGGTAGTTAAATGGATAAAATGGTGCTGCAGCAGCAGCAGCAGCACACAGATGTTGTTATGCTCCTGCAAAGTTGTCCTTTGTAATCTCCAAGGTGTCTATTCTACTCATTCACCAAAAACTGCTTTATATTTAATGTTAAAATGAGAGCCTGTAGTCGGGGGCATCTTTGCCCATCTGTTTCTCCTCCAAAGTTCTCAGCATTTTAGGAGACCAATAAAAATAACAAAGTGGTAAGAGCCAAGTTTTCTCAGAAGGGACTAGGATCTTGGGTCTGTTCTAAAAGAAATGGCTTCTTCCCAACAAGGTGTGCATAAAAGTCCACCATGTGTTGGCGTATAACAATATACAGCCTTGCCTGAGAGTCCACAGAGTCAATAAAGCCGCTGGAACATACTGCAAAGAGCTTGGGGCCAAAGCTGTGCTTAATGTGCACCTCCTAAATGCTCCTCTTTGAAGTCTTTGCATTTGATGTGTCTCTAAAACTGCCTTTGGGTCTGATTCACTGAAATCACTCAAAGCTTTTTCCATTTCCTCCATCCTCTTTTTTAAGCTGTAAACACATGCCCCGGAATCTCCTCGGGAGACAGGGGGAATGATTTGGCCTTCTCTGAACTTTCACTGTCCTCTTACTCCCTCACTTGAGGGTGCCTGTGACAGACAGCTCAAGCGCTAACTTGAAGATCCTGAGGGTTTCTGGTGCAGGCAGCAACCTTGAATGCTCCTGGATATGGCTCCTGATCCTGGCTCTACTGATCCCTGGCCCTCTCCATGTACCCCCCTGCCCACTCAAGGCCCCACAAAGTTGTGGTGTTACCTCACTGAACGCCTCCTAACCCTGGCCTATCTGGTCCTTCGAAAGGAGGAAATTGGATGGAGAAGACAGAGGTGATGGCAGGGCCTCTATACTCCAGCCTCTCAGCAATACAAGCACCTATGGTTGACCTCTTCTGGCTCTCTGAATGCCTCTGGGGAGCAATGGGCATTGACAGGGATGTCCCGCTTACCATCCCGCTGTTATGCCCTCTCTACCCGTATTTGAGCCCTTGACCCTTACACCTTTCCCTTTTCTCTTCTTTAGTTGTGCACATAATTATTTCTCCTCCTTGACTCTTTTTCCTCCAGACTGTTCCCAGTCCAGGAGCACTCAATGACCAGGTTCCCCCTCACACGGACAGGTAAAGAGAAATCGGGTTGGGCAAAGTGCAATCCTTTGTGTGATGTTAATGTTTACCTGTGCTGCTGACATATTATTTAAAACAAACTGTGAAAAATGATGACTCAACAAAAGCCACAGAAATATATGAAAACATCCCTTCCTGTATCTGCAGTTCCTGGGTAGTGACTGTAACTGATTCATTCTTGTGTGAGCCAAAAAGAGAAGGGAAGGGAAAGGAAGGGAAGGGAAAGAAAAAATGGCTGGAAAAATGCTTCCAAGAGCTACATCATATATCACAAGGCTCTTTCAGGGCATTATTTGAGACAAAAAACATGTTTTAAAAGAGGAGTTCTTGTCCTTCTCTGATTAACAGAGCCATAGTGATCTTCCAGAAGAGATGTAATTGGAAATCTAGACAAAGCCTAAGAAGACTGCCTAAAAACCTGCTGTTCCAATGCAGAGGAAGGACTGGAATGCCAGATAAAATGTAGCTAACATGTTGGGGGAACCAGTCTCTCCACGAAAGATTATCCAACCAGATGTATCAAATAGCTTTAGGTAATTCTTCAGGGCCTAACCTGTCTGACTGTTTCTGCTCCATGGGATACTGGAGCTCTTTTCTGAACAAGATCCTGTGGCAATAACAGGTTGCATGCTAGGTCTCACCAGCCGTCCAAACACATGGAAGCTGCTGTAGCCAGTTGAACCTTCACGTTCAAGGTCCAACAAACACTGCATTACTTACTCCAGTGGATATGCGACTTACTATTTCCAGCATAAAACAGCAGATGTTTTAGACTCCGAGACTCAAGATTGGTCTCTTTAGATAGAGGGAGTCATTCCTAATGGTCCTTCAAGGGAGCAGAAGTACATTTGAGTGGATGGCTTCACATACATGATTTACTTACAAGACTTTAGGATGAAATCTCAGTACCCAGAACCTTTTCTCTGGAGTCACCGAAAAGACTCTGAACCACCATTGTCAGAAGTTAGGCAAAAGAGTGTTGCAGCACTAAGGACTGCTTATTCTTATTTCTGAAAAAATCATATTTTGCTATTTCCCTTAACATGATTTTCTCCTCTCCTTTCCCCATTCTTTCTTGTCTTCTTTTAGCATAGAAATGAGCCTGCTAGACAATGCATTCACAAGTTAACACAGTGCAACAGACTGCAACTACATTAAGAGCAACTAACAGGAAGGTTTTATATCTAAGCTCTGGGGAAAGAGTAATGAAATAGAGGCACAGAGCTCTCCACTGCTGTGAAGCAGAGAAGCTTCAGCTATAAAAAGAATCCCTTTACACAGATATATAAAATAAAATACAGTCTGAAAGCCTCTCTGCTTGGAGAGAAGCATTAAGCAGCACATAAACACCACAATGATGAGAGAACAGCTGGACTGGAAGTGTCCAGAAGAAAGGTGGTGAAAGCCTGGTCCTCAGTGTGCCTCCTAAAACCAGCCGTATAGATGGTGCACGGAGGCATGATAGAATAAAGGTGGTTTATCTTGGCAAGCCTGGTCCCAAGGCTGGCTTGCTCCATGTGGTCAGCCACTTCATAAGTGGCTTTCCCCAGTGGTTTGGAAGCTCTTTCAGAATATCATAGGGAGTAATGTAATCAGATAACTGTTACTGCATTCTCTTAAACATCTTGAATGAGTTATGGAGGCTTTTTGTATAGGCTACAGCTACAGTAGTGAAGACATTTACCAAAATACCCATGTTGCCTCAAGATCCTGGGCCAGGCCTAAAAGTAGGGTTCTGGAAGCATGAATGGCAGAAAAGATTTGTCACACATCCTCAGCACCTGTCATTTCACTGCTACGCTTGGTGAAAGCCCAGCAACTTCTGGGAACAGCATTTCTCATAGGGATGATTTGGAGTTTGTTGGAGACATCAAGAGCTCAGTCCCTCATCTCCTTGGCTGCAATGATAAATGATTCTGATAAAAACAGGGGTCTTGCTGCCTGAGTTTTCCTTTGCAAGCTAGCACTGCTTCTTACTATGTTGCTCTTAGTTTGAAGAGCCTCTTAACTACTTTGCCATTTTTTATTTTTTATTTTTGGAGAAAGTACTTCTAGGGTGCAATCATGTCACCTCTCAATCATCTTTCTGACAAACTGAAGAGACTGAGCTCTTTAAATCACTCATCAAAAGTGTTTTCCCCAGTCTTCAAATCATTTCATGTGTTGCCTTTTCTCCTGCCTGATTGGTTTATCCATGTCCTGACACCAAAACATGCCAGTGTGGGTCTGTTCAATGCTCCCAGCTAAGCTGTTTTTTCATAGAAACTGCTCCTCTCCCAGTACACTTAAAAGGTTGATCAGTGACTTCCCCTGCCCACTTCCCCTTCCCCCAGGTCCCCATCTGTGACTACCAGAGCAGACTGGACTGCTCAGACCTGTACTTACAAAATCTTCAGTGTTTTCAAAATACTGTAATCTATTCTTCAAGAATTACCTGTATTCCAACACGCAGCAGATTGCATATGTCTGTAATAACAAGACCATTAGCACAGACCTAGCTGAAAAGCAGCCAAAATTCCCCTCTCTAAATGTCTTGTCTTCATTATTATTTATAGGTGCTTCATCATTTTGACACCCACAAATTTTATCAGCTGTGATTGCATATTTACTTTTGGATCATTAATGACACCGTTGACTAGTGCTGGGCTCAGTGCCAATTTTGTAAAATGCCAGTATAGTATCTCAAAAAGTCGTTTTGTTAAGTGTAGGAATGCTATTTCCCTTGCTCTTAATCAGTTTAAATTGTTTCTACAGAAAAAAAAATATCTACTCATATGATTTCATTGTCCAAAACATTGCTCAATACTAATTAAAAGCATCTCAAAGATTCTTTTGTCTATTTATTCACAAAGCTTTCCAATTTCCCTTTATCAAATGTCCAACAAGACCTATGGTCAATAAAGCCATGATGACAAACATTATAATTGCATTGCTATCCTGTGAGTCTTTGCTAATCAAATCCTATATCAGCTTTTCCATAATTTTGCCCAGGGCTCAAAATCCAATAAACTGGCATGTAGTTAACTGGATTATCTGATACTTAGACATCTAAAATTAGTTCCTTGCTGAGTTTTCAAAAATGCCGTGACACATCCCATTGAATCCAGATAAGATGAAATGCTGAAACATTTCCGATTGTTTGGGGTTAATCCACTTTCGAAAATGAAACACAGGGCTCCAGCACATGGGTTCTGGCAGACTTAGCTGCAATGAAGCCAGTGAGGTTGAATAAAAGGTGCTCTCAGCACCTCAGCCATGTAAGCATCTTTACATAAACTTAACTTCCTTTAGCTCCCTATATAATTATATAGCCTTTTCATTGCCATAGTGACCAGAATACTATAAGAATAAGATTATGACTTAAGTGACTGCATTTTGAATTAATCTTTCATCTATGTCTCTGATTTGCTCTGCATTAATCCCCACAGCTCCTCATTTCACACTATAACTGCAAACCCAAGCAAGCACAAATGTGTGAACTCATAACCATGAAGGAGTTTCAAGAAAAGTCTGAAGCTTACCACTTGAATTTATGGATGAGTTAGCCTGCTTCTTTCACTGTGAACAGTTTGGCTTACTGCTTTAGGGAGCTCTGCTCACAACTCAAGACTTACACTCCCTCTCTCATGAGAGCAGAAACACTTCTCAGACACTGAAAACTATTTGTGACCTTCTTTCTCTCTCTCTTTCTCTCTCTTTTAACAGAAAAGTTTCAGATCTTCATATAAGGCCTAGATCTAGTGATATTTAAAGGAAGAATTATACAAATAAAACTGAATTCTGTTCTCCTTAAATCTAGGGTTTGTGTTCTGCTCCTCTTGGGGTCCTGAACTCTACTATTTCACGTTTACTACTGCCAAGGTTATCATAGATTATCACATCCCCAAGTATTTATGGCCAAAATATAAGAATTGCATATCTTGACAATACTTTGTCCTAAAAACCCACATAAAAAAAAAAAAAAAAAAAAAAAACTGTCAAAATCCTACCACAAGTCTTAGGAAAAAGCAAAGGAAAAAAAAATCTGTAGAACGTCTTTTTTTCTAAACTCCCAATTCAAATCATAGACAGTGGAGTTTTTAGTGTGGTCTCTAGTTCATTGGCTCATTGAAGAGAAAAGTATAAACATCAGTAGATAAGTTTTCGGAAACTTTAAAGAAATCTAATTCCTGAAAGCAAAGAGCATACATATCACTGTGGTCATAGCAAGGCTGAGAGTCTTTATCTGGGAAAGGTTCAGAAATTACGTGTGGTGTGGTCACTACAGTCCTCTCTATCAAACATTAGGGTACACATTTGCTGCTACAGAAACAGGCAAAACTGAAATCATCCTCTCAGCTATATTCCAGTCAAGAGACAAACGTCCCACCCAGATCCAGCAAGAAGAGAAAAGAAATCCTTAACCCAGCCAAGACAATATTTCCCTGTGTGTTCTTGGTCAAGGCAATTCATGGTAGACAGAAAGTGTTTGAAACTCAATTTCTGCCATCTCTAGAATGTGGATAAAGAGACTTACATGCTGTATAACAAAGCTCAGAGGGTTAGGCAGGCTTTGTACCGTGCCCTGGAGACACCATGTTCTATACTCAAGCTTATTTTCTGTAGCCTTTGATCCTGTTGTTATTGCCATTTCATCTAGCAGTTGTATAAATAAATGTTAAGCTACATGACTGCATAATTATACAGAGGAGGAAAAAAACACAGAGGCCTTTACTACAAGGAACAGACATGATAAATAAGTTTAACTGGCTTTAGAGAACTGAAACATTAAGCTGAAAGAGAAGCCCCTCAAATATTGTAATCTGGGCCTAGCAAAGATGTTTAAGAGTCGTACTTGGCGCATAAGCAGAGCCATGAGAAAGGTGAAACAGATTCTGAAGTTGAAGTAGCTAGAAAATATGTAGGTGTAATACAGTTTTTAGATGGAGGGCTTCAGAAGAAAGATGGATCCACAAGGTCAGGAGTCAAGACAAGATGTTATTTCTTTGCATCAGTCCTTGTAAGGACAGACACAATGGACCTTGATCTGGATTTTGTCTTCTGGGCAAACTGCTGGCTCCACAACCCCTCCAAACCTTGTCATCTTCTCTCAAAGGTTGTCCTGGAAAATCAGCCTGACTTGGAACCAGCAAATCTTGGAGAACAGCAAAAAAGTCAGATTAAAAGCTAGTTAATAGGTTTAGTTTATGTCTTTTGAACTACTGCAACTACAAGTTACAGTTCTGAACACTAACTATAGCCAAAATGAGACATCCAGCAGTTTCAGCCTTCTACAGTACTTTGGGTTGGATAGACAGCTACTCCAAGTCCTTCTTGCACTTGAAAAGATACTTCCACAATAGGTGTATTGTGACCCCATGTCTTCCAGTACATGTTTTTCTTCAACAAAATCTGTAATTAGTCACAGTTACAACCGGATACTACACTACTAATAACACTACAAAGGACGACAGTGTGGAATAATGGGAAAACAACAGAAGTGAAAAATGAACATATCCTACAAGAACAAGACCAAGGAAAGGAAGTCACAGCAGCTAGGAGAGGAGCCCAACTGAATGAAGCAATGCCACAAGACTGACTGTTGATATATGTCAGCAATAAAAGTCACTATCCAGCATAAAAAAATAGGTCATCTGTTTTTTGTTTGTTTGTTTGTGTGTGTGTGTGTGTGTTTTGTTGTTGTTGCTGTTGTTGTGTGGTTTTTGGTTTCTTTTTTTCCTTTTTTCTTTTTTTTTCTTTTTTTTCTTTTTCTTTTTTTTCTTTTTTCTTTTTTTTCTTTTTTCTTTTTTTTTCTTTTTTCTTTTTTTTCTTTTTTCTTTTTTCTTTTTTCTTTTTTCCTTTTTTCTTTTTTTTCTTTTTTCTTTTTTCTTTTTTCTTTTTTCTTTCTTTTTTCTTTTTTCTTTTTTCTTTTTTCTTTTTTCTTTTTTCTTTTTTCTTTTTTCTTTTTTCTTTTTTCTTTTTTCTTTTTTCCTTTTTTCCTTTTTTCTTTTTTTTCTTATTTCTTTTTTCTTTTTTTCTTTTTCTTTGTATTTTTTTTTCTTTTTTCTTTTTTCTTTTTTCTTTTTTCTTTTTCTTTTTCTTTTTCTTTTTTCTTTTTTCTTTTTTTCTTTTTTCTTTTATCTTTTTTTCTTTTTTTTCTTTTTTCTTTTTTTTTCTTTTTTCTTTTTTCTTTTTCTTTTTCTTTTTTCTTTTTTCTTTTTTCTTTTTCTTTTTTTCTTTTTTCTTTTTTCTTTTTTTTTCTTGTTTTATTTTTTCTTTTTTTTCTTTCTTTTTTCTTGTTTTCTTGTTTTCTTTTCTTTTTTCTTTTTTCTTTTTTCTTTTTTCTTTCTTTTTTCTTTTTTCTTTTTTCTTTTTTCTTTTTTCCTTTTTCTTTTTTCTTTTTTCTTTTTTCTTTTTTCTTTTTTCTTTTTTCTTTTTTCTTTTTTCTTTTTGATCTGTTCATTCCCACCAGCAGGGCACTTGTGTGTCAATGTTTCTTTCCACAGTGGAAAAAACCTGCTGTTTAACGAGCAACGTGCATCACCATCATGGACAGAGCTGTTTCCCATACCCATCCCAGACCGACCTGGAATCAGAGCCCAATTCTCTGTGAATACATCAGTACTAACCCCAGCACTCTCTCCCCAGGCCCCCAGCCAGAGTCTGTCCCTCCTACCAGCCATGGTTTTCACATCCTCCACCACCAACCACAGCCAAAACCCTCCCAGCAGCTGACGGCTCCTTTCACTCCCTTCTGACAGATAGCTGATATCAGAATAGCCGTCAATTCAAAAATAGCACATAGCCCATTGATGACGGCATGATGGAGACAGCTCGTGGCTGTCCTTCAAAGCTGGTGGTCATTGTCCACTCCCACAAACCTTGCTCCTCCAGGCAGACACCTCAGCTCAAAATATTGCCCATGCAGTCTGAATGTTGTCACTGACAGTGCTGTTGCGTCATGCGTGTTTAGGATAGTCAAGCACCTCTTCTCCCAGCCACTACCCGTATAGCAACGGCAGGGTCTATTTTGTGTTTATTTCCTGCCTCCAGTCTTTCCATTTGTTACGTTTGGCTCTATTCCATGCACAGCTGAAGAGCCAAATAGCTGAGGGCAGTGAGCTGCTATTTCACCTTTGATAGATGGGAACTGAAGTTACTCTTGGCAGCTGACTTCAAGCTTCTATAAAGAAAAATTTGGGGCTCAGTCACAAAAGGACCGTGCTCTGCAGATTCTGGTGACAGGTTTTGCTAGGATTACTTGAGGTTGGCTTTAAATTGGCTTGGGGAACATATTGTTTTCAGGATTATTTTGCTGCAGTGCATTTAGAAATATTGTAGTGGGTTTAAATAGATTATGGTAAGAGCAGCTACAGACTCCATGAACAAACAAAAACCAACAACAACAACAAAATAAACAAAATCCCCTCACTTGACCTCTTAAATATCAGCTCAGATTTGCACTGTCAGGAAATACGGAACCCCACAAAATACAGACAGTTTGATGTGAGAAGAGAGTCTGATGAAGTCAGACGTTTAAAATCTTTTGTAGTTTATAATTACAAGAGCTTTTGTCCATAAAATTGCTCAGTCTTATCTCACCTTTACTATACATTTTAGAAACACAGCAAGAGTTTATGGCACATACACAATGTTTATAAAGAGCACCATAAAGTTTTGTAGAAGTGTATATGGTATGGAAAATAGATTAAAATGCCATCTTTTCTGTGCTGTCCTGTTTCCTAGAGAGCTCAAAGCCAATCTAAAGCAGAAAAACAGCATCATCTTTTGATTTACACAAATAAGAAACTGTGGCACAGTTGCTTTGTGCAGGATCTCCCACCAAGAGAAATCTTGGTACAGCCATGTACAGAATGGATGACTGTAGGGTCAAGACTACTGCTTTAACCATCCATCAACATTGCCTCTCAAACCAATGCTCTATGACAGAATTTGCTAGCTTTATACAATTTAGACATCTGAAAACACCATAACATTCAATTCTAATTCCTCTTACTAATGGATCAGTATATAAAGCTGTTCTTAATCAGTTAGCCTTATTGATTCAGCAGTAATCAATGAATATTTCAGCTGTGACAGAAATGAGCTGTGCAAAGCTAAGTGCCATAAATGGCTCTGACATGATCTAGACTTAATGATAGATGAATGTAGCTCCACCGAAATCCCTGGCAGCCTGTTTTCATGTTACCAGTCAGCAAGAATGAAATCTCATTTGAATTTGGAGGTATTTAAGACTGGAAATTACTGGAATTACTAAAAGCTTTACTTGGAATTAAGATTACTTGGAAGCTGAGGTCTACATTCAGAGGCACACAGGTATTTAGATGCCCTTGAAATTGCTCAGATGCCTTTGAAGATCTCTCTCAAGCTCTAGACCTAAAAATTATGTATGAAGCTAGCAGATCCTTAAACAGGTGTTAGGAACTTTTTCCCCTATGCAGTGGAGGTGTGTGAGGGGAATACCCTGTCATTAAGACTAGATACTTTCTTAGACCTGAGTTTCAGGTCTGTTGATACAAATGTGGGAAATAGAATAGGTTCAGAAGGTCCTTACGTGTTAGAAAATCCTCGTGTGACCCCAGGAGCCTGAACCACACTGGCAGCCCTTCTGGGAAAAAGGTTCCCTGGAGATAAAGGCTGTCCATAAGTCAGGTGTCTTGTCTGACATGTCACCTTCTGCAACAGTGTCTGAGCACATCAATCCAGTGAGATGCCACAGTGCCTCCTCCACATCTCCCTGCACAGAAACCCAGTCCTGGTGAGGATGGAAAGGTAATTGCTTTGGACTGCCAGCTCCTGAGCTACCACACATGGAAGAGACCATGTGACTGGTCTATTTTGTCAGATCTGCAGAATAGAACAGGTTCACTTACAGTATGTGCATCACAGCTTCCTTTCATGACTGAGAGTGAAGTCTGAGGTCTCCATGACAGACCTCAAAGAAACAAACCTACAGACACACAAAAAAGGCTTGTGATTTTAGTTGCCTATATTCCTTTGAGCTGAGCTCCTCTTAACAGGCATGTGGCTCTCCATACCACAGCATCCAAGCCACAGAGCTAGCAAGCCTGCAGCCACATACACGACATGGGGATAGAGCCCTCGAGTTACACAGCAGTCCTCCATCTAGGGATGGTGGGAAGGGACAGAAGTCCAAATCAGCTAATGAAAATGTACCCTGATCTGCTGGCCTTTAGCATCCTGACTTCTCTTCAGGTTGGTGCTGATCACTAAACAGGCTCAATGTATGGCATCGCAAGTAGCAGAAGAAAGCTTGTGCTTGTTAATTCACTTCTGCAAGAGCTTCGCAGCTATTCTTTCCAGCTGGAAGCATCTGAATTTCTTCCATTTTTTTTTTTTTTTTTTCCCTCCTGAAATACCAGAACTGATATAAAAGGCTAATCTGGTAAGCTTTGCTTTCTCAAATCCAGCTATTTCCTCTTTGCAGGTTTTCTGTATCTCTCTCTCACTAACCCTTGTGCAGCAGGACCAGAGAGCTTAACCCAGAGAGCGGATGCTGCGGTTGGCAGATGCACCCTAGGTAAACTGGGCTGTACAAAAAACTATGAGCTGTAGTTAAAAAGCAGGTGAGTGGTTCAGCTATGCAGAGTGCAAATGATCACACTGGCACAGTCAAATAAGTAAATAATAATAATAATAATAATAATAATAAAGAAAAAAGAAAGAAAAAGAAAAAGAAAAAGAAAAAGAAAAAGAAAAAGAAAAAGAAAAAGAAAAAGAAAAAGAAAAAGAAAAAGAAAAAGAAAAAGAAAAAGAAAAAGAAAAAGAAAAAGAAAAAGAAAAAGAAAAAGAAAAAGAAAAAGAAAAAGAAAAAGAAAAAGAAAAAGAAAAAGAAAAAGAGAAAAAGGAAAAGGAAAAGGAAAAGAAAAGGAAAAGGAAAAGGAAAAGGAAAAGGAAAAGGAAAAGGAAAAGGAAAAGGAAAAGGAAAAGGAAAAGGAAAAGGAAAAGGAAAAGGAAAAGGAAAAGGAAAAGGAAAAGGAAAAGGAAAAGGAAAAGGAAAAGGAAAAGGAAAAGGAAAAGGAAAGGGAAAAGGAAAAGGAAAAGAAGAGGAGAAGAGAAGAGAAGAGAAGAGAAGAGAAGAGAAGAGAAGAGAAGAGAAGAGAAGAGAAGACAAGAGAAGAGAAGAGAAGAGAAGAGAAGAGAAGAGAAGAGAAGAGAAGAGAAGAGAAGAGGAAGAGAAGAGAAGAGAAGAGAAGAGAAGAGAAGAGAAGAGAAGAGGAAGAGGAAGAGGAAGAGGAAGAGGAAGAGGAAGAGGAAGAGGAAGAGGAAGAGGAAAAGGAAGAGGAAAAGGAAGAGGAAGAGGAAGAGGAAGATGAAGAGGAAAAGGAAGAGGAAAAGGAAAAGGAAGAGGAAGAGGAAGAGGAAGAGGAAAAGGAAGGAAAGGGAAAGGAAAGGAAAGGAAAGGAAAGGAAAGGAAAGGAAAGGAAAGGAAAGGAAAGGAAAGGAAAGGAAAGGAAAGGAAAGGAAAGGAAAGGAAAGGAAAGGAAAGGAAAGGAAAGGAAAGGAAAGGAAAGGAAAGGAAAGGAAAGGAAAGGAAAGGAAAGGAAAGGAAAGGAAAGGAAAGGAAAGGAAAGGAAAGGAAAGGAAAGGAAAGGAAAGGAAAGGAAAGGAAAGGAAAGGAAAGGAAAGGAAAGGAAAGGAAAGGAAAGGAAAGGAAAGGAAAGAAAGAAAAGAAAAGAAAAGAAAAGAAAGAAAAGAAAAGAAAAGAAAAGAAAAGAAAAGAAAAGAAAAGAAAAGAAAAGAAAAGAAAAGAAAAGAAAAGAAAAGAAAAGAAAAGAAAAGAAAAGAAAAGAAAAGAAAAGAAAAGAAAAGAAAAGAAAAGAAAAGAAAAGAAAAGAAAAGAAAAGAAAAGAAAAGAAAAGAAAAGAAAAGAAAAGAAAAGAAAAGAAAAGAAAAGAAAAGAAAAGAAAAGAAAAGAAAAGAAAAACAAATGAAGCTTTCCTCTCTGAATGTATTACAAGTGACCTTGGCTGCAACTGCAAACAATTTTTGCTCTATCTGCTAATCGCCTTTGCTGTCTCATGCAGGAGTTATATCCAGATTTTCTGTATATATGCAGAATTTTTACCAGCTGTCACAGGCCATCAGCAGGATTTCACTTTGGAAATTTGACTGCATGCGTGTGCTAGTTAAACATTGCACAAGTGATTAAGGAGAAACTGGACCCAGCACAGCATCAATCATTCCTTTCAAGATGTAGCTGGGAATTCATTTTACCTTGCTTCATCTGTCTTTGAACTGGCTACTTAGACTATTGACCAAGATTTGACAACTGCGCTGACAGCTAAAGAACATTCAGGTGTAATACTGGTTGCTGGGGGAAGTAATTATTCCTCTCCACTTTCAAGGATGCATCTGGAATACTGGGTCTGGTTTTGGTTATTTCTAAGGTTGGAGACTCCTCAAAATCTCACAGCAGGTTGTTTGAATGTTCAACCACACCATCACAATAAAAAATGGGTTTTTCAATGTTCACATGGAATTTCATTTTATTTCAGTTCATGCCCATTGCTTCTTGCCCTGTCAGTGGTTATCATTGAAAGAGTCATGCTCTGTCTTCTATACACCTTCACATCAGCTGCTTACAGACATTACTAAGAGCCTCCCCCCACTGCTGGCACCTTCTCCAGGCTAAGCAATCCCCGCTCTCTCAGGAGAAATGGTCTTCCTAATGCCACCCAGGAAACCATTGGTCTTCTTTGTTGTAAAGTCACATTGCTGGCTCATGTTGAACTCATTGCCCACCAGGACCTCCTGGTTCTTCTTTGCAAAGCTGCTTTCCAACCATCCAGCCTCCAGATATACTGGTGCTTGGGGTTGTTCCTCCGCCAGGGCAGGAATTTGCATTTGCCTTTGATGAACTTCATAAGGCTCCATCACTGGAGGTTTTCAGAATTCCACTGAAACCCTGATAGGAGCTGTAGCTTCTCTGAGTAGGAGTTGGAAACAAGGACTTCACAGGTCATTTCCAACCTAAATAGTTTTGTGATTTTTCAGTTAAACATCACAGATGTGTCAAGGCTCCAGCAATACTGGGTACTGCTTTACAAGCGTAAAAGTACATTACACAAGATAGACACCAGCTAAAAGAAAATAAGTCCTCTTTTTATTGCTCTGAAAACTACAAAATGAGTTAGGTGATTTTTCTACACTCATTCCTGGCAGCAACAGCAATTATCTCAGTTTCCCAAGTTCCATTCCAGTAACTTCCCCATCCTCATCCAGATTCTTAACTTCTTCCTTTCTCTATCAGTTCATGAACTCCAGCTCTACATATGGTTTTGGTGATGAGCTGTAAGTGCACAGTATTATTTTTTAAAAAGAGAGATGGATGAGAAACATGTGCAAAGTAAAAGAATAATGCACGATAGACATTCAAGAGCCTACATCTGACATAAATGTCGCTTTGTGAGGAATCACCTGGAGGTGTACATGGGCTCAAATTTATGCACAGAATTAGGATAAGGTTGAGTGAACATCTGAATATGGACTCCAGCTGACCCAAAAATAGCTACAACCATAGCTATGACATCCAAAAGTACTCAAATACTTATAAGAAGTAAGTTTGTTCCTTCCTAACAGGGAAGAAGCATATGCCAGGAGGGTGACAAATCCCCAAAGGATAAGTAAGCTAAGCCATTCTAGGAAAATGTCTATCAGTTCTACTCCATCCAAAGAACAAACCAAACCAACCAACCAACCAAAAAAACCAACAACCTTCCAACCTTCTGGAGATGTTGCTAAACATCACCAGTCAGCCACAAGCACTTTACAAAGTGACTCTGTGAAAGACTGTGATCTGGCAAGTCTTAACCAAGAGAAAGCTTAACTTCTGGTTTCTAGTTGAAAGCTGCCATTTTTGTACCTGTAGCTGGCTTTTCTTTGTCCTAAGTGTCCCACGTCTGTCTAGCTGTATGCTTCAAACTGTACTTCTGCAGGAAGAATGATAAAAGCAACCTGCTTTGAGCTTTTTTTTTTTTTTTTTTTTTTTTTTTTTCCCCCTGGGATGCAGGGAGGTAGGTAATTTCTTCTCTCCAAATAATTTTGAAATAAGGACAAGAAATTACACTGTCCCCACATGTGAACTTCAAGCAATGAATGCATTCATTCCCAGAGCATGAGCAACATCTTATATATATATTCAAGTACCTACTTGTGAAAGGAATGAAATTCAGAGAAGTGCAGCAGTAAGAGTTCTTGCTAGTAAGGCAAAATTATATGCATCCACTGAAGACATAATGTCAATGTATTGATTCTTATCACAATTTCTAGGCATTTAGCATCTTCCTTATCTTCCTTGGAATTTGCATTACCTTTGCCACTTCTGTTGCTGCCCAGTACCATTCCTGGTAAAATGGCTATTTTAACAGCACAGAGAACATGGAGGTAAACGTTGGTCTTTCAAAGAGTGTTTCAACAAGCACTGTCAGAGCTGCTTAGAAATTTATATGCAATAAATAGAATATATTCATTATGAGACAAATATTCTCCATTTCCATGTTCATTCAACAGAAACCTGAAGGTTTTAGACCAAGCGATACTGGTGCCTCAAGTTACATGACTTGACAAAACTTTTTCAGAATGGAAAAACTTGGTCACAGCAAAAACTACAAAAAGAAGTGATGCAGGAGTCCCCTCTGCCACTGCTGCTGCCTGAAGGTCCTTTCCAAAGTGCCCTGCACAGTGCACTTCCAGGGCAGTGTTTGATGGGTATGATGATTGCTCCTCATATCAGTTATTTCTATTAGCTGTGTTTGCGCCAAGGGTCCCGGTGAGATGGGGCCCTGGCAGGCTAGCTGCTGTAGCACTGCTGCAGGAACAGTCTGGTGCCAAAAGCTCGACAGCTGAGGAGAAAAGAGTGAAGGAGAGTGAGAAAGGAACAGTTATTCTTGTTTTATACTGGAAGACTAGAAGGGTAAAATGATTAAAGGGTTTCTGTAACAGGTCACAAGAAATCTATCTTCAAGCTGAGAACAGAGTCTGAGTGTCTTTGGTCTCTCTGGAGCATAGCCACAGGCTATTTGTCTATGATACCAAGCTGGTAAAACTTTGTATTATGGCTCAAATCAGAGAGAAAACCTCATCTCACCTCCACATCGCAGCCTGAAGCCTTCATAACATCACATGAATGTGTCCAAAACCAGTGCTTCAGCCACAACATACGGACTGCTCACCATCACGGCCACAACGGTGTTATTGCACCAGCCTTACTAATATGCCAGCAGCAGCCTCATCAAAAAGCCTTTTTGCAGAAAGGCCACCACTCGCTGATGGATCACCTAAGTGATAAGGAGGACTGGAGTAGCAAAGGAAGTGTTTATAACATGTTTGGTGCAAATCCTGCCAGTAAATGTGAACTGCAATTAGTACCAGTAATTTTGTCTCCTCTTTATATAGTCATTCTTCCTAGGGCAGCCTGAAATCTGGGCTTCCAGATTTGTTCATAATTTGGACAGCAAATCATCCTTGCAGGAATTACTGCTTTTTAAATTTTTTTTTTCTTTTTTCTTTTTCTTTTCATATAACCTGGTATTTACCACATTTCACAGCTGTAAAATTTTACTGAAATTTGAGTTGTGACAGCCTATTTCCACTGAACCATGTGAAAAATCTGATTCTTTTCTCCCTTATCAGAATGCTTTAAGGAATCATAGTTAGGACCTTCACAGGAGAACATCTAATTCATCCCTCGATACAAATCCAGTCATTTTCTATATTTATATTTTCTACATCTACTCAAAAGTAACGTACAAGCCCTACAGCAAAATGATGGCCCACATGTTATCAAAAGTGTACTTGACCAAACAGTAACATCTCACTGGGCCAGATCTCAACTCAAACATAATTAGTTCCTTTTTTTTTTTTTTGTTTTTTTGTTTTAAACTAATATCACAAGTAGTTCATATTTATCATATCTCTTTCTAGTCACATTAAATCAAGAAAAAGAAATATACAGGAAACATATATTTCACAAACCACAGTGTCACACTTGGGGATAAAAAAATTTACTGCCCGCAGCTAAAGAGAGTCACTTCTCTCCCTGATGTCATTAAGTCTCCTACACTAACTCTGCCTTAAATGAATGATGAAGATGTGCTTTTCTTTACAACAGAGTCATGCCCTTGGTAACAGACAGGTATGCTCTGGGCTTTTAAAAACTTACTTTTTTTTTTTTTTTTTAAAGAATCATACCCTAGTTTTGAGCTGCAAATCCCTCCCTTAAAGAAGTACATCAGGAATAAGTCAGTGAAGTCAATGGAGTCAAACCAGTGACCAGGTGACAAAATAAGGGAAGAGCAGAAGCATGCAGTGCATTTTGCACTGCAGAACTGTTACGAGCCTGCCTCCAGTTTCTCCAAGAGCTTATGTTTCAAGCTGGGGACATGACAAAAGGATGAATGAGAAAATATAATGCCAGAGAGGGAGCAGGCCAGACTTACCCCATATGACATCAGCCTCTTAATTAGAAACATCATCTTCTCTCCTGTGCAATGTAGAGATACTGAGACCTCCTGAAGGTAGCGTAGACTTCTGTTGACCATGAAGATCAAGCTTAGATTTCCAGTTTAGGTACCTGTGTCAACAACCAGAAAGTCAGACCAAACATCTCCATTTGTATAAAAAGAAGCCACCATCAGGATGACAGGAACCTCAGTGCGGTGGACTGAAAATTGGCTGAACTGCCGAGCTCAAAGGGTTGTGATCAGTGGCATGAAGCTCACATGGAGGCCACTTGCTAGTGCTGTACCCCAAAGGGGTTGATACTGAGACCATTTCCATTTGATTTATTTATTAGCGACCTGCATGTGTGGCCAGAGTGCACTTTGAGCAAGTTCGGAGACGGCACAAAACTGGGAAGAGTGATTGATATACCAGATGGTTGGTTGTGCTGCTGTTCAGGGGGCCTCCGACAGGCTGGAGAAATGGGCAGAAAGGAGCACTTCAGCCAAGGGAAAGGCAAACTCCTGCAGCTGGGGAGGAAAAACTCCGTGTACCAGGATGGGCTGGCAGCTGTCCATCTGGAAAGCAGCTTCACAGACAAGGTCCTGAGGGTCCCGGGTGACACCAAGCCAAACATGTGCCAACAACTGCAGAAGAGAAGGCCACCAGCATCAAGGAGGTAAGGGGATGTGATCCTTCCCCTTTACTTATTATGGGTAAAACGTTTCTGAAGTGCTGTGTCCAGCTTTCTCCTCATCTCAGTGTCTCCTGCCACCTACCCAGCTCCAACAGCTCTCCCTTGATAGTCACCCTGAGTAGTTTTTCAGACACTTATGCTTATATTCAAATATATTTTCACCCACACTTTTGATCACTGTGCTGATGAGGCTATCGTTTGGGACATGTCAAGAAGTCAAATACACAAACCTTCTCCCCTACCTGAGAGGCCTTTGTCCCTCTCAGAAAGGGGCATGCACCATTGTACGTAAATGGTACTGACAGAAAAACTTTACAGCAAGAGAAAATTGCTGCAATTCTGATGGAGCCTGGTGTTATTGAAACATTAAAAATGTAATTTTAATGATTCATAAGTTCTAAGGAACACGTCTTTATGACAAAATTGGTGGTGGTTACACCTCACTAAAGAAATAATCAATAGGATGACAGGGTTTTATTCGAAGTCGTTGCTTTCAGTGGAGTGCTCAAAAATGAGAGCAGATCCATTGAGACAAAAAAAAATCATTATAGTGCAATAAAAATGTACCTATGTGGTTATTAATTGTTAAAAACTTCAATACTAATTACAGAAAAAAAAGTTAAATTCAGAGTGAATGAGATGGGCATGATATACTCTAGATGAGTGACAAAGCAACAGACAATCCAGAAGGTTTCAGAGCACAAAAGTAAATACCTTCTCAAAGAAAGCTGAACCTCAACCCAAATGTGCCCCATGCTAATGGGGAACAGGAGGGTTAGCAGACATATGTGGGCTGCACCATGATGGAGCCACCATGTTCAGCACTGGACCCACATGGAGGGTTAGGGCTTCGTGTGGAGTAAGAATGGCCAAATGCTACATGCACCTCCTTCTTTCGCCCTCGCTTCATTCTCTGCTGAATTTTATTTAACACCTCTGCTAGGGTGTTAAATCCTTTTCCAGCTTTATCTACCCTCTCTTTGCTCCCCTCACTCTTTGCAGAGCTCTCATTTTACTCCTTCAGTTCTCTAACTCTTTTCAAGCATACTTGGTGACTCCCTCCCTTTTTCCAGCAAAAGAGATCTAAAGAAAGCAGCTAATTCGTGAGCTGGGAGGAGGCTTTCTATGTCGTTGGCAAGGGGCAGCACACTGACAAAGCAGTGATACTGGAGCTTAAAAACCTGCCTCTGGGCAGGGATGAGAGAACCAGAAAGGAGGAATGGATCAAGTTAAAAAAAAAAAAAAAAAGACCATTTTCCCAAGGACAAAGGAGAATCACCAAATCTCAGGGACCACATGGAAGATGTGTGTGTACCATTGCGAGCCACAAGAAGTATTTGGTTGGAATCACACCTTTGATCCATCTTGCTTGGCCTCATCCCTGTTAATGTCTGGGAGAGAAAAATGGGGTACCCCAAGGAATACACACTTTTAAAACTCATTGCTACAGACTTGTTCCCCAGCAATGGAAAGCGATGGCTGCTCTGTATCACCCAGGTCCCTCATTAGGGCAGATAGCATCCCCCTCCAAGGCTCTCTTTTCCAATGTACAGGTTAACACCCTGCGCATCGGTAGGTTGGGGTGCACAAAAGGTTTCTACAGGGAGAACAGCACCAAAAAGGGGTGCCTACTGACAGCCTGCCCAAGAGGACAGCTACAGACTTCAAAGCAACTCTCCCTGGACACCATGGGAGACAGCCACCTACATCAGAGATCGCCCACCCCCTCCAAGGGCTCAGCCCAGCCTCGGCACCACATTCAGTGTGTCACAGCCCATGCATGCGTACCCTCATGGTAGGGACACCCCAAAGAGGAGCATGCACTAGGAGATATTTGCTCCATCCAGAAAACCATCCCATCCCCATGCCTGCCCTGTACCCACACGAGTGATAACCTCAGCATGAAGACTGTTTATTTTAGCACAAGGCATGCAGAGGCCAGCTGAGGTGGTCAATTCTTCTCCCCCATTTCCGCTGCACATGGATGCAACCACACTTCAGCTGGTGTGAAAAGCAATGAACTTGCTCACCCGCGTGCTGTCACTTGGGATGAACAGTGATGTTTCTGCAGCCTCCCGTGGCCTGCACAGCCTCTCAGAGATTCTGCACAACACAGAGCACTGATGGGGTTGGGGGGAATGGAGGCACCCATCACCCAAGCGACAAAACCATCCTTAGCTCGGTTGAGAGAAGAGCAGTGTGGAAGGGGGCAGAAAATCCCCATTCTAGAGCAGGGTGGCAAATGGGCAGAGAGAGAAACAGGCTGTACTTTGGTAGCCCATGGTTCCCGTAGCTCCTTAACAGGGCTGAGGAGCATCTTTCCACATCTTGCCCAAGCTCTGGGAAAGTGGCAGTGCAGCATCTGTTCTGTATCACTCCACAGAGCTGCAAGCTAGCAGAAACTTAATCCAACAGATTTGTATTTTCACACTTGCCTTTTCCTCTTTGCTCCCTCTAAAAAGTCATAGGAAGGGCAAGTGAGCATAAGCCAGAGTACAACTGCCTCATGCAGGCCTGAGAACTGCTCCATGAGTGAAACTTAATCTTACAATTTCCAGTCCACTGTGCCACATCACAGTCTGGGAGAGTGATAAGTAAGTGCAAGTCTCAATGAGAGAGACTTTTGTCTAAACTAGTGCATCTGACGGTGTCTTATCCGTGCTTTTATTTATTCTTTCCAATCCACCTGCTTTCATCTCCTCCAGCTCCCCTTGCAATCAATGTGCTCAGCTGTCAGCTCTGAGGCAGCGCTGAGTCTGTGCAGTCTTCACACCAAATAACAACACATCGAGAATGAGAACACAGCTCCTAAGGCAGCGGCTGTTTTCTGTGCCAGACCCTCCTGGAGCTTCTCAACGGGGCATAGATTGGAAATTCTCCTTCATCTCAGTCCCAATTATTATAAAAAAGTGACAGAGAGAGGAAGGCCAATTCTGAAAACTGAGTCAGAAGAGAAGAAAAAATTAGCTTCTCTGAGTGATTTATGTTGCACCAGTGGTATAATCCCTTCCAAATTCAATTACAGCTAATTAAAAATAACTCTCTCTTCTGAGCTGATCACTTACAGTTCCAAGTTTCACTTGGGTAATGGTGACTGAGAAATCTCTCTAAAGATGGACAGACAATGCAAGGTTTGCTACTGATGCAACACTAGGGTTATATCATAAAATGCTTAATTACTAGCCCTGTGTCATACTGGTTGTCTCAGAGTGAAACAAGACTGGATTACAGTCTTGAGCATCCTAATCTCTCTGCACATATTCCCCCTCATTGACCTCAGATTGCCTGGGAGAAGCAGTGCTTGAGAAACTGCTGCTGCACTTCTCACACAGCCTCACTTGGAATTGCATTATCTCATTTGTAAAGAAGTGGTGTCCTGGCTCCTGTCCATTTGTTTCTGGTCTAGCACCAGTGGGCATGTGAACATATTATTATTAGCACACAGTAAGCCCGAGGTCAAGTTCTAGTGACCAGCTCCAGCATTTGGTTTGGATAAAAATGCTTTGTACAGTCAGCAATTTTCTTCTGACATTTGGGATGCATGTAAAGCAGTTTTTTAGAATAATAATAAAAAGAGAAGTAGCAACTCAGAGACATAGGCTCAATTCTGCAAAGGGTTTCAAGAGCCAAACTTCTTCCTTTCTTGCAGAGCACCCCACAGGGTTTTATCTCAACAGTCAGGAGTAGACATTCGTATTCTTCTATCACTCACTGTAAAACAAGGGCCCACAAAGCAGCTACAAGACATAATGTACCTCCTTCTCTGTAGCAGTAAGTGCT